>NC_029791.2:101963618-101980931 GCF_000816755.2 Arachis ipaensis
TTTTTTTTTCATCATCTTATATATATATATATATATATATATATATATATACACACACACACACACAATGATTGTCAATGCACATGGTTCATATACTTTTGCATGAGTATGCATCCAAATTCTTCAATATTTCTCAACAAAAATAAAACACACTTTTATCACCCAAGAATTTCACCTTTTTCCCATATTTACTCAACACACACCACTATCTCAAGATAACCAAAGATTCAAATAGGTCAATAAATTATTTTCCGCTTAAGGCTAGTAATGTGGTAGCATAAAGAACAAAGGGGTTTAAAAAGCTCAAAGTGGCAAATAAGGGTAAATGAAATGGTAGGCTCTTTGGGTTGAGTGAGCTTATCATCAAGTGATGGCCTCAATCACACAAATGTATGAATATACACTAAATAATGGACATATAGAATGGAACAAACTAAAGATTGCAATCATAGAGAAGAAAACACACAAGAATAAAAATCATGGTTAAATGATGTAACCATACCACTAGGCTTAAAAACTCACAGGTTGTGTGTTCTTAGCTGAAAAACCATATTCCAAACTATATATATACATCATGCAAGTTCAAAAATTTCAACTCAAATCAATTTGAATTTTCAATGCCCTTTCTAAGAAAAAGAAACATTCCTTGAAATTTTTTTTTCCAAATTGACCAACATTTATTCTATATATATACTAAATGAAATGTTGTGATTATAAAAAGCCAAAAATTTTTAGTTCACAACCTATTTTCGATCAAACCAAATTCTCATATGCAAAAGGGTAAACTAAGCTCAATAATCCACATTTTTCTAAATCACAACTACTAAGCCATATATATATATATATATATATATATATATATATATAAGTATCCAAAATAACTAATATATACAAAAGCTAAAACTACAGTAAAATAAAGTGTGAGTACTGAAAATAAAGCGAAATAAAACAAGAATGTCTGAAATGGTCACCAAAATAAAATCCGCTGAAGACGGTGACCTCCCCACACTTAGAAGAAAGCATCGTCCTCGATGCTCCGCAATCAAGCTGGGTGAGGGGGGTCAGCGTCTGTAGCTCCTCCGTCTCCGGTAGGTGGAGATGGGTTTGGCTGAGGCTATGGCTCTAGAGGTGGCTCCACAGAAGACTACTGCTCTGGATCTACAGAAATTTGCTAGTCAGCAGGAGTCTGAGTGTCTGTGGGGGCCTGTGTCTCTGTATGGGCCTCTGCCTGTTGAGCCTCCTCCTCCGCCTCAGACTGGTCGGAAGGAGTATCGGACTCGGAAGGAATGTCGATGCCAGATGTTGCTATCATCCGTCTCAATGTGCATAGCATCACTTGTTGTGACGCTCCGACTGCTCGTGATGTCTCAACAAGCGCTGCTCCATCTGATCCATGCACTCGAAGAGGCGCTGCACGAAACGGCAAGTCGGTTAGGTTGATGATGATGATGGTGCGGGTCTAGTGGATGCGGATGGTGCTGTTGAAGGTCCTACTGCGGCAGATGAAGAAGCTGGCTCAGATGCTATTGTTGTGGTAGCTCGGTCTCTACACTGGGCTGCTGGTCGGTCACTAACCTAGGTCCCCCAAAGAATAACCTTCTCCTTGCCATGGACTGCTGGTGGTATCTCATCTTTTGGTAGCTAAACTTCCCTAGCCCGGTGAGCGAGCTGTGTGACCAAACACAGAAATGGAAGGTTTCCCCTGATATGGGCCCGCCACATGAATCGTCTGATGAGTTAGAGAAGGTACAGCTACTTTCCCCCAAGGACGCACCAGATCAGGATAAGCATATCAACCGGAATCTCTATGATGTGAGTGCTAGGCATGACATAATGGGATAGGATTTGCTGCCACACCTTAGCCTCCTTTGTCAGGTAATCAAACTTCATGCCGTGCTCCTAAGGTGCACCCGGCTGGGCAACCACACTGTGTAGTGTATCATAATCAAAGGCCATGGTGTGCATCTCCTCCTCAGCCCTATGGAAAGCATCCTTATCATTGATTTTAGGCTGAAAGTGGATGATTTCCTCAATATCTGCCTCTGTAATCATAACCTGTCTGTCTCGGAGGTGAACTGCGTCAAAGGTGGCTCTGTAGAAATTACAATAGAACTCCCGAACCTAAGACTCGTTCACCCTCACTAGCTCTCTATCCAAAAATGCCCAGCCCCTCTCCTCAATTTGATGCTCAGTGTACTGCCTCAGATCGGAGGGGACAGCTAGTTTCTTCTCTAGAATGAGCTTCCGATGCTCAAAGTGTGGGAATCGGAGCTCACAGTATAAGTTGGCAAACTTCACTGAGTTGGTAGAGGGCGTAGCTTGGTCAGCCTTCTCCTTCTCATTAAGATGCTTTTCAGATGTACTAGAGGTCGCCAACTCAGTAGATGGCTGAGACCTCTTTCTCTTGCTAGAGGTGGCCTTGGCTTTCCCTTTACCTCTGTCAGACATCCTGAAAAACAGAAATTACAGGATACAAATATTAAGCAAAGCAGAGAAATGAGAAGCAAGTATATAAACAACTGACAGAAAATAGGAAACAGAAGGTATTGAGGTACATTCATGAATTGAGCCAAAGAAATAAATTCTTGGAATGCAAGAAAAATAGAATTCAGACATCAATCAGAAACACAATCCAGGAATTCATGTATTGATAGTAAAGATGCTTGTTTGTTAAGAAACAACAATTATCATGCCCAAAAGAATATAAAAGAGTTAGTTTGAAAAACTAAAAAGAAAAGTTAGAAAGTCAATTAAGTCAAAAGTTAGAAAAGTGGGTTAGAAATCAGTGGCATGATAATTATTGAACTTAACCAAAAACAGGGTCAAAAAATTTTCAACACAAGCATGCTCACATTCATGAAGACGATGCAAGTCATTGATGATGAAATATGTTATGCACTATAAATGCAAAAAGGGGTGAGATCATCATCAATGAGGTTGGTTACTAAATTTGTAAAGATTGGTATAAAAGAATTGAAATATGCACTTGGTGTAACCAAAAGAGGGTTGAAAACAATTTTTATTTTAAAAGGTTTACACCAGTGGAAAGCACCAATTATTACAAACATAAGAACCTCAATTAAAAGGAGACAAGTTCAAGTCAAATGGGAAAATTACGCAAATAGCTTCATTGGTTAAAGAAGGTAGAAATTGAACTTGAACCAAGAAGCTGAAAAGGTTTTGACTTAAACTTGAAAGATTGAAAGCACAGAAGAGATTCGCATTGACTTGGTTAATCAAGGTCCTATTTGACACAGAAATCCGTCAAATAGTTCCTTAATTCTATCAATCACAAATCAACTGAAAAGGGAACCAAAAGAAATGTGTAAATGCGAGCTAATCAACCCATGATTTGAGTTTGGTATAAACCAAATGAGTCTCAAATCAAAAAGTACCAAATTCAATTCATAAGTTGTAAGTTAAAAACAGGACAATTTCCAAAAAATTTTGGCAGCAATCCAGCAGTAATTTGAGTGTTCCCAAATAAACAAACAGCAAAATCAATAATCCATATGAATCCAATATATATTAACAGCATGAAGAAAAAGAAATTCATATGAATCAGCCATCAATATACAGAATTAGTACAACAGCAATCATACGGCTTATATGAATTCAAAATAACTCAACCGTAAGCATAATGCACGAATTCATAGAAACTAAAGTGGTAAACTAAATTGAGCAGCACATAAGCATCAACTAAAATATATGTATCAACAAGAACAAGAACCAACATCATCATACTCATGAAGTAATAAAACATACACCAATTCAGACAGCATGAACAACAAACAATCATACCTAAATCCACTAATAAACAACTGAAATTACCTAACCACATGCAATCTAAGCTAACCTAATCAAACAGAAACATGTAATCTAACTAGCTAAAT
Source organism: Arachis ipaensis (assembly GCF_000816755.2). Taxonomy (NCBI): domain Eukaryota; kingdom Viridiplantae; phylum Streptophyta; class Magnoliopsida; order Fabales; family Fabaceae; genus Arachis; species Arachis ipaensis. The sequence continues at coordinate 101,967,512 of NC_029791.2, forward strand.
CAAACAAAAACTTAATTAACAACTAATACTAACATGGAAATTAATTAAAAGAAAATTAAAAACAAAAACAGAAATTAAAACAGTAGAAACTGAAACTTGGGAGAATGAACAGAAGATGAAAAGGAAACGAAATGGAGATGGGAACAGAGACTGGGAGGATGGAGGCGCTACTGGTTCAGTAGTGGCGCTGCCACGGTCCAGTGGCGGTAGAGTGGTCGGCCGCGGCAGTCACTGGTGGTGGCAGGAAAGGGAACGGTGCAGAGTAGGGGCACCACGGTGTTGGATGAAGAAGGAAGAAAAATGAGGAAGGAAGAATGGTGGTGATGGTCAGAGAAGACGCTGGAGGGACACAGGCGGCATAGTGGCTGACCGCGGCGGTCACTGGTGGTGGCAGGAAAGGGAGGATGGAGCGAGAGAGGAGAAGAGGAAGAAAGAGGGAAGAAAGGTAAGAAAGGGGTTGGCGGCCGGCGGTAATGGGGTCGCCGGCGATGATGGGTGGCAGTGGTTGAAGGTCGCCTTCTATGGGGGGTTTTGTGAGTTTGAAGAGGAAGAGAAACGGACGTTGGAGGGAAGAAGGTGAAAGTGACGCGAGTGGCTAGGGTTCTCTCATGTCAGGGGAGTTAGTGTATTCAAACCCACGCGTACGCATCGATAACGCGCGCACGTAGAAGGGACAAAAACAGACGTTGACGTGTACGCGTCCAGAACGCGAAATAGTGACAGAAGGAAAAGAGAGTACGACGGGCACGCATCATTGTTGTGCATGCGTCGTTGTTGCGCACGCGTGAAGGGAGAGAAATGAAACTGACGCGTACGTGTTGACCACGCGTATGCGTGGGGCACAATTGTGCTAAACGCACAATTTCAGCGCCCCTCTTGCGTAACTCTCTGGATTTTGTATGGATGGTGCAACATTGAGGCGTCGACGCGTACGTGTCAGTCACACGTATGCGTGACGGCCTCTTTTTTTGTTTTAGAAACACCAAAACAGAGCTTAAAATTCTCGTAACACTAACTACAACTCCAAACCAACCAAAATGCAAATTAACAATATTTTGAGTTTTTGAGGATTTTTCACAAAATTTGAGAAAACTTAGAATTCAAGCAAAAACTCAAATTAAAAAAATCATCCTAATTCGAAGCATAAAACCAACAAACAACCTAGCAACCAAAACAAAACATACAAAAGAATAAAAGGAAAGAACTACCTAACGATGGCAACTCAATTCATTCATTGATTATATCTACAAGTGAAATGGAAAGAGTTTACCATGGTGGGGTGTCTCCCACCTAGCACTTTTATTTAAAGTCCTTAAGTTGGACCATTGATGGGGTCCTTGCTGTGGTGGCTTATGCTTGTGCTCATCCTTGATTCCCTACCAATGTTTGCATTTCTAATGTCCACCGGGATCCCAAATTAGGTGCATAAAACCTTCAAGTAAGCTTGAGGAAGTGACAAGACCCCAAGAGTGTTGATTGTTAAAATGAATTCTGGGGTCCCAAACCTTGTCCTTGCATCCATCTTCTTGTTGACTACCATAGTCCAATCCGGGTGACAAGACTTGTGAATTCTCATTAGGTGCCCAAACACCTTTCTAGATCCATTCAATGTAGCACTATACTAACCATTGCACTTATACTTTGGTTATTCAACCATAGTGAACCTTGAATTGTGATGCATACCACTAACCAACCCTTTCTTGCTTTCCATTCCACAAAGAGCTCTAAGTTGACCATCCGTTTCAAGCAAACCATATTCAAGCGAAATAAGAAAGCTAAGGGATACGAATTTTACCCACTTGAATGATGTAAAGGATGATGGTGACTTAGGAAGAGAGGCATCCCCATACCTTGACAATGTGAGGTCCACTCCCTTGTGCTCTTCTTTGATTACCTTCACCTCTTGACAATCATCTTCCATGTTCACCTCTTGACAAGGTTCTTCACATTTAATCACTTCCTTACTAACCTCTTCTAACTCTTCTGCATCCTTCATGTCACAATTTGGAGGTAATGTAGAACTTATCTCAACATCTACTTCAATTTCAATGGGAGAAGATTCCTCAAATACAAAAGGATCATGTGTTGGTGTGGAATCATCATCAAGAGGAAGATTTGTTGCTTGGTCACTTTCTTCCAATTCTTCATCATTCACTATATGCTTTGGAAGTTGCGCACCCTCCTTAACATTGCTTTCAAGCTCAATGGAAGAAGCCTCAATAGGATCATTGAGGTGATTTGTTAATGAGGACAAGAACTCATCAATGATTGAGTCTAAATCTTGATCAACCTCTCCTTCTGGCTCAATTGTCTCAACTTTCTCCCTTGGCTGTGATTCTTGCTTCAACTCCTCCTCTTCACCTTGAAGTTCCAAATTCACTCCCTCACTATGCTCCTTGGCTGACCCTTCACATTCGTCGATGGGAGTATCTTGAATGCATGAGCTTAGGTGGGAGGCCATGTGGTTAGCGGCTTCAGTCATGGTAGCCAATATGGTTTCTAACTTCTTTAGCTCCTTTTGTTGCTCTTCTTTCCTTTGAATATAAGAGCTAATATCTCTTTGTTCTTCTTACAAGAAGATACGGAGAGCTTCATCCTTTGAAGGAGATGGTGAAAGAGAGGGTTCATTGTTTAGGGGAAAGGGTTCATAATTGGAAGGTGGTTCATATTGGTAAGGGTATGGAGGTGATGTATATGGAATTGATGGTTCTTGAGAGTATTGATGTTAGAATGGTAGTTACGGATTAGGATTGTATGGAGGTGATTGGTGGTATGGGGCTTGTGAGTAAGGTTGTTGAGGGCTATGTTGAGGGAAAGAATTGTATACATGTGGTGGTTGTGGTTGACAACCACAATTAGGGTTACCACATCTATTAGATTAGTAAGCATTAGGAGTTGGATTATACCCATAAGAAACCGGAGGGGGGTTGTTACCAAGAAGGTTGTCTATATGCTTGAGACTCCTCCCACCTTTGATTTCCAAATCCTTGATGCAAACTGATGAGTGAACTTTTGTTGATATAGAATTTCCTCAAATGAATGAATTCTCGTTGCAAGTATAGTTCTACACCAACAAACAATTCTTACCTCAAATTAAAATTTGGTTGTCACAAGTAACAAACCCCAAATGAAAATTAACCGAAGTATTTGAACTTCGGGTCGTCTCAAAAGGAATTGCAATGAAGTGTATGGTTATTGGCTATGAAGGGGGTAAGGGGTTTTGATTTTATATTTTTGCAAGAAAATAAATGACAAGAAAGTAAAATAACAAGAACTAATAAAAGAAATAGAAAGTACTCTTGGTTAGACATAGGTAATTGAGATCACCATCCTTGTCTACAAACCATACATTGATAATTATGAGGAACCAAGCTCATTAGGTCTACTTCCAAAAGCCTTAAGTATGTAATATCTACTCCTAGGCTTGAAGTACATCAAATGGCTTTGATCACATCAACCCATAAGTTCCAACCTATCTACTAATTAGATTAGTAGTGGGTTAGTTTCAATGGATATCAAATTGATCACCAAGGGTTCTCAAATCACCAATTCATTGAGACCCAATGACTCAAGGTCACTCAATTCCCTTAGCCTAGGCCAAGAGTAAAGAAAACTACTCAAAAACTAGAGAAAACATTTTAACAAATACCTAGAGTGCAAGAAAAGTAAACATCATAAAATGCAACAATTAAAAGAACATATCACCAACATTAGCAAGAAATCAATAATAGCAACTAAGATCAACATAAAAGAACATGGAAACATAAATTTGTATTGAAAGAAAATGGAAATCAACAAGGGTTCATAAACATAAAAGAGGACAAAATAAAGGAAATGACAAGTAAAACTAGAAGAGTAGAGATGTAACAACAAGAAATTAAAAGGAGAAACTAAATCAAAACAAGAATTGAAAGTTGGATTTGAGAAGATTAAACCTAAACTACCCTAAATTCTAGAGAGAAGGGAGAGCTTCTTTCTCTAGAATTCTAACCTAAAACATGATGAAAACTAAACTATGACTACTTGGTTTATTCCCCCCTCAATCCTTGGGTTCAATAGCATCAGAAATGAGTTGGATTGGACCCAAAATGAGCTAGAAATCGCTGGCCACAATTTCACTTTAGTGAACCACGTGCTCCATCGGTGTGTACGCATATATGGTGCGTGCGTACCCCTATACTTCAGGCAACCATGGAAAATTTTATATCATTTTGAAGCCCCAGATGTTAGCTTTCTAACTCAACTAGAACCGCCTCATTTGGACCTCTGTAGCTCAAGTTATGGTCGATTGAGTACGAAGATGTCAGGCTTGACAGCTTTACGGTTCCTTCATTTCTTCATGAGTTCTCCCACTTTGCATGCTTTTCTCCTCACTTCTTCCATCCAATACTTGCCTTATGAACCTGAAATCACTCAAAAAACATATCAAGGTATCGAATGGAATTAAAGTGAGTTAAATTTAGCTATTTTAAGGCCTAAAAAGTATGTTTTCACACTTAATCACAAATCTAGGGAGAATTACAAAACCATGCTATTTCATTGAATAAATGTGGGAAAAGGTGATAAAATCCCCCAAATTAAGCATAAGATAAACCACAAAATTGGGGTTTATCAAATCTCCCCACACTTAAACCAAGCATGTCCTCATGCTAAGAATAAGGAAGGACAAGAAAAGGGTTATGAACATTTATTCAATGCAAAGAAACTATATAAACCTATCTATATGAATGCAACTAAATGCAAAATGATTCTACCTACTTGGTTAAAAGTAAGTCAATCCCCTAGAACACATATGCACATGTAGGGCTAAGTAGTATGATGATTCATGAATCCTACCAATTTGAATATCAAAACAAAGTACAAGTAGACTTGCAAGAAGAAAGGTCATGAAAGCCGGGAACAAGGAATTGAGTATCGAACCCTCACCGGAAGTGTATCCGCTCTAGTCGCTCTAGTGTATAGGGTCGATCACTCAATTTTCTTCTAATCATGCTTTCCATGATTTGTTTTTCATCTAACAATCAACAATTATTCAATGCATGCATACATTCATCATGAGGACTTATTCATAGGTTGTAATGGGGCTAGGGTCAAGGTAGGATGCACATGGTTAAGTGAGCTTGAAATTTGAATCTTTGATTAACCTAAGCTCTCACCAAACACATATAACAACCTATACAACTCTAATACATAACCTAGCTACCCATGATTCCCACTTTTTCACATACTCATGCATTCTTTTTAATTCACATTCCATATGCATTGATTTTTATTGAACTTTACTTTGGGGCATTTTTGTCCCCTTTTTATTTCTTTCTTTTTTTTTTCTATATATATATATATGTTCTTTTTCTTTTTTCTTTATCATTTTTTTTCTAAAGTATATACAAACGTATCAATGCATATGGTTTTACGTATAGTGCATGAATATGTACCCAATTTCCAATATTTTCAACAAAAATAAAAATTATACTTTTACCTCAACCAACGTCCCAAGTTTCCCATACCCAAACGATACACACCCTCACTAGCCTAAGCTAATCAAAGATTCAAATTGAGGACATTTATTGTTTTTTACTTAGGGGTAGTGATGTGCTAACATTAAGAATAAAAGGGATTAAATAGGCTCAAAATTGGCTAACAATGGTTGATGAAAGGTAGGCTATTTGGGTAAGTGAGCTAAATGAAATGATGGCCTCAGTCATATAAATGCCATATAAATACATGTATACATGGAATAATGGACATAAAGAATCAAACAAATCAAATATTACAATCATAGAAAAAGACTAATACACACAAGAATGAAAATAGGTGGTTATAAGGTGTAACCACATAATTTGGCTCAAAACTCACATGCTTGTGTTCTTAGCTCAAAAACCATGTTCCAAAATACATTCTTCAAGCAAGTTTGTCACAAATTTTTTTTTTCAAATTGGTAGGGTGCCCTAAAAACAATTTTTCTTGGAAAAGAAATCATCACCCTAACCAAGCAGTCCTAACATAAAAAGAAATGGTGAAATATGTACAAATTCTAACTAACATGCAACCTATCATGCAATGCAACAACTAATCTAACAAAGACAAAAATTAAAAAAAATTGGTGTTGAAAAAGAAAATTGTTACCCATGGAGATCGGTCGGACGACCTCCCCACATTTAGAAATTTGCACCGTCCTCGGTGCATGCAAAGAAGAGCAAGGTGGATGGGTTGTTACAATTGATGAGCTCCTTCAAAAGGTTATGCGGTTGAACTTGTTTGTTGCCCCATTAGAAGCTTATCTATTCCTTCCCTTCTTGGTGGCCAACCTAGAAGGAAAGAAAAAGAAAGAACATTAAGCCTACAACAAAGATAGCAAAGCACGTAGAACATAGGCGGGGCTAATGCCAAATAAGAGTAAGGTTCTCAACTATATGGTAGCTACAACATATGAGTGAGAAGGCAATATAAGCCAAGGCATATTAACTAACACTTGATGCAAGAACAAGTTAAAGCATGGGTACATGACATGAAGATCATGTTGCATCAAGCTTAATCAACAATTGACACAAACAAGATTAGTGATAAGCATAAGAGCATTTGGTCCCATCCTAACTCAATGATGATAAGGTACAAAAACAAGGGATCATGAGTCAGGACGGACTAAAGCACTAATCTTGTGTGTAGAGCGAATATTACAATTAATGCCAAACAAGTCACAAAGAACCATGATTAACCAAGAAATTCTCAACAATTGAATATAAGAATCCAACACCATTATTAAAATAAGAAACTTAGAAAATAAAATAAGAACAAGCTATGAAAATAAAATTAAAATGCGATGAATGATAATATGCAAATGCAACAAAAGAAAATGGAAGAAAAGAAACTTTTTCTCGGCGCGGACGCGTCATGCACGCCCACGAGCCGATGTGCAGTTGCCCAAAGGACGCGTACGCGCCAGGTGCGCGCACGCGTGGGTTGCAGGCACAGAATAGGTACAAACTGGGCATAACTCTCTAGAACATGTACCAGGAGGGTAGGTGGCGCTATCGGCATGCACGCGCACAGCGTGCATGCGCGCGCATTGCGCAATTAGCTTCAAGGACACATACGCGCCAGGTGCACGCACGCGTGGGTGGTTTATGCCTCAGACATGGTGCTGGCGCAGTGTAGGCACAACTCACGGGTCAATGTATGGAGGGATGAATTTTTGCATCCACGCGTTCGCGCACATCGCGCGCCCGCGTGGATGGTTGAAAATGCTTGAGGCGCGCGTACGCGCCAGGTGCGCGCACGCGCGGGTTGGTGCTCTGTTTTTCAAAATTTTTCCAAGTTCTTGCACCAATCCAAGCATTCCAAACCTCCAAACAGCTACCCAAACACCATAGAACCTTATTTAACATATTAGACTACCAAATAGACTCAACAAACTACTCTAAATATAAATTTAAACTAATTCTACCAATATTTTCAAAAGAGAAAATGAAAAGATATTACCATGGTGGGGTGTTTCCCACCTAGCACTATTAGTTTAAGTCCTTAAGTTGGACATTTGGGAAGCTCCTTGTTATGGTGGCTTGTGCTTGAATTCATCTTGGAACCTCCACCAATGCTTGGACTTCAAGTAAGCTCCAAAATTTAAGATCAATGGCACCAAGCTTTGATGAAGTTCCACACAAGCTAAGGGCTTCCAAAATTGGTCTTCATATATTCCCGGATCCCAAATCTTGTTTCTACACCCATCTTCAAGTTGATCATCACAATTCCAATTGGATGAGAAGGCTTGTGAATTTTCAATTAGACCTCCAAACATTCTCCTAGACCCATGCAATTTAGTTCTACACCAATCATTGCTATTTAACTTTGAGCATGCAACCATCATGAACTTAGAGTGATGTTTCCAACCACTACACAACTCTCTCTTACTCTTAACTCCACAAAGAGCTCTAAGTTGACCATCATTTTTAATCAAACCATATTCAAGTGGGAAAGTAAAGATTAGAGATAAGAATTTTACCCACTTGAATGTTGTGTTGGATGATGGTGACTTAGAAAGGGGGACCTCCCCACACTTAGCCAATGTGAGATCCATTCTCTTGTGCTCTTCCTTTGCAACTTCCACCTCTTTGTAAGCTTCTTCAATTTCAATTCCTTGCTCACCAACTTCTTCTATACACCCTTCATTGCTCAAACCATGTGTTGGAGGTTTGCACGGTCCTCCTTGTTATCAATTATACAACACAATGAAGGAGATTCATCAATTCTAAAAGACTCATAAGTTGGTGTGGAATCATCTTCAATGATGGAGCTTGCTTCTTGCTCAACCTCCTCCTTTTGGTAGCTTCCTTCCAATTCAATCTCTTCTTCATTGCTTACCAAGGGTATGGGAGGTGAGGTATCTTCTCCCTTACTCTCTATGTCAAACCCAATTGGAAAGGATTCAATTATACATAAGAATTCTTTAATGATTGAATCCATCTCTTGGTCAACCCCTTCAAAGGCTTTAACCACTTCTTTCGACTCAATTATCTCAACTTCCTCCCCTTGTGACAATTCTTGCTTTAACTCCTCTTCTCCACCTTGAAGCTCTAAGCTCACTCCCTCACTATGCTCCTTAATTGCTTTTCCACATTCAACAATGGGAGTTCCTTGATCGCATAGGCTTAGGCAGGAGGAGACCATATTGCTAACGGCTTCCACTAGGATAGCCATCTTGGCTTCTAGCTCCTTAAACTCCTTTCGGTTCTCTTCTTGCCTTTGAATGTAAGAACTAACATATTCTTGGAGAGGATCATCCATTGGAGGTGGTGTGGGAAAAGAAGGTTCATTGTTTGGGAAGGAGGTTTCATAATTGGAAGTTAGTTCATCTTGGCAAGGGTATGGAGATGGTGTATATTGAGGTGGTTCTTGAGAGTAGTTGTGTTGGAATGGTGATGGTTCCATGTATGGTTCATATGGTTTATAAGGTGGTTGGTATGGTGGATAAGGATTAGGGTCATAATGAGGTGTTTGGTGGTAGGAGGCTTGTGAGTAAGGTGGTTCAAAATTAGGTTGAGGAGGTGGTTCATAGGCATGTGGTGGTGGTTGTTGACAATCACAATAAGGGTCACCACATCCATTAGATTGATATGCATTAGGATTAGAATTATACCCATAAGAAATCGGAGGGGGTTGTTGCCAATAAGGTTGATCCATCCCTTGAGGCTCCTCCCATCTTTGATTGTTCCATCCTTGATGCATGTTACCATTGTAGTTCCCATTTTCTACAACATAATTTGAGCCAAACTCATAGCCAAAGCGGTGAGAATTCATAGAAGCAAATAAAAACAAAAACTAACAAAAATGAAAACAAAGTCCTAAACCTAACAAAAACTAACAAACAAACAAAAGGAAAACATATTCATATATTCACAATAGCCAATAACATAGCACCATTGCAACTCCTCGGCAACGGCGCCATTTTGATGAGTGAACTTTTGTTGATATAGAATTTCCTCAAATGAATTAATTCTCGTTGCAAGAATAGTTCTACACTAACAAACAATTCTCACATCAAATTAAAATTTGGTTGTCACAAGTAACAAACCCCAAATGAAAATTAACCGAAGCATTTGAACTCCGGGTCGTCTCACAAGGAATTGCAATGAAGTGTATGGTTATTGGCTATGAAGGGGGTAAGGGGTTTTGATTTTATATTTTTGCAATAAAATAAATGACAAGAAAGTAAAATAACAAGAACTAATAAAAGAAATGGAAAGTACTCTTGGTTAGACATAGGTAATTGAGATCACCATCCTTGTCTACAAATCATACATCGATAATTATGAGGAACCAAGCTCATTAGGTCTACTTCCAAAAGCCTTAAGTACGTAATATCTACTCCTAGGCTTGAAGTACGTCAAATGGCTTTGATCACATCAACCCATAAGTCCCAACCTATCTACTAATTAGATTAGTAGTGGGTTAGTGTCAATGGATATCAAATTGATCACCAAGGGTTCTCAAATCACCAATTCATTGAGACCCAATGACTCAAGGTCACTCAATTCCCTTAGCCTAGGCCAAGAGTAAAGAAAACTACTCAAAAACTAGAGAAAACATTTTAACAAACACCTAGAGTGCAAGAAAAGTAAACATCATAAAATGCAACAATTAAAAGAACATATCGCCAACATTAGCAAGAAATCAATAATAGAAACTAAGATCAACATAAAAGAACATGGAAACATAAATTTGTATTGAAAGAAAATGGAAATCAACAAGGGTTCATAAACATAAAAGAGGACAAAATAAAGAAAATGACAAGTAAAACAAGAAGAGTAGAGATGTAACAACAAGAAATTAAAAGGAGAAACTAAATCAAAACAAGAATTGAAAGTTGGATTTGAGAAAATTAAACCTAAACTACCCTAAATTCTAGAGAGAAGAGAGAGCTTCTCTCTCTAGAATTCTAACCTAAAACATGATGAAAACTAAACTATGACTACTTGGTTCATTCTCCCCTCAATCCTTGGGTTCAATAGCATCAGAAATGAGTTGGATTGGACCTAAAATGAGCTAGAAATCGCTGGCCACGATTTCACTTTAGTGAACCACGTGCTCCATCAGCGCGCACACGTACATTGTGCGTGCGTACCCCTATACGTCAGGCAACCATGGAAAATTTTATATCATTTCAAAGCCCCGAATATTAGCTTTCTAACTCAACTAGAACCGCCTCATTTGGACCTCTGTAGCTCAAGTTATGGTCGATTGAGTGCGAAGAGGTCAGGCTTAACAACTTTACGGTTCCTTCATTTCTTCATGAGTTCTCCCACTTTGCATGCTTTTCTCCTCACTTCTTCCATCCAATACTTGCCTTATGAACCTGAAATCACTCAACAAACATATCAAGGCTTCAAATGGAATTAAAGTGAGTTAAATTTAGCTATTTTAAGGCCTAAAAAGCATGTTTTCACACTTAAGCACAAATCTAGGGAGAATTACAAAACCATGCTATTTCATTGAATAAATGTGGGAAAAGGTGATAAAATCCCCCAAATTAAGCACAAGATAAACCACAAAATTGGGGTTTATCACAAACCTCCATTGAAGCTTTCATTTCTATTTCCTATAACATAGTTTGAACCAAACTCAAAGCCAAAGGGATGAGAATTCATAGTGAAAAGGAAAAACAAAAACAAAACTATTAAGAGATAAAGAAACAAGAGCAAACCTATTCACACTATCAACATATATACAATAACCAATAACAAGCACACATTGCAACTCCCCGGCAACTGCGCCAAATACTTGATGTGAGAATTATCGTTGGTCTAGAATTTCTCTTGTAGAAAATAATTACTTCATTGTAAGCATAATTCCAAACTAACTAATAACTCTCAATCAAAGTTTAAAAATGGTTGTCACAAGTACAAACCCCAATAAAAATAAACTGAAGTATTTAAACCTCGGGTCGTCTCACAAGGAATTGCAATGAAATACTCAATTATTGGCTATGAAGGAACAGAGGGGTTGATTTGGTGATTAACAAGAAAAGTAAATAACAAGAAAGTAAATGACAATTAACTAATAAAGGAAAGGAAAAGAACTCTTGGCTAAGGCATGAAAATTAAGATCACCATCCTTGTCTACAAATCATATATTGACAATTATGAGGGACCAACCCATCAAGTCTACTTCTATTCTTGAAGTACGTCAAATAGGCTTGATCAACATCAATCCATAAGTCCTAACCTAGCTACTAATTGACTTAGTAGTAGGCTAGTGTTAATGGTTATCAAATTGACCACTAAGGGTTCTCAAATCATCAATTCAATGAGACCCAATGACTCAAGGTCATTCAATTTCCTTAGCCTAGGCCAAGAGTAAAGAAAACTACTCTACAACTAGTAAAAACATTTTATCAAATACCTAGAGTGCAATAAGAGTAAACATCATAAATTGAAAGAATTAATGAAAACCATAACTAACACAAACAAGAAATCAACAATAGTAACTAAGATAAAAATAAAAAAAGAGATGGAACATAAAATTGCATTAAAAGAAAATTGAAATCAACAAGAGTGCATGAATATAAAAGCAACAAAATAAAGGGAATGACAACTAAAACTAGAAGAGCAAAGATGTAATAACAAGAAATTAAAAGGGAAAACTAAATCAAAACAAGAATTAAAAGTTGGATCTAAGAAAATTTGACCTAAACTACCCTAAATTCTAGAGAAAAGGAAGAGCTTCTCTCTTTAGAATTCTAACTTAAAACATGATGAAAACTAAAACTATGACTACTCCCCCCACCATTCCCTTACAATTCCTAGGTTCAAAAGCAAAAAAAAAATGAGTTGGATTTGGGCCTCCTTGAGCTCAGAAATCGCCCCAACGTAATACCTTTAATGAGGTCACGTGCCGCGTATCTCGCGTACGCATCGGTCACACGTACGCGTCGCCTTGACGATTTCCTTACCACGCACACGTGTGGGCCACGTACACGCATCGTTGGCAAATTACCAAAATCCCATTTCTTCATGAATTCTCCATTTTTGCATGCTTTTTCTTTATTTCTTCAACACAATCTTTGCCCTCTAAACCTGAAATTACTTAACAAACATATCAAGGTATCAAATGGAATTAAAGTAAGTCAAATTTAACAATTTTAGGGCCTAAAAAGCATGTTTTCACTTTTAAGCACAAATTAGGAGAAATTTACAAAATCATCCTATTTCATTGAATAAATGTGAGATAAGTCGATAAAATCTCCTGAAATTTAACACAAAATAAACCACAAAATTAGGGTTTATCAAACCTCCCCACACTTAAACTAAGCATGTCCTCATGCTAAACCAAGAAAGGCAAGAAATGAGGTATGAACATTTATTCAATGCAAATAAACTATATGCACCTTTCTGCATGCATGCAACTAAATGCAAAATGATTCTACCTACTTGGTTAAACGTAAATCAATCTCCAAGAACACATATGAACAAGTAGGGCTAAGATAATATGATGATTTATGAATCCCACCAATTCAAATATCAAAACGAAGCATAAACAAACTTCCAAGAAGAAAGCTCGTGAAAGCAGGGAACAAGGAATTGAGCATCGAACCCTCATCGGAAGTGTATCCGCTCTAGTTGCTCTAGGGTAAAGGGTTGATTCACTCAATTCTCCTCTAATCATGCTTTTCAAGATTTATTTTTTATCTAACAATCAACAATTATTCAATGTATGCATACATTTATCATGAGGACTTATTCATAGGTTGTAATGGGGCTAGGGTAAAGGTAAGGATATATATATATATATGGCTAAGTGAGCTTGAACTTTGCATCTTTGATTAACCTAAGCTCTCACTAAATACATATAACAACATATACAATTCTAATACACCACCTAGCTACCCCTGATTCTCACTTTTTTTTTTTTTTCATTTTCATACTTT
>NC_029791.2:101980973-101986019 GCF_000816755.2 Arachis ipaensis
GGCTAAGTGAGCTTGAAATTTGCATCTTTGATTAACCTAAGCTCTCACCAAATAATATAACAACCTATACAATTCTAATACACTACTTAGCTACCCATGATTCTCACCTTTTTTCACACACTCATGCATCCTCTTCAATTCACATTCCATATGCATTGTTATGATTACTTTGCTTTGGATCATTTTTGTCCCCTTTTTATTGCTTTTCTTTTTCTCTTTTTCTCTTTTTTTTCTTTTTTATCTATATTTTTTCTTTTTTTTTTATTTTTTTATTAATGTTTTTTTTTCTTTTCAAACTAGAATATATACAAGAGCATCAATGCATATGGTTTAAAACATTTAATGCATAAGTATGTACCTAATTCTCAAAATTTTCAACAAAATTACAAAAATACACTTTTACCTCAACCAATGTTTCCAAATTTCCCACACTCAAATGATACACATTCTCACTAGCCTAAGCTAATCAAAGATCTAAATTAGAGGGCATTTATTGTTTTTCTCTTTAAGACTAGCAATGTGCTAAAATTAAGAACAAATGGGTTTAGCATAGGCTCAAAGTTGGCTAACAATGGAAGATAAAAAGGTAGGCTATTTGGGTAAGTAAGCTATTTGAAACGATGGTCTCAATAATATAAATGAATTCTTACACAAAATAATGGACATAAAGAATCAAACAAATCAAGGATTGCAATCATAGAAAGAAAACAATGCACACAAGAATGAAAATAAGTGGTTATATGATATAACCACACAATTGGGCTCAAAATTCACATGCTTATGTGTTCATATCTCAATAACCATGTTCCAAAATTAATTCCTTCAAGCAAGTTCAACAAATTTTTTTTATCAAATTGGTAGGGTGCCCTAAAACAGTTTATTGGAAAAGAAATCATCACTCTAACTAAGTAGTCCTAAGAAAAATGGGTGGAATATGTACAAACCCTAACTGTTATGCAACCTATCATGCAATTCAATAACTAGCTAACAAAGAAAATTAAAAATTGGTGTTGGAAAAGGAAGTGGTTACCCACGGAGGTCGGTCGGACGACCTCCCCACACTTAAAGATTGCACCGTCCTCGGTACATGCAAAGAAGAGCAAGGTAGATGGGTTGCTACAACTGATGAGCTCCTTCAAAAGGTTGTGCGGAGGGACTTGCTTGTTGCCCCATTTCTAAGCTTTTCCTTTCCCTCTCGGTGGCTAGCCTAAAAAGAGAGAAAAAGAAAGAAAATTAAGCCCACAACAAAGATATCAAAGCAAATAGAACATAGGCGGGGGCTAATGCCAAATAAGAGTAAGGTTCTCAACTACATGGTAGCTACAACATGTAAGCGAGAGAACAATATAAGCAAAGGGCATATCAACTATATCAACTAGCAAGAGTAAAATCAAAGCATAAGTAAATGTGAGCATCAAGTTCAAAAGAGAAAGTGTGGGTCATGAAGGACAATATGCGTTCATATCAATGCACAAAGGATGCAAGAGTCATCAAAGATTAAGAATTGACTTAAAAATTTTATCACCCAATCAATATCAACAAGTCAAGAAGCACCAAAATGATCCAAGGGATTCTCGACAGTTAAGTAGGAAAATTCGACACCAATGTTAAAATAACAAATTTGCAAAAGAAAAGAAGAACAAGCTACAAAAACAAAATTAAAATGCAATAAATAAAAGTATGCAAATGCAATAAACAAAAGAAAATGAAAGATGAGAAAAAATGAGAAGTGAAAATTTAAAAAAAAGGGAGAAGGAGCAGTGGAATTTTGAAGAGAAGGAAAAGAAGAAAGTAAGAAAGGAAGAAGGGAGAAGAAGAAAGAAGAGAAGAAAGAAGAAGAAAGGAGAAGAAACAAGGTAGAAACAGGGCGCAAAGGTGACGCGCGCGCTTCATCCACACGTATGCATGGAAAGCAGAGAAAGGCATATGATGCGTACGCGTCGTCCACGCCTACGCGTGGCCAGCAGAAAAGAAAGGGGATGCATATGCGTGAACCACATGTACACGTGGGGCTAAATTGTGCTCTTCGCACAAAAGCAGCACCACTCTAGTGTAGCTCTCTGGTTTTTGTACCAGGAGTCCCAACATAGGCCTATGACGCATGCGCGTTGTCCATGTTCACGCGTGGATGTGCGAAAAAGAACAGTGACACGTATGCGTCGTCCTCGCCCACGCGTGGACTGCACCTTTTTTTTATAGAAGCATAAAACAGAAACATGCCACTCTTCTAACCTATAAACATTCTAAAGCAACTAAAATTCAAATTTAACAAAAATCAGTTAGTTTTTGAAATTTTTTAAAGACAAAATAAACAAAACTTGCACTACAAGAAAAATTCAATTCAAAACAACTATTCTAATAAAAACATGAATCTAAAACCTAGAAATCAAAGCAAGATATGCAAAAGTATGAAAAGAAGAAAACTACCTAACAAAGGCAACTCAATTCATTCATTGATTATATATACAAGAGAATGGAAAGAGTTTACCATGGTGGGGTGTCTTCCTGATAAACCACTATTTTATGGTTTATCTTGTGCTAAATTGAGTGGTTTTTATCAATTCTTTGCACACTTATTCATACAATTTGCATGGTTTTACAAATCCTTCCCAATTTTGTTCTATGACGGAAAACTTGCTTCCTAAGCCTTTAAATTGTCAATTTTTAATGTCCTTTTATACCATTCGATGCTGTGATCTGTGTGTTAAGTGTTTTCAGGCTATATAGGGCAGGAATGGTTTAGAGGATGGAGAGGAAGCTTGCAAAAATAAAAGGAACACAAGAAACAAAGGAGATGACTAGCGAGGATCGACGTGCACGCATGGCTCACGCGTGCGCGTGACTTGAAGCTTTTCATAGCGACGCGTATGCGTGACCAGAGAAGTCGCACATCGACGCGTGTGTGTGACTGATGCGCACGCGTGACACGCGCAGAAGACCATCGACGCGTACACGTGACTTACGCGTGCATGTGACGTGTGCCATGTGCAGAAATTACAGAAGACGCTGGGGGCGATTTTGGGCTGGTTTTGGACCTAGTTTTCGGCCCAGAAACACAGACTAGAGCCAGGGGACAAGCAGAGACTCAACACACATTCACTTTTACACAATTTTAGTTTTAGCTTTGAATCTAAGAGAGAAAACTACTACTTCATCTAGGGTTCTTCGTATTCATAGATTTCTAGTTTTATGCTTTTGATTTGGATATTGAAAAGAGTTACTACCTTTGTTGAAGTCTTGCCATTACATTTTGCTTTCTTATTTCCTTACTCTTTTACTTTCCATTCACTTTGTTCAGAGTTACATGTGGATATCCTCGATTTTGGAATTAATTAATGCAAAGAGTTATTTTTACCTTTAATTAATTTTCTGTTATTACTTTATTTGAATTTCCATGTCTTCTTTTCACTCCCTTTATATGTTTATGAAAATGGCACTCATGTCAATGGAGTAGACTTCCAACTTGACATGGGAGTTGATTAATAGGAGACCCTTGAGTTGGAATACTCAAGTGTTAATGTGTAATTGGAAGTTGTTGGATGACTCTCTAGTCACTTACTCTAATCCTTCCCTAGGAGAGGATTAGGACTTGTGAATTAGAGTTGGTTAGTTACTTGACTTTCCTTTATTAAGTAAAGGATAACTAAATAGAATAACAACCTCTTACTATTATACTTGAGGAATTTCAACAAGGATAGAAATTCCGATTAATCTTCTCCCAGTCAAGGCTTTCTATTTCAAATATATAAAACCTCTTGTTAATTTTTATTGCTTTAATTAATAATTATTTTATTTTCCCGTTCTCCAACTCTGAAATTCCTCAGAAAATTCTTGACCAATAAATTGCACTCTTTTGTCAACTCGTTGGGAGACGACCTAGAAATTCTACTCCCTGTATTTTATTTTTAAATTGTGACAACTCTTTTTAAATTGATAAGCGAAATTTTCGTCAGTTAAGAGCTGTACTTGCAACACTATTCTAATTATAAATTCTTAATCGGCAATTTTCCGCCCGTCAATTTTCGACGCCGTTGCCGGGGATGGTTGCAACAGTGTGCTAAATTATTGGTTGGTGTAAATATTTTTATATTTGCATCTTTGCATTTTTATTATATTTTTAGTTTAATTTTTTCTTAATATATTTTATTTTATTACCATGAGCTGTATGTTTCTTTCGTTGAATGACACGTTCACTACCTGATCCAAGCTTAGCCGCATTTGATCCTGAAATCGAAAGAACTGTTTCACGTATTAGGCGAGCTGGGTGTCGGTTAGTCTCTGAGGGTGGTGAAGTGGTTACCACCAATTTACCAGTCTTATTTGAGAGCGAATCTGAAGTGCCATTTAAGGAAGAAACAAGCTCCTCTTCTACTGATTCTGTTGATTTACGCGCTGGTAATATGGCGGAGCTGGTGCACGAAATTGTGATCTCAGGTAACGGCGCCAGAAACTCTGTACGTATGTCTTAATAAATCGTTTTTCATTCACAACTTCGATACAACTAACCAGCAAGTGCACTGGGTCGTCCAAGTAATAAACCTTACGTGAGTAAGGGTCGATCCAATGGAGATTATTGGTATGAAGCAAGCTATGGTCACCTTGTAAATCTCAGTCAGGCGGATATAAAATAGTCATGGAGTTTTCGAACATAAATAATAAATAGATAGAAAATAAGGATAGAAACACTTATGTATATCATTGGTGAGAATTTCAGATAAGTTTATAGAGATGCTTTCGTTCCTCTGAACCTCTGCTTTCTTGCTGTCTTCATCCAATCAGTCTTACTCCTTTCCATGGCTGGCTTTATGTAAGGACATCACCGTTTGTCAATGGCTACTTTTAATCCTCTCTGGAAAATGGTCCGATACGCTGTCACTGCATGGCTAATCGTCTGGAGGCATCACCGTGGTCAATGGCTGCATCCTATCCTCTTGTGAAAATGGTCCAAATGCTCTGTCACAGCATGGCTAATCATCTTGAGGTTCTCGATCATACTGGAATAGGATTCACCCTCCTTTTGCGTCTGTCACTACGCCCAGCACTCGC
>NC_029791.2:101986101-101988085 GCF_000816755.2 Arachis ipaensis
AAATATCTTAGAAGCGGAATAAGTTGAATTGAATAGAAAACAGTAGTACTTTGCATTAATCTATGAGGAACAGCAGAGCTCCACACCTTAATCTATGGAGTGTAGAAACTCTACCGTTTGAAAATACATAAGTGAAAGGTTCAGGCATGGCTGAATTGCCAGCCCTAAAACATGATCACAGGATCAAAAATACAATCCAGGATGTCTAATACAATAGTAAAAAGTCCTATTTATAATAAACTAGCTACTAGGGTTTACAGAAGTAAGTAATTGATGCATAAATCCACTTCCGGGGCCCACTTGGTGTGTGCTTGGGCTGAGCTTGAATGTTACACGTACAGAGGTCATTCTTGGAGTTGAACGCCAGTTTGTAACGTATTTCTAGCGTTCAACTCTGGCTTGTGACGTGTTTCTCGCGTTTAACTCCAGACAGCAGCATAGAACTGGCGTTCAACACCCTTTTACGTCGTCTAAACTCGGCCAAAGTATGGACTATTATATATTGCTGGAAAGTCCTGGATGTCTAATTTCCAACGCAATTGGAAGCGCGTCATTTTGAGTTCTGTATCTCCAGAAAATCCACTTTGAGTGCAGGGAAGTCAGCATCAGCAGTCCTTCTTCAACCTCTGAATCTGATTTTTGCTCAAGTCCCTCAATTTCAGCCAGAAAATACCTGAAATCACAGAAAAACTCACAAACTCATAGTAAAGTCCAGAAATGTGAATTTAACATAAAAACTAATGAAAACATCCCCAAAAGTAACTAGATTCTACTAAAAACATACTAAAAACAATGCCAAAAAGCGTATAAATTATCCGCTCATCACAACACCAAACTTAAATTGTTGCTTGTCCCCAAGCAACTGAAAATCAAATATGATAAAAAGAAGAGAATATACTATAAATTCCAAACTATCAATGAAACATAGCTCCAATTAAATGAGCGGGACTTGTAGCTTTTTGCCTCTTGAATAGTTTTGGCATCTCACTTTATCCATTGAAGTTCAGAATGATTGGCATCTATAGGAACTCAGAGTTCAAATAGTGTTATTGATTCTCCTAGTTCAGTATGATGATTCTTGAACACAACTATTTTATGAGTCTTGGCCGTGGCCCTAAGCACCTTGTTTTCCAGTATTACCACCGGATACATAAATGCCATAGACACATGATTGGGTGAACCTTTTCAGATTGTGACTCAGCTTTGCTAAAGTCCCCAATTAGAGGTGTCCAGGGTTCTTAAGCACACTATTCTTTTGCTTTGGACCTTGACTTTAACCGCTCAGTCTCAAGTTTTCACTTGACACCTTCACGCCACAAGCACATGGTTAGGGACAGCTTGGTTTAGCCGCTTAGGCCAGGATTTTATTCCTTTAGGCCCTCCTATCCACTGATGCTCAAAGCCTTGGGATCCTTTTTATTTACCCTTGCCTTTTGGTTTTAAGGGTTATTGGCTTTTTGCTCTTGCCTCTTGGTTTTAAGAGCTTTTGACTTTTTCTGCTTGCTTTTTCTCTCTTTTTTTTTTCGCCTATATATTTTTTTTTCTGCAATCTTTGTTCTTTGCTGCTTTTTCTTGCTTCAAGAATCATTTTTATGATTTTTTTAGATTATCAAATAACATGTCTCCTTGTCATCATTCTTTCAAGAGCCAACATATTTAACATTCTTAAACAACCACTTCAAAAGACATATGCACTGTTCAAGCATTCATTCAGAAAACAAAAAGTATTGTCACCACATCAAAATAATTAAACTAAGTTCAAGGACAAATTCGAAACTCATGTACTTCTTGTTCTTTTGAATTAAAACAGTTTTCATTTAAGAGAGGTGATGGATTCATAGGACATTCATAACTTTAAGACATAGTTACTAACTACTAATGATCCTGTAATAAGACACAAACATGGATAAGCATTTAACATAGAAAACGAAAAATAGAGAATGTAAGAACAAGGAATGAGTCCACCTTAGTGATGGTGGCGTTT
>NC_029791.2:101988168-101993347 GCF_000816755.2 Arachis ipaensis
AATATAATTCTTTGGGTTTAGGTTCTTACTTTGATCATGGTTCCTAGTGATCCATGCATTGGCATAGAACTCTTGAACCATTAGGATGCCAACTTGTTGGATGGGGTTTGTTAGAACTTCCCAACCTCTTCTTTGGATTTCATGTCGGATCTCCGGATACTCATTCTTCTTGAGCTTGAAAGGGACCTCGGGAATCACCTTCTTCTTGGCCACAACATCATAGAAGTGGTCTTGATGGGCTTTGGAGATGAAGCTTTCCATCTCCCATGACTCAGAGGTGGAAGCTTTTGTCTTCCCTTTCCCTTTTCTAGAGGATTCTCCGGTCTTAGGTGCCATCAATGGTAATGGAAAAACAAAAAGCTTATGCTTTTATCACACCAAACTTAGAATATTGCTCACCCTCGAGCAAGAGAAGAAAGAATAGATGAAGAAGAAGAAGAAAATATGGAGGAGAGGGGGGATAAGGTTCGGTCATAAGGGTGGGTTTTGGGTGGAAAATTGATTTTAAATTTTGAAGGTAGGTGGGGTTTATGAGGTAGGTTTATGGGGAAGAGTGGATGGATGTGAGTGGTGAAGTGGTTATAGGGAAGAGAGATTGAGGTGATTGGTGGTAGGTGGGGATCCTGTGGGGTCCACAGATCCTGAGGTGTTCAAGGATTTACAACCTTGCATCAAATTAGGCATGCAAAATGCCCTTGCACACAACTCTGGGCATTCAGCGCCAGATTGGTGCTTGTTCTGGGTGTTGAACGCCCATTTGTTGCCCATTTCTGGCGTTGAACGCCAGAACCATGCTTGTTCTGGGCGTTCAGCGCCAACTCTTCTCCAGGGTGCAATTTTGGCGTTCAAACGCCCAGATGCTGCCCATTTTGGGCGTTCAGCGCCGGAACCATGCTCTGTTCTAGCGTTGAACGCCAGCCAGATGCTTCTTACTGGCATTTAAATGCCAGTAAGGTCTTCCTCCAGGGTGTGATTTTTCTTTTGCTGTTTTTGATTCCGTTTTCAACTTTTATATTTATTTTGTGACTCCACATGATCATGAACCTAATAAAATATGAAAAACACTGAAAATAAAAATTAGATAAATAAAAATTGGGTTGCCTTCCAACAAGCGCTTCTTTAATGTCAATAGCTTGACAGTGGGCTCTCATGGAGCCTCACAGATGTTCAAAGCATTGTTGAGACTTCCCAACACCAAACTTAGAGTTTGACTGTGGGGGTTCTGGTTGACTCTGTTTTGAGAGAAGCTTTTTATGCTTCCTCTCCATGTTTACAGAAGGATAACCTTGAGTTGTAAACACAAGGGAGTCCCCATTCAATTGAAGGACTAATTCACCTCTGTCAACATTAATCACAGCTCTTGCTGTGGCTAGGAAGGGTCTTCCAAGGATGATGAATTCATCCTCATTCTTCCCAGTATCCAAGACTATGAAATCAGCAGGGATGTAAAGGCCTTCAACCTTTACTAACACGTCCTCTACTTGTCCATAAGCCTGTTTTCTTGAATTTTCTGCCATCTCTAATGAGATTTTAGCAGCTTGTACCCCATAGATTCCCAGTTTTTCTATTACAGAGAGGGGCATAAGGTTTATCCATGAACCAAGGTCACACAGAGCCTTAAAGATCATGGTGCCTATAGTACAAGGTATTATGAACTTTCCAGGATCCTGTTTCTTCTGAGGCAATGTCAGTTGATCCAGATCACTTAGTTCATTGGTGAACAAGGGAGGTTCATCTTCCCAAGTCTCAATACCAAATAATTTGGCATTCAGCTTCATGATTGCACCAAGGTACTTGGTAACTTGCTCTTCAGTAACATCCTCATTCTCTTCAAAAGAGGAATACTCATCAGAGCTCATGAATGGCATAAGGAGGTTTAATGGAATCTCTATGGTCTCTAGGTGAGCCTCAGATTCCTTTGGTTCCTCAGAATGAAGCTCCTTATTGATCACTGGACGTCCCAGGAGGTCTTCCTCACTGGGATTCACGTCCTCTCCTTCCCTTACAGGTTCGGCCATGGTGATTAATTCAATGGCCTTGCACTTTCCTTTTGGATTTTCTTCTGTATTGCTTGGGAGAGTAATAGGAGGGATTTCAGTGACCCTTTTACTCAGCTGGCCCACTTGTGCCTCCAAATTTCTGATGGAGGACCTTGTTTCATTTATGAAACTTACAGTGGCCTTAGATAGATCAGAGACTAAGTTTGCTAAATTAGAGGTATTTTGTTCAGAGTTCTTTGTCTGTTGCTGAGTGGATGATGGAAAAGGTTTACTATTGTTAAACCTATTTCTTCCACCATTATTAAAGCCTTGTTGAGGCTTTTGTTGATCCTTCCATGAGAGATTTGGGTGATTTCTCCATGAGGGGTTATAGGTGTTTCCATAAGGTTCACCCATGTAATTCACCTCTGCTATTGCAGGGTTTTCAGGATCATAATCTTCTTCTTCAGAAGATGCCTGTTGAGTACTGTTGGATGCAGCTTGCATTCCATTCAGACTCTAAGAAATCATATTGACTTGCTGAGTCAATATTTTATTCTGAGCCAATATGGCATTCAGAGTATCAATTTCAAGAACTCCCTTGGATCTTCAGATGGAAGTCCATGAAACTTGCAGTTTTGCTGCATTAGAGAAACTAATTGAGGTTTAAGCTCAAAATTGTTTGCTCCAATGGCAGGAATGGAGATGCTTCTTCCATGTAAATTGGAATTAGGTGCAGTAAAGTCACCAAGCATCCTCCTTGCATTATTATTATTTTCGGCTGCCATCTCCTCTTCTTGTTCGAAAAATTCTGAAAGGTGCTTGCTGGATTATTGTAATTTAGCTTCTCTTAGTTTCCTCTTCAGAGTCCTTTCAGGTTCTGGATCTGCTTCAACAAGAATATTCTTGTCCTTGCTCCTGCTCATATGAAAAAAAGGGACAGAAAAATAATAATAATAGGGATCCTTTTTACCACGGTATAGAGGTCCCTATGTGAGTAGAAGAAAAGAAGAAGAAATTTGAATACAGATGGAAGAGAGGGGGTTCGGATTTTTGGTGAGTGAGGAAGAGATGTTAGTAAATAAATAAACAAATAGAAGAAGATGAGAGGGGGAAGTGAATTTTCGAAAATAATTTTTGAAAAAGAGTTAGTGGTTTTCGAAAATAGTTTTTGAAAAAGGTTAGTAATTTTTGAAATTTTAAAATCAAAAGTTAAAATCATTAGTTAATTAAAAAGAAATTTTGAAAAAGAGGGAAGATATTTTCGAAAATTAGAGAGAGAGGGAGTTAGTTAGGTATTTTTGAAAAAGATAAGAAACAAACAAAAAGTTAGTTAGTTAGTTGAAACAAATTTGAAAATTAATTTTGAAAAGATAAGAAGATAAGAAGTTAGAAAGGATATTTTAAAATCAAATTTTGAAAAAGATAAGATAAGAAGATATTTTTGAAAAGCTATGATTGAAATTAGTTTTGAAAAAGATTTAATTTTTAAAATCACAATTAATGACTTGATTCACAAGAGATCACAAGATATGATTCTAGAACTCAAAGTTTGAATCTTTCTTAACAAGCAAGTAACAAACTTGAAATTTTTGAATCAAAACATTAATTGATGATGTTATTTTCGAAAATTAGGAGATAAAGATAAGAAAAAGATTTTTGAAAATTTTTTTTTTAAAATTTTCGAAAATAAGAAACATGAAAAAGATTTGATTTTTGAAAAAGATTTTGAAAAAGATAAGATTTTTAAATTGAAAATTTGATTTGATTCATAAGAAACACTAGATTTTAAAAACTTTTTGACTAAATCAAATCATATTTTCGAAAATTTTGAGTAAAATAAGGAAAAGATATTTTTTTTATTTTTGAATTTTTATGATGAGAGAGAAAAATACTAAAAATGCTCAATGCATGGAAATTTTAGATCAAAACAATGAATGCATGCAAGAATGCTATGAATGTCAAGATGAACACCAAGACTTATTTTTGAAAATTTTTATATGCAAAGAAAACATGCAAAAATACACATGAAAAACAAGAAAAGATGCAAAACATGAAAACATCAAGATCAAACAAGAAGACTTACCAAGAACAACTTGAAGATCATGAAGAACACCATGAATGCATGAATTTTTCGAAAAATGCAAGATGAACATGCAATTGACACCAAACTTTAAATCTGACTCAAGACTCAAACAAGAAATCCAGAATATTTTTTTTTATTTTTATGATTTTATGATTTTTTTGTATTTTCTTTTAATTTTTTCGAAAATCATTTTGAAAAAGAAAAATAAGGATTCCAAAATTTTTAATATGAATTTCAGGAATCTTATGCTCTTTAGTCTAAAGCTCCAATCAAAGGGTCAGGCATGGCTTAATAGCCAGCCAAGCTTTAGTATGTAACTCAGACATGACATGCCTGACATTCCCTACCCAGAAGAATTAGACATGGCTTTACAGCCAGCCAGGCTTCAACATGCTTCATGAAACACTAGAATTCATTCTTAAAAATTCTGAAGAAAACAATATTTTTTTTTAAAACATTTTTTTTTTCGAAAACAGATGAGAAATTTTTGAAAGGTTTTTGAAAAATTTTTGAAAATAAAACAAAAAAAATTACCTAATCTGAGCAACAAGATGAACCGTCAGTTGTCCAAACTCGAACAATCCCCGGCAACGGCGCCAAAAACTTGGTGCACGAAATTGTGATCTCAGGTAACGGTGCCAGAAACTTTGTACGCACGTCTTAATCAATCGTTTTTCATTCACAACTTCGATACAACTAACCAGCAAGTGCACTGGGTCGTCCAAGTAATAAACCTTACGTGAGTAAGGGTCGATCCTACGGAGATTGTTGGTATGAAGCAAGCTATGGTCACCTTGTAAATCTCAGGCGGATATAAAATAGTCATGGAGTTTTCGAACATAAAGAATAAATAGATAGAAAATAAGGATAGAAACACTTATGTATATCATTGGTGAGAATTTCAGATAAGTGTATAGAGATGCTTTCGTTCCTCTGAACCTCTGCTTTCCTGCTGTCTTCATCCAATCAGTCTTACTCCTTTCCATTGCTGGCTTTATGTAAGGACATCACCGTTGTCAATGGCTAGTTTTAATCCTCTCTGGAAAATGGTCCGATGCGCTGTCACTGCATGGCTAATCGTCTGGAGGCATCATCGTGGTCAATGGCTGCATCC
>NC_029791.2:101993396-101996157 GCF_000816755.2 Arachis ipaensis
TGTTCATAGGCAATGATGATGATTGTCACGTTCATCACATTCAGGTTGAAGTGTGAATGAATATCTTAGAAGCGGAATAAGTTGAATTGAATAGAAAACAGTAGTACTTTGCATGAATCTATGAGGAACAGCAGAGCTCCACACCTTAATCTATGGAGTGTAGAAACTCTACCATTTGAAAATACATAAGTGAAAGGTTCAGGCATGGCCGAATGGCCAGCCCCCAAAACATGATCACAGGATCAAAAATATAATCCAGGATGTCTAATACAATAGTAAAAAGTCCTATTTATAATAAACTAGCTACTAGGGTTTACAGAAGTAAGTAATTGATGCATAAATCCACTTCCAGGGCCCACTTGGTGTGTGCTTGGGCTGAGCTTGAATGTTACACGTGCAGAGGTCATTCTTGGAGTTGAACGCCAGTTTGTACCGTATTTCTGGCGTTCAACTCTGGCTTGTGACGTGTTTCTGGCGTTTAACTCCAGATAGCAGCATAGAACTGGCGTTCAACGCCCTTTTACGTCATCTAAACTCGGCCAAAGTATGGACTATTATATATTTCTGGAAAGCCCTGTATGTTTACTTTCCAACGCAATTGGAAGCGCGTCATTTTGAGTTCTGTATCTCCAGAAAATCCACTTTGAGTGCAGGGAGGTCAGAATCCAACAGCATCAGCAGTCCTTCTTCAACCTCTAAATCTGATTTTTGCTCAAGTCCCTCAATTTCAGCCAGAAAATACCTGAAATCATAGAAAAACATACAAACTTATAGTAAAGTCCAGAAATGTGAATTTAACATAAAAACTAATGAAAACATCCCCAAAAGTAACTAGATTCTACTAAAAACATACTAAAAATAATGCCAAAAAGCGTATAAATTATCCGCTCATCAGGAGCCCAGAAAGATTACTCTCCAGGAAGCAGGAGCTCCGGACTTTACACTGCAACCGTATCAAGCGCGTCATCCAAATCTAGCTATAGATTTTGAGCTGAAGACTGCACTAATCAATCTACTGCCTAAGTTTCATGGCTTACCTGCTCAAGAGCCTATCAAGCACCTCGGAGATTTCCAGACAGCCTGCTCAACTACTAGGCGTCATGGTGCAGATGAGACTACTATTTGGTTATATGCCTTCCCGTTTTCTCTTGAGGGAAAGGCAAGGAAATGGTTCTACACTCAACCTGAAGAAGTTGTTACTAATTGGGATCTGCTCAGAAGGGAATTCCTGGATAAGTACGTTCCGGCTGAAGTTACAGGTAGACTGAGGAAAGAAATTTCCTGCATTATTGATGAGTGGATAATTTATACGCTTTTTGGCATTGTTTTTAGGTGGTTTTAAGTATGTTTTAGTTAGTTTTTATTATATTTTTATTATTTTTTAAATAAAAATTACATTTCTGGACTTTACTACGAGTTTGTGTGTTTTTCTGTGATTTTAGGTATTTTCTGGCTGAAATTGAGGGACCTGAGCAAAAATCTGATTTAGAGGCTGAAAGAGGACTGCAGATGCTGTTGGATTTTGACCTTTCTGCACTCGAAGTGAATTTCCTGGAGCTACAGAAGCCCAATTGGTGCGCTCTTAATTGTGTTGGAAAGTAGACATCTTGGGATTTCCAGCAATATATAATAGTCCATACTTTGCTCGAGATTTGATGGCCCAAACCGGCATTCCAAGTCAGCATAAAAATTCTGGCGTCAAAACGCCAGAACTGGCATGAAAGCTGGAGTTAAACGCCCAAACTGGCACAAAAGCTGGCGTTTAACTCCAAGAGAAGCCTCTACATGTGAAAGCTTCAATGCTCAGCCCAAGCACACACTATGTGGGCCCAGAAATAGATTTCTGCATTAATTACTTATTTCTGTAACCCTAGGCTACTAGTTTTCCATAAATAGGACCTTTTGCTATTGTATTTAGATATACCTTTCATATACTTTTCATCTTTGGAACTTATATGTTCACGTTTGAGGCTGGCCTCACGGCCATGCCTAGACCTTTTGTTCTTATGTATTTTCAACGGTGGAGTTTCTACACACCATAGATTAAGGTGTGGAGCTCTGCTGTTCTTCATGAATTAATGCAAAGTACTACTGTTTTCTATTCAATTCACGCCTACTTCTTCTCTAAGATATACACTCGTTCTTCAACTTGATGAATGTGATGATCCGTGACACTCATCATCATTCTCACCTATGAACACGTGCTTGACAACCACCTCCGTTCTACATGCAAACAAGCGTGAATGTGTATCTCTTGGGTTTCTAATCTAAGATTAAAACCTTAGTGGTATAGGCTAGAATTATTGGCGGCCATTCCTGAGATCCGGAAAGTCTAAACTTTGTCTATGGTATTCCGAGTAGGATCTGGGAAGGGATGACTGTGACGAGCTTCAAACTCGCGAGTGTTAGGCGTAGTGACAGACACAAAAGGATCAATGGATCCTATTCCAACATGATCGAGAACCGACACATGATTAGCCGTGCGGTGACAGCGCATTTGGACCATTTTCACTGAGAGGACGGGAGGTAGCCATTGACAACGGTGAAACCCAATATACAGCTTGCCATGGAAGGAAGTATGAATGATTAGATGAAGACAATAGGAAAGCAGAAGTTCAGGAGGAACAAAGCATCTTCATACGCTTATCTGAAATTCTCACCAATGAATTACATAAGTATTTCTATCTTATTTTATATTTTATTCATCTTTTAATTATCAATTCTCCATAACCATTTGAATCCGCCTGACTGAGATTTACAA
>NC_029791.2:101996164-102011695 GCF_000816755.2 Arachis ipaensis
AGCTTGGCTAGCCATGTCTAATCTTTTTAGACTGAAGCTTTAGACTAACATTGCTTGATTCCTGGAATTCCGATTAAAAATTTTAAGTTTAATTATTTTTTTCTTTTTCAAAATAATTTTCGAAAAATACAAATTTTTTTTATAAAATCATAAAAAACCAAAAATTTTGTGTTTCTTGTTTGAGTCTAGTGTCAAATTTTAAGTTTGGTGTCAATTGAATATTTTGATTTTTTCTTTAAATTTTTGAAAAATTCATGCATGTGTCTTCATTGATCTTCAAGTTGTTCTTGATTAATTTATTGGGTCTGATCTTTAAATTCTCTTGTTTTGTGTGTTTTGTTGTTTTTCATATGCATTCTCAATTTGTTAGTATTTCTAATATGAAAATTTCTAAGTTTGGTATCTTACATGCATTGTTTGTTTGATCTTAGTTTTCCATGATTAGTTACATTTTGATTGTTTATCATTAAAAATTCAAAAAAATTTTCAAAATTATGTCTTTTCAAGTCAATAATACAGAGAATTGAAGATTAAGAACATTCAGCAGAGGAATTACAGAGAAAAAGCTGGGCGTTCAAAATGCCCAGTGAGGAAGGAAAACTGGCGTATTTTGGGCATTTAACGCCAGGATGGCACAAGAGGGAAGATTTTGTTTTTAATTCAAATATTTTTCAAATTTTCATAATACTTCAAAATCAAATCTTTTTCAAATCATATCTTTTCAATCATATCTTTTCAAAATCAAATTCTTTTCATTTTTTTATTTTTTTACTATTTTCAAAAATCCTTGCTAACAATTAGTGATTTGATTCAAAAATTTCTTCTTTGTTAAGAAAGGTTCAATAATTGAATTTTAGAATCATATCTTTTAAATTTCTTAGCCAAGTCATTAATTTTAAAAATCAAATCTTTTTAATTGTTTGTCAATCATATCTTTTTAAAACTATATTTTCTCAATCATATCTTCTCAATCACATCTTTTTCAAAATTGATTTTTAATCATATCTTTTTGGTTTCTAATTTCAAAATCTTTTTTCAAAATCACTTAACTACTTTCTCAATTTTAATTTTCAAAAATCATCAATCAATTTTTTTCAAAATTTCTTTTAATTATTTCAAAATCTTTTTAAATTTAATTTCAAAAATTTTTCTCCTCTTCTCACATCCTTCTATTTAAGGACTAACACTGCTCCACTATCAGCAATTCGGACTCTCTCTATAAGTTCAAATTCTCTATTCTCTACCTCCTCCTTCCATTCTTTTCTTCGTCTGACACCTCAAGGAATCTCTATATTGTGACATAGAGGATTCTATACTTTCTTGTTCTCTTCTCTTTCATATGAGCAGGAGCAAGGACAAAAGCATTCTCGTTGAAGCTGATCCTGAACCTGAAAGGACCTTGAAGAGAAAGCTAAGAGAAGTTAAAGCACAACTCTTTGGAGAGGACCTAACAGAAATTTTCAAACAAGAAGAAGCCATGACAGCCAAAAAAACAACAATGCCAATAATGCAAGGAAGGTGCTTGGTGACTTTACTGCACCTACTCCCGACTTCTATGGGAGAAGCATCTCTATACCTGCCATTGGAGCAAAAAACTTTGAGCTTAAGCCTCAATTAGTTTCTCTAATACAACAGAATTGCAAGTTTCATGGACTTCCATTGGAAGATCCTCATCAGTTCTTAGCTGAATTCTTGTAAATCTGTGACACTTTCAAGACCAATGGGGTTGATCCTGAGGTCTACAGACTTATGCTCTTCCCTTTTGCTGTAAGAGACAGAGCTAGGATATGGTTGGATTCACAACCTAAGGAAAGCCTGAACTCTTGGGAAAAGCTGGTCAATGCTTTTCTGGCCAAATTCTTTCCACCTCAAAAATTGAGTAAGCTTAGAGTGGAAGTCCAGACCTTCAGACAGAAGGAAGGTGAATCCCTTTATGAAGTTTGAGAAAGATACAAGCAACTGATCAGAAGGTGTCCTTCTGACATTCTTTCAGAATGGAGTATCATAGGTATCTTCTATGATGGTCAATCTGAACTGTCCAAGATGTCATTAGACAGCTCTGCTGGAGGATCTCTTCATCTGAAGAAGACGCCTGCAGGAGCTCAGGAACTCATTGAGATGGTTACAAATAACCAATTCATGTACACTTCTGAAAGGAACCCTGTGAATAATGGGACAAATCAGAAGAAAGGAGTTTTTGAGATTGATACTCTGAATGCCATATTGGCTCAGAACAAAATATTGACTCATAAAGTCAATATGATTTCTCAGAGTCTGTCTGGCATGCAAGCAGCAACAGGCAGTACCAAAAAAGCTTTATCTGAAGGAGAAGCTTATGATCCTGAGAACTCAGCAATGGAAGAGGTGAATTACATGGGAGAACCCTATAGAAACACCTATAATCCTTCATGGAGAAATCATCCAAATCTCTCATGGAAGGACCAACAGAGGCCTCAACATGGCTTCAACAATAGTAATAGTGGAAGAAATAGGTTTAGCAATAGCAAGCCTTTTCCATCATCTTCTCAGCAACAGACAGAGAATTCTAAGTAGAGCCACTCTGACTTATCAACTGTAGTCTCTGATCTATTTAAGACCACTCAAAGTTTCATGACTGAAACAAGATCCTCCATTAGAAATTTAGAGGCACAAGTAGGTCAGCTGAGTAAGAGGATTACTGAACTCCCTCCTAGTACTTTCCCAAGCAATACAGAAGAGAACCCAAAGAGAGAATGCAAGGCCATAAATATGTCCCACATGGCCGAATGCATATAGGAGGGAAAGGCAGTGATTCCCAATGAGGAAGACCTCAATGGACGTCCACTGGCCTCCAAGGAGTTCTCTAATGAGGAACCATGGGAATCTGAGGCTCACACTGAGACCATAGAGATTTCATTGAATTTACTTCTGCCATTCATGAGCTTTGATGAGTGTTCTTCCTCTGAAGAGGATGAAGATGTTACTAAAGAGCAAGTTACTAAGTACCTTGGAGTAATCATGAAGCTAAATGCCAAGTTATTTAGTAATGAGACTTGGGAGGATGAACCCCCCTTGCTCACCAAAGAAATGGATAACTTGACTAGGCAGAGGTTACCTCAGAAGAGACGGGATCCTGGAAAATTCTCAATACCTTGTACCATAGGTACCATGACCTTTGAGAAGGCTCTGTGTGACCTGGGGTCAAGTATAAACCTCATGACTCTCTCTGTAATGGAGAATCTAGGGATCCTTGAGGTACAAGCTGCAAGAATCTCACTAGAGATGGCAGACAATTCAAGGAAACAGGCTTATGGACTTGTAGAGGATATCTTGGTAAAATTGAAGGCCACTACATCCCTACTGATTTCATAATCCTAGACACTGGAAAGTGTAAGGATGAATCCATCATCCTTGGCAGACCCTTCCTAGCCACAGCAAAAGCTGTGATTGATGTTGACAGAAGAGAATTGGTCCTTCAAGTGAATGAGGACTCCCTTGTGTTTAAAGCTCAAGGATCTCCCTCTGTAACTATGGAGAGGAAGCATGAAGAGCTTCTCTCAATGCAGAGTCAAATAGAGCCCCTACATTCAAACTCTAAGTTTGGTGTTGGGAGGCCATCATCATGCTCTGAGTATCTGTGAGGCTCCATGAGAGCCCACTGTCAAGCTATTGACATTAAAGAAGTGCTTGTTGGGAGGCAACCCAATTTTATTTAATCATATCTATTTATTTTCTATTGTTATTTTATGTTTTCTATAGGTTGATGATCATGTGAAGTCACAAAAACAACTAAAAAAGCAAAAACAAAGTGAAAAACAGTATTAAAAATAGCACACCCTGGAGGAGAAGCTTACTGGCATTTAAACGCCAGTAAGGGTAGCAGAATGGGCGTTAAACGCCCAGTCTGGCACCATTCTGGGCGTTTAACGCCAGAAATAGGCACAGCGCTGGCGTTTAAATGCCAGAAAGGGGAGAAAAGCTGGCGTTAAACACCAGAAATGGGCAGCAACCTGGAGTTTAATGCCAGGATTGGCAATCAAGGGGGCGTTTACACACCAACATGGTGCATGGATGAGAAATCCTTGACACCTCAGGATCTGTGGACCCCACAGGATCCCCACCTACCTCATCTCTCTCTCTCTCTCTTCTTCACACCTTCTCCAAATACCCTTCACCAATCACCTCAATACCTCTCCCCAAAAAACCCCTCACCTATCAAATCCTACCCTCTTCTCCATAATCTCTTCACCGATCCACATCCATCCACCATAAAACCCCACCTACCTCACCATTCAAATTCAAACCACTTCCCCTCCTAAACCCATCCATACATGGCCAAACCCTACCTCTCTCTCCACTCCTATATAAACCCCTCTTTACTCCTTCATTTTCATACATCATACACACTACTTACCTTCCCTTGGCCGAAACACTACGCCCCCCTCCATCTCCTCTATTTCTTCCTCTTCTACTCTTTTCATTCTTCTTTTGCTCGAGGACAAGCAAACCTTCTAAGTTTGGTGTGGTAAAAGCATTGCTTTTTGTTTTTCCATAACCATTTATGGCACCAAAGGCCGGAGAAACCTCTAGAAAGAGGAAAGGGAAGGCAAAAGCTTCCACCTCCGAGTCATGGGAGATGGAGAGATTCATCTCAAAAGTGTATCAAGACCACTTCTATGAAGTTGTGGCCAAGAAGTAGGTGATCCCCGAGGTCCCCTTCAAGTTCAAAAAGGGTGAATATCCGGAGATCCGACATGAAATTTGAAGAAGAGGTTGGGAAATTCTCACCAACCCCATTCAACAAGTCGGAATCTTAATGGTTCAAGAGTTCTATGCCAATGCATGGATCACCAAGAACCATGATCAAAGTGTAAACCCGGACCCAAGGAATTGGCTCACAATGGTTCGGGGGAAATACTTAGATTTTAGTCCGGAAAATGTAAGGTTAGCATTCAACTTGCCCATGATGCAAGAAGATGCACGCCCCTACACTAGAAGGGTCAACTTTGATCAAAGGTTGGACCAAGTCCTCATAGACACTTGTGAAGAGGGCGCTCAATGGAAGAGAGATTCAAGAGGGAAGCCGGTTCAACTAAGAAGGCATGACCTCAAGCCCATGGCTAGGGGATGGTTGGAGTTCATCCAACGCTCAATCATTCCCACTAGCAACCGGTCTGAAGTTACTATAGACCGGTCTATCATGATCCATAGCATCATGATTGGAGAGAAAGTAGAAGTTCATGAGGTTATATCCCTAGAACTCTACAAGGTGGCAGTCAAGTCCTCTACTTTGGCAAGGATAGCCTTCCCTCATCTCATTTGTCACCTCTGCAATTCAGCTAGAATTGACAAAGAGGAAGACATCCTCACTGATGAGGACAAGCCCATCACTAAGAAAAGGATGGAACAAACAAGAGAGCCCACTCATGGACAAGAGCATGAGGAAATTCCTCATCATGAAATCCCTGAGATGCCTCAAGGGATGCATTTTCCTCCACAAAACTATTGGGAGCAAATCAACACCTCCCTAGAAGAATTAAGTTCCAATATGGGACAACTAAGGGTGGAGCACCAAGAGCATCCCATCCTCCTCTATGAAATTAGAGAAGACCAAAGAGCCATGAGGGAGGAGCAACAAAAGCAAGGAAGAGACATTGAGGAGCTCAAGCACCCCATAAGATCTTCAAGAGGAAGAACAAGCCGCCATCACTAAGGTGGACCCGTTCTTAAATTTCCTTGTTCTTTATTTTTCTGTTTTTCGAAAATTATGCTTTATGTTCTATCTATGTTTGTGTCTTTATTACATGATCATTAGTGTCTAGTGTCTATCCCTTAAAGCTATGAATGTCCTATGAATCCATCACCTTTCTTAAATGAAAAATCTTTTAATTACAAAAGAACAAGAAGTACATGATTTCGAATTCATCCTTGAAATTAGTTTAATTATTTTGATGTGGTGACAATACTTTTTGTTTTCTGAATGAATGCTTGAACAGTGCATATGTCTTTTGAATTTTTTGTTTATGAATGTTAAAATTGTTGGCTCTTGAAAGAATAAAGAAAAAGGAGAAATGTTATTAGTAATCTGAAAAAATCATAAAATTGATTCTTGAAGCAAGAAAAAGCAGTGAACACAAAAGCTTGCAGAAAAAAATGGCGAAAAAAAAAAGAAAAGAAAGAAAAAGAAAAAGCAAGCAGAAAAAGCCAATAGCCCTTTAAACCAAAAGGAAAGGGTAAAATAAAAAGGATCCAAGGCTTTGAGCATCAGTGGATAGGAGGGCCCACAGGAATAAAATCCTGGCCTAAGCGGCTAAACCAAGCTGTCCCTAACGGCAAAAAGCTACTAGTTCCGCTCATCTAATTGGAGCTAAGTTTCATTGATATTTTGGAATTTTTAGTATATTCTCTTCTTTTTATCCTATTTGATTTTTAGTTGCTTGGGGACAAGCAACAATTTAAGTTTGGTGTTGTGATGAGCGGATAATTTATATGCTTTTTGGCATTGTTTTTAGGTAGTTTTTAGTATGTTTTAGTTAGTTTTTATTATATTTTTATTAGTTTTTAAATAAAAATCACATTTCTGGACTTTACTACGAGTTTGTGTATTTTTATGTGATTTCAGGTATTTTCAGGCTGAAATTGAGGGACCTGAGCAAAAATCTGTTTTAGAGGCTGAAAAAGGACTACAGATGCTGTTGGATTCTGACCTCCCTGCACTCGAAGTGGATTTTTTGGAGCTACAGAAGCCTAATGGCGCGATCTCAATTGCGTTGGAAAGTAGACATCCTGGGATTTTCAGCAATATATAATAGTCTATATTTTGCCCGAGATTTGATGGCCCAAACCAGCGTTCCAAGTCAGCATAAAAATTCTGGTGTCAAAACGCCAGAACTGGCATGAAAGCTGGAGTTAAACACCTAAACTGGCACAAAAGCTGGCGTTTAACTCCAAGAGAAGCCTCTACACGTGAAAGCTTCAATGCTCAGCCTAAGCACACACCAAGTGGGCCCGAAAATAGATTTCTGCATTAATTACTTATTTCTGTAACCCTAGGCTACTAGTTTTCTATAAATAGGACCTTTTGCTATTGTATTTAGATATACCTTTCATATACTTTTCATCTTTGGAACTTATATGTTCACGTTTGAGGCTGGCCTCACGGCCATGCCTAGACCTTTTGTTCTTATGTATTTTCAACGGTGGAGTTTCTACACACCATAGATTAAGGTGTGGAGCTCTGCTGTTCTTCATGAATCAATGCAAAGTACTACTGTTTTCTATTCAATTCACGCCTACTTCTTCTCTAAGATATACACTCATTCTTCAACTTGATGAATGTGATGATCCATGAGACTCATCATCATTCTCACCTATGAACGCGTGCCTGACAACCACCACCATTCTACATGCAAACAAGCGTGAATGTGTATCTCTTGGGTTTCTAATCTAAGATTAAAACCTTCGTGGTATAGGCTAGAATTATTGGCGGCCATTCCTGAGATCCGGAAAGTCTAAACCTTGTCTGTGGTATTCCGTGTAGGATCTGGGAAGGGATGACTGTGACGAGCTTCAAACTCGCGAGTGTTGGGCGTAGTGACAGATGCAAAAGGATCAATGGATCCTATTCCAACATGATCGAGAACCGACAGATGATTAGCCGTGCGGTGACAATGCATTTGGACCATTTTTACTGAGAGGACGGGAGGTAGCCATTGACAACGGTGAAACCCAACATACAGCTTGCCATGGAAGGAAGTATGAATGATTGGATGAAGACAATAGGAAAGCAGAAGTTCAGGAGGAACAAAGCATCTTCATACGCTTATCTGAAAATCTCACCAATGAATTACATAAGTATCTCTATCTTATTTTATATTTTATTCATCTTTTAATTATCAATTCTCTATAACCATTTGAATTTGCCTGACTGAGATTTATAAGATGACTATAGCTTGCTTCAAGCCGACAATCTCCGTGGGATCAACCCTTACTCACGTAAGGTTTATTACTTGGACGACCCAGTACACTTGCTGGTTAGTTGTGCGGAGTTGTGATAAAGAGTTGAGATTACAATTATGCGTACCAAGTTGTTGGCACCATTGATGATCAAAATTTTGTGCACCAATTATCCAAGGCGAATCAGAGACTTTTTACGAGTATTGGGAATACTTCAGGAATCTCCTAGACTCATGTCCTTATATTAGATGCTGCAAGTAATGGCTCTCTGACTAAGTTCTAGACGGCGACAGAAGCGTGGCAACTGATCACCGATCTAGCTGAGTCTACCCGGAATGCCAGGCACAGGAACAACCATCCCAAGGATATTGCGCAGGTTTCCTCTAGTAGTAAGACTGCTGCTCTCACAAAGACCCTGGGAGAGATGACCAATATACTGAAGCAGCTCCAGCTGAATCAACAACAACCTCAGCCTCCTCCACAACAACAGTGTCAATAGTTGGTCCCTCAGAGAGTGTGTGGAATATGTGCCTGCTATTCCCATTACACTGATGAATGTCCATAACTCCAACAACAAGAAGACAATACCTTGGCGGCTACCAATAACTACTATAACCGTCCGAATCAAGGGAATTATCAACAAGGCGGTAATTATAACCAAGGTGGGAACTACAATCAGGGTTGGCAAGATAACTCCAACCAAGGATGGAGAGATAATTCCAACCAAGGATGGAGGGATAACTACAACCAAGGAGGCAGAGACAACGGTGGAAATCATTGATGGAACAACAACAACAACAACTATCAGTAGAACCGGTATCAACAGAACCCCTCATACCAACAACAGAACTAAGGCCAGACTTACCAAACACCTCACCAAAGGCAAGCCCAAGCACCTCAGAACAACCAATAGCAAGTCCCTCAAATTACTTACCCCCCTTCCTCCTCTAATGATGAAATGCTTCGCTCTATTGCACATGGACAAAAAGACCTTCAGAATACAATTAGCTCTAGCATCAACGGTCTTACCTCCACTATACAAGCTCTCCTATCCCACATGGAACCAACCTCTACTCCCAACAATCAACCTTCAAGCTCCAGTTCACTCCCTTCTCAACCTTTACCCAACCCCAAAGGTAGAATCAATGCCATTACTTTGAGGTCCGGAACCACATTGCAAGAGAGGAGTCATGAGGAGCCAAGCACAGGAGAAGATATTCAAGTTGAAGATGTTGTTAAGGTAGAGGATGTTGAAGAAGAGGAGGAAGTACAAGACATGGTTGAAGAGGAAGCGACTCAACCAAAGAATGGAGTACCAAAGGAAGATGAAGTTACAAGAGAAGACATTCCCATTCCTTTTCCACACCTTGCTAGGAAATCCAGAAAGCAGATGGAGCTAGACCCTAAGATGGTGGAGATCTTAAAAAGGATGAGGTAACTATTCCCCTTTTTGATGCCATTCGCCAGGTACCTAAGTATGCTAAGTTTCTAAAAGATCTATGCATGAATAAAGATAAAATACATGATTTAGAAACTATTCCTCTAGGTAGTTCTATTTCTACTTTAATGGGTGCTATACCGGAAAAATGTGGTGATCCGGGTCCATGCATGGTTACTATTACTATAGAGGGTGTACATTTTTTTGATTGCATGTGTGATTTAGGTGCATGTGTTAGTATTATGCCATTATCTGTATATGATGCCTTGAGGCTCCTTCCCTTAAAAAGGTCGGCAGCACGTTTTGTTTTGGCAGATAAGAGCATAATCTCGGTGGTTGGAATTGCTGAAGATGTGCTGGTGAGCATTAAGGGGTTGACATTCCCTATTGACTTCTACATTTTGGAGATGCCCCCTAATGACTCAGGAAGACCATCATCCATCCTGCTT
Source organism: Arachis ipaensis (assembly GCF_000816755.2). Taxonomy (NCBI): domain Eukaryota; kingdom Viridiplantae; phylum Streptophyta; class Magnoliopsida; order Fabales; family Fabaceae; genus Arachis; species Arachis ipaensis. The sequence goes on from NC_029791.2 coordinate 102,005,987, forward strand.
AGAAGGCCATTTCTGAAGACTTCGAGGTTCAAATTGGATGCCTTCTCAGAAACTTACTCTTTTGAGATAGATGGCAGAGCAGTAAGCTTCAACCTGGATGAAGCTATGAAGCACCCTCTGGAAGATCACTCCATCTTCCAGTGTGACATCATCGATGAGACTGTAGCTGCAGTTCACTAAAAAGAAGTAGAAGAGATGCACATGGAGCAAGGTGCAAGTGTGGGGAAGCCCTCTGAACAAGATGAAGACACCTTGCCACCTCCAATGGCTCCAGATGATCAAGTACCAAGACATGAGCTGAAATTGGAGTTGAAGCCCCTTCCACCCCACCTCAAGTATTCTTACCTTGAGGATCATCAGAAGCTCCCAGTTATTATTGCAAGGGAACTCACTTCCCAACAAGAGGAGCAGTTGCTTAGTGTGCTGAGAAGACAAAAGAGAGCTATTGGGTGGAGCTTGGCGGATATAGTAGGCATTAGCCTTCAAGTTTATGAGCACCGCATATTTTTAGAAAAGGGAGCAAGGCTTATCCGTCAACCTTAAAGGCGGTTGAACCCCACCATCTTGGAAGTTGTCAAGAAGGAAGTGACCAGACTGCTCGAAGCTGACATCATCTATACAATCTCAGATAGTGAATGGGTTAGCCCAGTACAGGTGGTACCAAAGAAGTCTAGAGTCACAACAGTGAAGAATGAGCATGGGGAACTCATGGCAACTACAGTGCAGAACTCCTGAAGGGTGTGCATTGATTATAGGCGCCTCAACCAGGCTACTCGCAAGGATCACTACCCACTGCCCTTCATCGATCAAATGCTTGATCGCTTGTCAGATAAATCACACTACTATTTTCTAGATGGTTACACTGGCTATTTTTAAATTCATATAGCTCCTGAAGATCAGGAGAAAACTACTTTTACATGTCCCTTTGGAATGTATGCATACAAGAGGATGCCTTTTGGCTTATGTAATGCACCGGCTACGTTTCAAAGGTGCATGATGAGTATTTTCTTAGATCTTCTTGAGAGCTGTATGGAAGTTTTTATGGATGACTTTAGTGTGTATGGTGATTCATTCAACCTTTGCTTGGATAGTTTAGCTAGAGTATTAGAACAGTGTGTTAGTTCAAACCTTGTATTAAATTTTGAAAAATGTCATTTTATGGTAAACCAAGGTATTGTTCTAGGACATGTTGTTTCTAATACTGGTATTTCTGTAGATCCAGCAAAGATAGATGTGATTTCTGGTTTACCTTACCCCTCCTTTGTGAGGGAAGTCCGTTCGTTTCTTGGTCATGCAGGTTTTTACTGGCGATTTATCAAGGACTTCAGTAAGGTAGCATTGCCTTTATCCCGATTGCTGCAGAAGGACGTTGAGTTCGAGCTGAGTGAGGACTGCATGGAAGCGTTTGATAAGCTGAAGATTACCTTAACCCAAGCTCCGATTGTGAGAGGACCCTACTGGAGTCAGCCATTTGAGATAATGTGTGACGCCTCCAACTATGTAGTAGGAGCAGCGTTGGCTCAGCGCGAAGGTAAGGACCCGTATGTAATTGCTTATGCTTCTAAGACCTTAGACGCTGCTCAGTCTAATTATATACCACTGAAAAAGAGCTTTTGGCTATTGTTTTTGCTCTTGATAAATTCCAAGCCTACTTACTTGGTACTAAGGTGGTAGTATACTCAGACCATGCAGCTCTAAAATATTTGTTAGCTAAAAAAGAGTCCAAACCAAGGTTAATACGTTGGATATTGTTGCTGCAAGAATTTGATTTAGAAATCAAAGATAGGAGTGGTTCCCAGAATTTAGTGGCGGACCACTTAAGTCGCCTAGAGCACATTAAGAGTGACTCCACTCCTATCAATGATGCTTTTCCATTTAATAGCTTGCATGCAATATCTGAGGTAGCTCCTTGGTATGTACCTATAGCTAATTATTTGTTTAGTCATACCTTCCCTCCCAATTTTACTAAGCATCAAAGGGACAAGCTCAAAAGCGAGTCCAAATATTATATATGGGATGACCCATATTTATGGAGTTGTGGTGCTGACCAAATAATTAGAAGGTGTGTGCCACAATCAGAATTCCAGTCAATTTTAGAGGCCTGCCACTCTTCTGAGAGTGGTGGACATTTTGGTCCTCAAAGAACAGTTAGAAAAATTTTAGACTGTGGATTCTGGTGGCCCACTCTTTTTAAGGATGCTATTGCCTTCTGTAAATCTTGCTCCCCATGCCAAAAGTTTGGGAATATATCCAAGAGGGATGTGATGCCCCAACAACTTATGTTATTCTGTGAAATTTTTGATGTTTAAGGTATTGACTTCATGGGTCCATTTTCAAGCTCTAGTGGTTTCTTATACATATTGTTAGCTGTTGATTCTGTTTCTAAATGGGTGGAAGCAATTCCTACCCATATTGATGATGCTAACATTGTTGTCTCTTTTGTTTGAAATAATATTATCTGTCACTTTGGATCACCACGAGTCATCGTGAGTGATCAAGGCACTCATTTTTGCAACAGGAGATTGACAAGTCTACTGAAGAAACATGGCATTGTTCACATGGTGGCGACGGCTTATCATCCCTAGACCAATGGGCAAGCCAAGGTGTCTAACAGAGAGATAAAGCGTATATTGGAGAAGATTGTCAAGCCTCATAGAAAAGACTGGAGCACCAGACTTGTAGATGCACTTTGGGCTTATCGAACAGCATAGAAGACACCAATCGGAATGAGTCCCTGATGAACGGATTTTTGCTAGTAAAGAATTCACAATAAATTCCCGTTACTAGTATAGTTTCTAAACCAACAAAGAATCATTTCATACAAAAGATTGTTTATCACAAGTAACAAACCCAAATTAAAATAATAACCGAAGTATTCAAACCTCGGGTCGTCTCTCAAGGAATTGCAGGGAAGTATGTTACTATTGGTTATGGGATTTTATCTTTTTGGGTTTTTGAAATAAGGAACAAGAAAATAAAATGGCAAGAAGGTGAATTAACAACTAGAAAAGCTCTTGGCAAGGTTTGAGAATTAGAAGTCCTATCCTAGCTATCCTTATCAATTGTGATGAGAATTGTTCATTGCTCCCACTTAGTTAACCTCTAACTATGAAGGAAAGTCAAGTGGACAAATCAATTTGATTCCTCAAGTCCTAGTCAACTCTTAAAGAAAGACTAGCTTTAGAGGGATCTAAATCAATCAACAACTTTTAATTATCAGTCAACAAAGGAATTTGATAACTCAAGAGTCTCCAATTACTCCACCAAAGCCAAGAGGAGAAAAATCTAACTTAAAACCCTCCCAAGCATTTTATCAAACACTTGGTAGGCACAACATAAAAACATAGAAAACTTAGCAAGGAATATTAAATCTAAACAACCAATTTCAAACATCGATGACTAACAACTAATAAAAGAAGCAATAAATATGAAATACCTCAAATTGCATTAAATAGAAAATCAAATCTAACATGAAGTTCATAAATTAAATTGGGAAAATAAATAAATCAACAAGACAAAAAAGATAAACTAAGGTGCTAGAACAAATAAGAGTAGAAGAGAAACTAAATTAAACTAAGATAGAAATCTGAAATTGAAAATAGCTAAACCTAAGAATCCTAAAACCAGAGAGAGGAGAGAGCCTCTCTCACTAGAAAACTACATCTAAAATCTAAATTGTGAATAATTTGATGATTGAATGAATGATTGTTATTCCCCCATTCTGTAGCCTCTAATCTGTGTTTTTCAGGCTTGAAACTGGCCCAAAAACAGCCCAGAAATTGCTCCCAGCGATTTCTGATACGTTCAGCATGTGGCTCTGTCACGCGTACGCGTCGCTCACGCGTACGCATTGATTGAACTTTCACAAGGTGACATGTACGCGTGATCCACGCGTGTGCATCATCTAACAGCATGGCAACTATAGCAAATTATATATCATTTCGAAGCCGCGGATGTTAGCTTTCCAACGCAACAAGAACCGCCTCATTTGGACCTCTATAGCTCAAGTTATGGTCGATTTAGTACAAAGAGGTCAGGCTTGACAGCTCAGCAATTCCTTCAATTTCTTGTATTCCTTCAACTTTCGCATGCTTCCTTTCCATCCTCTAAGCCATTCCTGCCCTGTAAACCCTGAAATCACTTAACACACATATCACGGCATTAAATGGTAATGAGAGGGGATTAAACATAGCAAATTTAAGGCCAAAGAAGCATGTTTTCAATCATAGCACAAAGTTAGGAAGGGAAATGTAAAACCATACAAATTGTATGAATAAGTGTGAGTTTAGTGGATAAAATCCACTCAATTAAGTACAAAATGTACCACAAAGTAGTGGTGCATCAAATCTCCCCACACTTAAACATTAGCATGTCCTCATGCTAAGCTCAAGGAGACAATAGGAATGAATGGGGGACAAGTAAGACTCATGAGATACAACCTATGTATGTGAATGCAACTATATGCTAAGATATTTTGATCTACTTGGTTAAGAGTAAACAAGTTCTCCAAGACAAAAATAAATCAGATTCTACTAATTCAAATCACACCATAAAAGACAAGTAAACTTGTAAGAAGATAGCTCATGAAAGCAGGGAACGTAGAATCAAGCATTGAACCCTCACTGGTAGTGTATATGCACTCAAATTTCTCAAGTGTCTAGGGTTAATCACTCTACTCTTCTCTAGTCATGCTTTCTAAAACTTGCTCTTCATCTAACCAATCAACAAATATTTAGTATACCAATGCAAATATCATGAGGTCTTTTTAAGGTTGTAATGGGGTTAAGGTAAGGGTGAGGATATATGTATGGCCAAGTGAGCTATAACATGAATCTTTGACTAACTTAAGCTCTCACCTAACACACACACACACTCTATGTAATTCTAAAATCATGCTTAGCTACCCATAATTTCACTTTTGTATATTTCCCATACTCATGTATCAAATTTTCTTTAATTTCACCACACATGCATTGATCTTTTATTAAACTTAACATTGGGGTAATTTTGTCCCCTATTTATTTATTTATTTATTTATTTATACTGTAATAAATTTTTATTTTTTTATTTTTTTTATTTTTTTCCTTTTTTTAATTAAAAACATGAAAGCAAACATAACATTTCAATGCATATGGTTTTTTTGGTTTCACATGAGTAAGCACCCAAATTCCCAATATCTTGTCAATAAAACTCAACACTTTCTCATCAACCTAAGTTTCCACAATTTTCCACACTTAATTGACACACAATTTCTATCTTAAGCTAACCAAAGATTCAAATGAGGTAATTAATTATTTTTCTGCTTAAGGCTAGTGATGTGGTAAGATATAGAAGAAATTGGGGTAAAAAGCATTGTTCTGAAAACTGAACCAGACTGGCCGGTTCAATCGAGTTAACTGGGAACCGGTCACTAAGTCGGTCCGGTTAGGTTTAAAAACCGCCTGGCAAAAAATCGGTAAAAAACCGGTCAAACCGGCAGTTAACCGGTGAACCGGTAAAATCGGCCGGTTTTTTGAAGCGTTTTCTGTTTGGTCATCCCCATAAAATGTCGCCGTTTTGGTTCTTTTAAAAAAAAGTAAAAATGTTAAAACTACCCAACGCACAGATCCACTCATCTCTTCCTCTCTCTTAAAATTCGAATGTGAAAGAACAAAGGGGAAAAAAACCTAGCCCTCCATCCACCGCAGCCCACCAGCAACCACGTCCCCC
>NC_029791.2:102011726-102094629 GCF_000816755.2 Arachis ipaensis
ACGTAGCCCCCACAGCCACGCAGCTCCCACAGCCACGCAGCCCTGCAGCCATCGCATCCCCTACAGCCCCGCAGCCTCCACAACCACCATAGGAAGCTCCGTCGCCGTTGTAGGGAGCTATGTCGCCATTGTAGGAAGCTCCCACGAAGTTGTTTGGAAGCCCTTTGGCCGTTGTGTCTCCTCTGTCCGAACTCTCTCTGTGTTCGCCGGTGTCGCCGTCTTTTCTGTCGTCGCTGTTAGTCCCCTTCCTCCTCACCGCCGGTAAGGACTGTGATAGTAGTTATGCTGTGTAGTTTGTTAATAATTTTTGCTGTGGTGCTCTGCGATTGTCCCCTTCTCCTCTGTGGACTTCTCTGAATTATTTTTGTTGATTTTAAATTTTTAATTTTACTATGTATTTACTATTGAGTTGCTGATTTGCTAATAATACTATGTAATTTTATTAATAATACTGGGTTTATTGATTTATTGAATGTGTGATTTGTGAGTTGCTGACTGATTTTATCAAATTTGTTTGCTGGGTTAATTTTGTTTATAATTCTTTTTTTTGTATTTTAAAGATGGAACAACAATACTGCCTAATATTTTTTTTCTCTGGTCTTATGTTATAGTTTAATGCATTATCTCTTAGGGGACACAATTTTGGATTTTATGTACTCAGATAATAAATGCATCAATTAGTCTTTAGATGATATTTAAAAGTCTCTTATCTTTTACCAAAAAAAATTTGAAGAGAAGGCCTTATCCCGGATGATATATATCATCATATTGTGTGCAAGTTTGAAACAATTGTTAATAATTGACAAGTGAATAGACCAGGAGTACATATCTAATTCTTTTGTTCATTAGCCTTTTCTTTTTGAGTACAAAGTACAAACATATCAAATTGATAAGTTAAATCTCTTTAGTAAGCAGCTTAGTGCCAACTATATTTTTGAACGTGTTTGTTAAAATTGATTTTAATAGTAAAATATTATGTGTTTATCATTATCTGTATTTTGATTGTTTTTAGTTATGAACTTTGATGTTTGAAGTTGTTTGTGAACTTTTAATATTAAATTATAGATAATTTATTTTGTAAAATTGTAAAATTTTAAATTTTATTAAGTTAGAAATTATTGAATTTATATATTTGAAACTATATATTAAATTAAAAATAATTTTATTTTAATATTTAATTAAACTGGTTGAACTCCGGTCGAACCTATGAACCAATGAACCAGTAACCTTACCAGTTTATTGACCGGTCCAGTTCTCACAACCTTGGTAAAAAGGCTCAAAGTGGCAAACAAAGGTAATTGAAGTGGTAGGCTATTTGGGATAAGTGAGCTAATAACAAATGATGGCCTCAATCATATGTATGCATGCAAATACACTAAACAATGGACATATAGAATGGAACAAACCATAGATTGCAATCATAGAGAAGAAAACACATAAGAATAAAATATTATGGTTAAATAATGTAACCATATAATTAAGCTCAAAATCTCACAGGTTGTGTGTTCTTAGCTATAAACCATGTTCCAAATTACAATCTTCAAACAAGTTTAACAAAAAAGTTTTAATTTAAATTAGTGAAATTCTATAAAAAGTGTCTTGAAAAAGAACTTATCACTCCAACCAAGTAGTGGTAGAAGAACATGCACAAAATCAAACAAGCGTGCAAATGCAACAACTAATTTAACAAGGAAAATTAAACATTGGTGTTGAAATAGAAAATAACTAACCCACGGAAGTCGGTATCGACCTCCCCACACTTAAAGATTGCACCGTCCTCGGTGCATGCTAAGATGTGCAAGTGGTTGGGTGGCTCCAACTGACGTTTTTCTCTCCAAAGAATGTGCAGAGGAACTTGTTTGTCGCCCCATATAGAAGTTCTTCCTTTTCCTTCTCGGTGGCCAGCCTGAAAGAAGAGAAAAGGGAAGAAGAGTAACCCAGAAATAAATATAAGAAAACAAATAAAATACGAGTGGGTTAATGCCAAATAATGAGGATCTCAGCTATATGGTAGCTACAACATGCAAGTGAGAAAATAGTAGAAGCAAATGGCATATCAATAGTGCAAAAATTGCAACAATGGGGGCAAGAGTGTGGGTAATGCAAGATAGTATAAATGCATATCAATGCAAATGGAATGCAAGTATCATAAAAGATTAGCATCGACTTATGAATAATAATATCCAATCAGGGTAAAACAAGTCATGAAGCACGAGAATAATGCAAGAGATATTTAACAGTCGAGCAAGAATATTCAACACCGAAGAAAAGTATCAAATTTAGAAAATAATATAAAAACATGCACAAAATTAAAATGCAATGAATGAAAATATGAATGAAGTAAAAGAGAATGAAAGAGAATAAGGATGAGAAGTTAAAGAAAGGAAGAAGGAGTAAGTAAGAAAGGGGGAAGAAAGAAGGAGAAAGGAGAGAAGAAAGGAGAAAGGAATGAGAAACGGGACGCGACGGCGCGCGCAAGTCACGCGTGCACGTGAAGACTGCATTAGCCATGCGATGCGTAGGCGTCGCCACGCGTACGTATGGGTGCCTGAAGAAGAAAAGTGACGCACGAGCGTCGGTCACGCATACGCGTGACAGCTCGCATGATTCAAGCATAGTGGCAGCCCAACTTTCTGTTCAATTCGCTTTTTACGCCGATTTGCATGCCCACACGTGCGCGTCCTAGACGCGGACGCGTGGGTTGCCAAAACTGCAAGTGACGCATATGCGTGAGGTGCACGTACACGTGGTCTTGCTTGCGCGCAAAGCACGCTTCCTGCGCCACTCCCGTGCAACTCTCTGTCCAATCCCACTATGTCTCGCATTCACGCATGACGCGTACGCGTCATAGACGCTTGCGCGTCGAATGCTCTTTTTTTGTGCAAAATGCAGGTGATGATGCAGAAATTATGAATGAACACTAATAAAAATAAAATAAAATAAAACTAAGAATAAAAAAAAGGATGATCATACCATGGTGGGTTGTCTCCCACCTAGCACTTTTAGTTAAAGTCCTTAAGTTGGACATTTGGTGAGCTCCTTATCATGGTGGCTTATGCTTGAACTCATCTTGAAACTGCCACCAACGCTTGGACTTCCGATAAGCTCTATCAATTCCAAGTAAATTATCCAAGCTTTGATGGAATTCTTCACAAGCTTTGAGCTCCCAAAGTTGATCCTCTTGTATGTCGGGATCCCAAATCTTGTTTCTACACCTGTCTTTAAGTGGATCACCATTGTTCCAACTGGGTGACAGACAGTCTGAATTCTCTATGCAATACCAAACTCTTCTTTTAAATCTAACCAAATGTTCACTAGTTCCACCCTTGCATCTAGTTCTTGAAGTATCAACCGTGATGAGCCTTGATTTGCAACTCCAACCACTAAACATCCTTCTCTTACGCTTAATGCCACAAAGCTTCCTAAGTTGGCCATCTGTTTCAAGAATACCATATTCAAGTGGAACGGTAAAGTGAATAGAGACAAGCCTTACCCACTCAAATGAAGGAGTAGATGGAAACCTAGGTGGAGAAGTCTCTAATGTTCTTGACAGAGCGTACTCAACTCCCGTCCAACCCTTGCGAAGGACTTCCACTTCCACATCATTCTCAGACTCAATCAGAGAAGAGTCTTCATATTCAAGGAGTTCATTTGTGGGTGTAGATTCATCATTAGAAGGACTTGATTCATGATCCTCACCACCAAGGGAACCTGCTTCTTGATCTATCCCGTCCAAGTCTTCATACGGAATATGCCACGGAGGTTGTGCACTAGCCTTCTTGACATCAATTTCAATCTTCTTGGAGGAATACTCTACAATTCTTGATTCCCATGGAGGTTCGGCATCTCCTAAGTCTTCAACCATTTTCCTCCTCTTCAACTATTACGGCTTCCTCCACTTGTTCCAATACAAAGTCACGTTCCTCATTGCCCACTGGAGTTTCGCGTGTCTCCTTCATACTACGCTCTTCTATTGGTTCTCCACATGTAGCCATGGGAGTGCTTTGAGTATCGAAGCACAAAGAGGCTAAATTACCTACTACCTCGGTCAAGGTAGCTATGAACTCTTGTGTCGTCCTTTGCATCTCTCTTTGTCCTTGAAAAAGAACACTTAGAGTGTCATTCATTGGAGATTGGGGTAGATATGAGGGTTCATTAATTGAGAGGAAAGGTTCATGATATGAGGGTGGTTCATCATAATAAGGGTGTGGTGGTTTAACACTCTCCATCTTTTTTACTTGTTGCACAACACACTTCAATCCCTTGTCCTCAAGTTGAGATTCTTTAGCTATGAGAGCTTCGTGTGCTTTCTGGTTTCCCACTTGCTCCAATTGATGAAGGGTTGCTTGAAATTGATCCAGTGTTTCCTTGAGACGATTCTTTGACTCTTGTTTTGCTTGGATTCCATAATTAGGATCATATGCCTCTTGGGTTGATGGATATGGACAAGGTGTGTATGGAGGTGCTGGTTCTTGGTGGTAATTAGGTTGGAATTGGGGTTGTTCTATGTATGGTTCATATGGCTCATAGGGTGGTTGATGTGGTGGATATGGGTTAGGATCATATGAGGGTGTTTCGTAGTAGGTAGCTTGTGAGTATGGTGGTTCAAAGCTATGTTGAGGAGGGGGTTCATAGGCATATGGTGGAGCTTGTTGGTAACTACAAGGAGGTCCACCATATCCATTGTCTTGGTATGCATCTTAGAATGGTTGTTGCTCATGGCACATTGGAGGATGTTGTTGCCGAAAGGGTTGATCAAATCCTCGTGGCTCCTCCCATTTTTGATTGTTCCAATCTTGATGCATGTCCCCATTATGGCTTCCATTCCCTACAACATAATTTGAACTAAACTCGTAGCCAAAGGGGTGAGAATTCATAGTAGCAAGTGAAAACAAAAACTAATAAGAATTAATGAAAATAAACTCCTAAAACTAGAAACACTAACAAAGAAACGGAAAAGTAAAATTATTCACAATATTCACAATAACCAATAATAAGGCACACGTTTGCAATTCCCCGGCAACGGCGCCATTTTGATGAACGGATTTTTGCTAGTAAAGAATTCATAATAAATTTCCGTTGCTAGTATAGTTTCTAAACCAATAAAGAATCCTTTCATAGAAAAGATTGTTTGTCACAAGTAACAAACCCAAATTAAAATAATAACCGAAGTATTCAAACCTCGGGTCGTCTCTCAAGGAATTGCAGGGAAGTATGTTACCATTGGTTAAGGGATTTTATCTTTTTGGGTTTTTGAAATAAGGAACAAGGAAATAAAATGCCAAGAAGGTAAATTAACAACTAGAAAAGCTCTTGGCAAGGTTTGAGAATTAGAAGTCCTATCCTAGCTATCCTTATCAATTGTGATGAGAATTGTTTATTGCTCCCACTTAGTTAACCTCTAACTTTGAAGGAAAGTCAAGTGGACAAATCAATTTGATTCCTCAAGTCCTAGTCAACTCCTAAGGAAAGAATAGATTTAGAGGGATCCAAATCAACCAGCAACTTTCAATTATCAGTCAACAAAGGAGTTTGATAACTCAAGAGTCTCCAATTACTCCACCAAAGCCAAGAGGAGAAAAATATAACTTAAAACCCTCCCAAGCATTTTATCAAACACTTGGTAGGCACAACATAAAAACATAGAAAACTTAGCAAGGAATATTAAATCCAAATAACCAATTTCAAACATCAATGACTAACAACTAATAGAAGAAGCAATAAATATGAAATACCTCAAATTGCATTAAATAGAAAATCAAATCTAACATGGAGTTCATAAATTAAATTGGGGAAATAAATAAATCAACAAGAGAAAATAGATAAACTAAGGTGCTAGAATAAATAAGAGTAGAAGAGAAACTAAATTAAACTAAGATAGAAATCTGAAATTGAAAATAGCTAAACCTAAGAATCCTAAAATCTAGAGAGAGGAGAGAGCCTCTCTCACTAGAAAACTACATCTAAAACCTAAATTGTGAATAATTTGATGATTGAATGAATGATTGTTATTCCCCCACTTTGCAGCCTCTAATCTGTGTTTTTCGGGCTTGAAACTAGGCCAAAAATAGCTTTCCAATACGTTCAGCACGTGGCTCTGTCACGCGTACGTGTCGCTCACGCATACGCGTCGATTGAACTTTCGCAAGGTCACGCGTACGCGTGATCCACTCAATTAAGTACAAAATGTACCACGAAATAGTGGTGCATCAGTCCCTTCCGCCTAGTTTACGGAAAAGCTTGTCACCTCCTAGGGGAGGTGGAGCACAAAGCTTTCTGGGCGGTAAGGGAATGCAACATGGGATTTGAAAAAGCCGGTACTAAAAGTAAGCTGGAACTAGCAGAACTGGAGTGCCTCCGACTAGAATCATATGAGAACTCCAGGCTATACAAAGAGAGGGTGAAGGCTGTGCATGACAAGAATATCAAGAGAAGAGAGTTCCGACATGGGGAGCTGGTTCTCCTTTATAACTCAAGGTTGAGGCTCATGCCAGGCAAGCTGAGATCAAGATGGGAAGGCCCCTACCGGATGGAAAAGGCTGAGCCATATGGCGTCTTCCACCTGAGTCATCCTTCAAGTTCCAAATTCATCAAAGTCAATGGCCACCGCTTGAAGCTGTATCATGGTGAGAAGATGAAGCATAACAAGGAGCTGGAGATCTTCCTCTTGGAGGATCCACCAACAGAAGGAGACTGAGCTTGTGGACCGTCCAACTTAAGGACGTTAAAGAAAAGTGCAAGGTGGGAGACAACCCACCATGGTACGATCTTTCATTTTTATTCTTAGTTTTATCTTATTTTTATCAGTGTTAGTTTATAGATTCTGCATACTCACCTGCATTCTGCATAAAAAACAAAAAAAGAAGGCATTCGATGCGCAAGTGTCTATGATGCATACGCGTCATGCGTGAATGCGAACAATATTGGTTTTGAACAGAGAGTTGTGTGGGAGTGGCGCAGGAAGCGTGCTTTGCGTACAAGCAAGCCCACACGTACGTGTACCTCACGCGTGCGCGTCGCTTGTGCTTTTAGCAGCCCACACGTAAGCGTCCCTGACGTGCACGCGTAGCCCTGGAAATCGGTGTAAATTGGTATTTGAACAGAGAGTTTTGATGGTCTGGTGCTGGTATCGTGCGAGAGGCACAAATTCACCCACGCGTGTGCATCCCTGACGCGTATGCGTCCTTTTTGCTTCACGACCACCCACGCGTGTGCGTGCCTGACGCGCATGCGTCATATGTCACTTTGGCCCTAGTGCATTTCAACCCGAGAGTTGTGTGTGCGCACGGCTGGCTTCGCGCGATTAGCACGACCAAGGGCACGCGTACGCATGCCAGACGCTTACGCGTCGCCTTCATCTTTGCACAACCCACGCGTACGCATGAAGTATGTGTGCGCGTCGCCTGCACCGCCTCACTTAAACCAGTACGCCACCCAGTTTTTAGTTTTCCCCCTCCCAAATCCTAATTCTCTTTCATTCCTAATTCTTCCTTATTTCTTCTTCCTTCTTTCCTCCTTCTTACTTCTTTCTTCCTACTTCTTTCTTCTTCCCTTTTTCATCTTCTTCCTTAGGTTTCTTTTCTTCCACTCCTCTACTCTTTCATTCTTCTTTTATTTATTGTATTTAATTATTTTTTTCTTTCTTCTCAATTTTTTTAGCTTAGTTATTTATGGTTCCTTTTTCATTCTTTTATGATCCATTTTTATGTTGGTGTTGGAGCTTTATTTGGGTATTACTTTATTAAAATTGAGCTTGTGGATATTATGAGGAGTGATTTGACAATTGACATTTAATTTTGGGTTTCATATACAGTTGGATTCATTATTTTAATTCCTATTTTAACTTTTCCACCAAGTGTTTGTGAAAAAGCTCTTATGGCATTTTGAATTCTATTTTATTTTACTCTTACATTTTAATGCCTCTCTTTTTCACAACATTTGCAATCCAAATGTATTGAGATTATCATTCACAATTGTCATCATACAAGTGCTGTTTAATTTGGTACATTTAATAATTGATGCTTGAGTTATGCTTCTCATGCCTATTACTTGCATGCTTTTAACCCTCTTGCATCTACTTGTTAAGGGATAAGAGATTTACCCACTTGAATGTTGTGTTGGATAGTGACTTATGAAGGGATGGTCCCAATGATCTTGCAAGTTCCACTCCCTTGTGCTCTTCTTTGAATACCTCAACTTCTTGGCAAGCATCTTCAATGTCAATTCCTTGTTCACCAACTCCTTATATACATCCCTCATTGCTCAAGCCATATGTCAAAGGTTGTGCACGGTCCTCCTTGTCATCAATTTCATGACACAATGAGGGAGGTTTATAAATTTCAAAAGACATTGGTTGGTGTGGAATCATCTTCAATAGTGGAGCTTGTTGCTTGCTCAACCTCTTCCAATCTTTCATCATTCATACTATGCCTTGGAGGTTGCGCATTATCCTCCTCAACATCAAATTCAAGCTCAATAGAAGAAGGTTCAACAACTTCCACAAAATCATCAACAACATTACTTGGTGTGGAAGTGTTCTCAAGCTTAGAATCCACCTCTTGTTCAACTTCGCCTAGGTCTTCAACTACTTCTTCTTCTTCAACGATCTCTTACTCCTCCACTTGTTGCAAGACATACCCCATCTCTTTGTCCTCATGTTGGGATTCTAAAATCTCCTTCATGCTCCACTCTTTGATTGATTTCTCACATTCATCCGTGGAGATGCTTTGTCTACGATATGAATCCCATGAGTCCAAGTTGGCTTTAATTTTCTCAAGGTTAGCCTTGATAACTTCGTTCATCCTTTGGGCCTCCTCTTGCTCCTTTTGACGGATGATTGCTTGAAGCCAATCCATTGCTTTGTTAAAATGATCCATTGGCTCTTGTTCCACTTGACTAACATAAGTAGGATCATGTTGCTCTTGGACTAATGGATATGGATATTCTTCCATGGAGGATTGTGGTGGAAAGGAGAATTTATTTTGTGGTTGAAAGTTCTCATACATTGAAGGTAGTTCATCTTGGTAATAGTATAGAGGTAGTGGTTCTTGAGGGTATTGGGGTTAGAATTGTGATGGTTCTAAGTATGGTTCATATGGATCATAAGGTGGTTGGTATGGTGGATATGAATTAGGATCATATAGAGGTGTTTGGTGGAGTGAGGCTTGTGAGTATGGTGGTTGAGGACTATATTGAGGAGAGTGTTCATAGGCATATGGTGGGGGGTGTTGATAATCACAAGGGGGTCCACCATAGCCATTTCATTGGTATGCATCTTGGAATGGCTCTTGCTCATAGCACATTTGGGAAGGTTGTTGCCAAGAGGGTTGATCAAATCCTTGAGGCCCCTCCCATCTTTGATTGTTCCATCCTTGATACATGTCATTGTAATTTCCATTCCCTACAACATAGTTGTAACCACACTCATAGCCAAAAGGGTGAGAATTCATAGTGGCAAATAAAAAAAACAAAAGCTAACAAAAATAAACAACAAAGTCCTAAACCTAACAAAAACCAACAAACAAGCAAAAAGCAAACATATTCACAATAGCCAATAATATAACACCATTGTATTTCCCCGGCAACGGCGCCAAAAACTTGATGTGAGAATTATCGTTGGTCTAGAATTTCTCTTATAGAAAAGAATTCTTCGTTGTAATCATAGTTCCAAACCAAATAATAACTCTCAATCAAAGTTTAAAAATGGTTATCATAAGTACAAACCCCAATAAAAGTAAACCGAAGTATTTAAACCTCGGGTCGTCTCATAAGAAATTGCAATAAAATGCTCAATTATTGGCTACGAAGGAACAAGGGGGTTTGATTTAGTGATTGACAAGAAAAAGTAAATAACAAGAAAGTAAATGACAATTAACTAATAAAGGAAAAGAAAAGAACTCTTGGCTAAGGCATGGAAATTGAGATCACCATCCTTGTCTACAAACCATATATTGACAATTATGAGGGACCAACCCATCAAGTCTACTTCTATGCTTGAAGTACATCAAATAGGCTTGATCAACATCAATCCATAAGTCCTAACCTAGCTACTAATTGACTTAGTAGTAGGCTAGTGTTAATGGTTATCAAATTGACCACTAAGGATTCTCAAATCATCAATTCAGTAAGACCCAATGACTCAAGGTCACTCAATTCCCTTAGCCTAGGCCAAGAGTATAGAAAAATACTCTACAACTAGTGAAAACATTTTATTAAACACCTAGAGTGAAATAAAAGTAAACATCATAAATTAGAAAAATTAATGAAAACCATAACTAACACAAACAAGAAATCAACAATAGTAACTAAGATAAACATAAAAAGACATGGAAACATAAAATTACATTAAAAGAAAATTGAAATCAACAAGAGTGCATGAACATAAAAGCAACAAAATAAAGGGAATGACAAGTAAAACTACAAGAGCAAAGATGTATTAACAAGAAATTAAAAGAGAAAGCTAAATCAAAACAAGAATTAAAAGTTGGATCTAAGAAAATTTGACCTAAACTACCCTAAATTCTAGAGAGAAGGGAGAGCTTCTCTCTCTAGAATTCTAACCTAAAACATGATGAAAACTAAAACTATGACTACTCCTCCCATTCCCTTACAATTCCTAGGTTCAAAAGCATAAAAAATGAGTTGGATTTGGGCCTCCTTGAGCTCAGAAATCGCCCCTAGTGTATTGGCTTTAATGAAGTCACATGCCGCTTGACACGCATACACATGGGTCACGCGTACGCGTCACTGACAACTTTCCTTGTCACGCGTACGCGTCGCCTTGACGATTTCCTTTCCACGCGCACGCATGGGCCACGTACACGCGTTGTTGGCAGATTACCAAAATCCCATTTCTTCATGAATTCTCCATTTTCGCATGCTTTTTCTTCACTTATTCAACCCAATCTTTGCCCTCTAAACCTGAAATCACTTAAAAAACATATTAAGGCATCGAATGGAATTAAAGTAAATTAAATTTAGCAATTTTAGGGCCTAAAAAGCATGTTTTCACTTTTAAGAATAATTTAGGAGAAATTCACAAAACCATGCTAATTCATTGAATAAATGTGAGATAAGTTGATAAATCTCTTGAATTTAACACAAAATAAACCACAAAATTAGGGTTTATCACTCGGCTAAACTGATGTCTCGAGAAGTCCCCAACGAAGTCGTCGATTAGCCGTCTAAGAGATGTATAATCAAGCTTGTGGTTCAGTACTATCCCATCAAGGACTCACAAGAACCCATGTGAATAGGCATGACGGTCAAGTTACACTCCCAATTCATTAGGATGAAGAACGAAGATACATTTTAGAATAGAATCAAGCATAGATTGAAGTAGAATAGTGATATTATTAATCCATGAGAATCAGCAGAGCTCCTAACTTTAACCTAGGAGGTTAGTGACTCATACTGTACAAAAGTAATGAAAGGATCAAATGGGGAGGAAGAAGATCCTAAACATGGGTGATCTTCTCCTGTATATACTAATCTAATAACTAAGAATTATAGAAATAACTAAACTAGTCTTTTAGTGCGAAAATCCACTTTTCGGGCCCACTTGGTGAGTGTTTGGGCCGAGCTTGGGGTGTCTCCACGAGCTAGTACTCCTTAGGGGCATTGAACACTGGCTTGGGACTCCCTTTTGGATGTTGGATGCCAGCTGCTCCCTTTTGGGCATCCAACACCAGGAATAAGGTTGGTGGCTGGCGTTGAACGCCAGTTATGGGCCTCCATTTCCAGAGCAAAGTATGGACTATTATATATTTCTGGAAAGCCCTGGATGTTAGCTTTCCATAGCCATTTAGACCGCACCATTTATACTTCTGTAGCTCCAGGAATGCTCCTCCGAGTGCATGGAGGTCAGAATCTGACAACATCTGCAGTCCTTTCTCTGTCTTTGAACCAGACTTTGCCAAAATTCCTTAATTTCAGTAAGAAAATACCTAAAATCATCATAAAACACACAAAATCAAAGTAGAGTCCAAAAATATGAAATTTTCACTAAAACCTATGAAAATAGAATAAAACTTAAACAAAACATAACAAAAACTATATGAAAATGATGCCAAAAAGCGTATAAAATATCCGCTCATCAGAACACCAAACTTAAACTGTTGCTTGTCCCCAACCAACCAAAAATAAAGTAGGATTAAAAAGAAGAGAAGGATACAATAAATCTCAGAGTTTTCAATGAAGCTCAGTTTCAATTAGATGAGCGGGGCTAGTAGCTTTTTGCTTCTCAATAGTATTGGCATCTCACTTTCCTTTGAAGCTCAGAATGATTGGCATCTTTAGGAACTCAGAATCCAGATGATATTATTGATTCTCCTAGTTTAGTTCTTTTTTATTCTTGAACACAGCTTCTTTTGAGTCTTGGCCATGACCCTAAGTGCTTTGTTTTTCATGTATTACCACCGGATACATAAACGCCACAGACACTTAGCTGGGTGAACCCAATTAGATTGTGATTCAGTTTTGTTAGAATCCCCAGCTAGTGGTGTCCAGAGTTCTTAAGCACACTCTTTTTGCTTTGGATCACGACTTTAACTGCTCAGTCTCAAGCTTTTTACTTGACACCTTCACACCACAAGCATATAGTTAGGGGAGGAGTTCATTTGAACTTTTTAGGCCAAGATTTTATTTTTTTTAGGCCCTCCTAACCATTGATCCTCAAAGCCTTGGATCCTTGCTCTTGCCTTTTGGTTTAACGAGCTATTGACTTTTTCTTTTTCTCTTTTTTTCGCATATACATATTTTTTTTCTTTTATTGCTTTATGCTTTTTGTTATTTTTTCTTGCTTCAAGAATCAATTTTATTTTATTTTTCAGATTACCAATAATACTTCACTTTCATCATCATTCTTTCAAGAGCCAATATTCTTAACTCCAACATCAAATATGCACTGTTTATTCATGCATTCAGAAAATAAAAGCAATGCCACCACATCAAATAATTGAACTATTCTTAATATATAACTCAAAATTCATGCATCTCACTTTTCTTTTTCAATTAAAATTTTTTTTAAGCAAGGTGAGAGATATATGGAATATTTCATAGCTTTAAGACATAAAGAGGATCATGCACTAGAAACAGACAATAAGATAAAATACATGGAAAAAAGAAAAAAAATAACATAAGTGAACAGGAGATAAAAGGAACGGATCCACCTTAGTGACGACAACTACTACTCCCTCTAGAGAAGCTAATGGACTGCTTGATCTCTTTTATGTCATGCCCCTGTCTCTGTTATTCTTCCCTCATGGCTCTTTGATATTATCTTATTTCATGGAGGATGGTGGAGTGCTCTTGATGTCCCATCCTCAGCTGATCCATGTTGGAGCTCAATTCTCCAAGAGAAGTATGCAATTAGTCCTAATAGCCTTGGGGAGGAAAATGCATCCCTTGAGGTATCTCAGGGATTTCTTGTTGAGGCGATTCCACATGCTCTTGTTGAGGTGCATGTGCAGGCTCTCTAGTTTACTCCATCCTTCTTTTAGTGATGGGCTTGTCCTCCTCAATGGAAATGTCTCCTTCTATGACAATTCTAGCTGAATTACATAGGTGACAGATAAGGTGGAAAAGAGCCAACCTTGCTAAGGTGGAAGGCTTTTCAGCTATCTTGTACAGTTCTTGAGGTATTACCTCATGTACTTCCACCTCACTCCCAAGTATGATGAAATGTATCATGATAGCTCGGTTAATGGTTACTTCTGACCGATTGCTAGTAAGGATGATAGAGCGTTGGATAAATTCCAACTATCCTCTAGCTACAGGCTTGAGATCAAGCCTTCTTAGTTGGACAGGCTTGCCTTCAGCATCCCTCTTCCACTGAGCTTCTTTCACACAAATATCTGGAAGGACTTGGTCCAGCCTCTCATCAAAATTGACTCCCCTAGTGTAAGGATGTGGGTCTCCTTGTATTATTGGCAAATGGAGCGCTAACCTTACACTTTCCGGGCTAAAATCCAAGGGTTGCCCTCAGACCATGGTGCTCTAGTTCTTGGGGCTTGGGTTCACACTTATATCATGGTGTTTAGTGACCCATGCATTAGTATAAAACTCTTGTACCATCAAGATTCCAACTTCTGGGATAGGATTGGTTAGGACTTCCCAACCTCTCCTTCAGATTTCTCGTCGGATCTCCGGGTACTCATTCTTTTTTAGCCTAAAAGGGACTTCAGGAATCACCCTCTTCTTTGCCGTTACTTCATAGAAGTGGTCTTGATGAGCTTTGGTGATGAATCTCTCCATTTCCGAAGGTTCGGAGGTGGAAGCAACAGCTTTTCCTTTCCTCTTTCTAGAGGATTCTCCGACTTTGGGTGCCATATGTGTGAATGGAAAAAAAAAAGCAAGGCTTTTCCAACACCAAACTTAAAAGCTTTGCTCGTCCTCGAGCAAAAAAAGGAAGAAAATAGTAGAAGAAGAAGAGAATAGAGAGAGATGGAGGGAGATAGGGTTCGGCCAAGTGGGGGCTTGTGTGTATGAAGTGTGTGTATGAAGGGTTGGAGGAAGGGTATGTGGGGAAGAGTGAAAGTAAGAGAAAGAAGAAGGTGGGATAGGTGGAGATTCTGTGGGACCCACTGGTCCTGAGAGGCTAGGAAATTCGAATTCTCTGCCCCCTTGTAGGCATTGAACGCCCAGCTCATGCCCCTGGCTAGCGTTCAACACCAGTTTCATGCTCCTCAGGGGGCGTTGAACACCCTCTATGGGTCTATGCTCCCTGGCTGGCATTCAAAGCCAGCAATGCTGCACTTCTTGGGCGTTGAACACCCATTAAGGAAACCTTGTGTGGCGTTGAATGCCCACTCTGGCCTGCTTGCCTGGCGTTCAACGCTAGCAAGGTACATTCTCCAGGGTGTTCTGTTTCCAGTTCTGACTGTCTTTGTTTCTGTTCTAATTACTGTACATGATCTACCTAAAGAAAAAAATAAAGAAAAAAACAGAAATAAATGACTATGGTTGGGTTGCCTCCCAACAAGTGCTTCTTTAACGTCACTAACTTGACGGTTAGCTCCTTACGGAGATGGGTAGGGGCTCAGAATTTTGTCCCTTACAGTGAACTTCTTGCATGTGCTCTCATGTATGAGCTCCACATGCTCTAGAGACAGGATCTTGTTCACAGTATATGGAATGACTGGGTTGTCAGTGAAGATAACTCTCATGCCAGGTGAAGATAAACTTGTCTTGTAGTGCAAAAATTCACTTTTCGAGCCCACTTGGTGAGTGTTTGGACTGAGCATGGAGTGTCTCCACGAGCTAGTACTCCTTAGGGGCATTGAACGCCAGCTGCTCCCTTTTGGGCATCCAATGCCAGGAATAAGGTTGGTGGCTGGCGTTGAACACCAGTTTTGGGCCTTTATTTCCAGAGCAAAGTATAGACCATTATATATTTCTGAAAAGTCTTGGATGTTAGCTTTCCATAGCCGTTGAGAGCGTGCCATTTGGACTTCTGTAGCTCCAGGAATGCTCCTTTGAGTGCATGGAGGTCAGAATATGACAGCATCTGTAGTCCTTTCTCTGTCTCTGAATCAGACTTTGCCAAAACTCCTTAATTTCAGTCAGAAAATACCTAAAATTATCATAAAACACACAAACTCAAAGTAGAATAAAACTTAAACAAAACATAACAAAAACTATATGAAAATGATGCCGAAAAGCGTATAAAATATCCACTCATCAACTGACTATGCTTCATTGCATACTCTATGTGTCTGTCATGCTTTGTGACTTGTTCTGATAACAAGAATTTATGTTTTATATGCATAACTGCTTGATGATTAATGGTGTTAGTCTACCATTGCATACCTAATAGTATTAGGTCTGGCCAAATTAATACTAATGATTTATGTATATGGGACACCAATGGGTTATCATAGACAAAATAGAAGTTATAGGTGATGCGATTCGTGGGGTTTGGAAGTGTTAGAGTTTATGAAGTGAACTTCGTTTCAACGTATAACCTTTATTCGTGTCACGTGAACTTGTGCTATCTCTTCATTGATTTTATTTGAATTTCTTCTTTTAGATTTCCTCGTTAGCATATAACTTGCTTATTTTTCAACCTTACCTTATTGTTCTTGTATACCTTTGCTTGCCAGCGAGTTTAATTGCGTACTTGAATTCCTTTAAATATCCATCCTTGACAATGTTTATACTTTTGTTCATAAATTTTGTTTTCTTTGATCTAAGTTTGAATTTATTTTATTATAAAAATTTTTTAGGATGAAAATTTATTGTAAGGTTGTATAACTTTATTTTATATAATTTGAAACTAAAGTTCTGGTAACAGAAAAATAATAAAAAGTTATATCATTTAATTTGAATAATTAATATTTTAGGTTTAAATTGTATTTTATAAATAATAATAAATCTATTCATTTTATAAATTAAATTAGAAATAATTATTAGAACTCAACAATATGTTGATAAATTGTGTTGTTAAATATTTTTAATGAAGTGCATTTACTTTTAAATCTATTAGTCTACTCATTATATCTATTCTATCCATATTCTTTTATACAAACTTAACCTTAACCCTAAATTGCCAAATTAATTCGAAAACCCTAATTCCCAAATTCTAAAACCCTAACCCCAATTTTGACCCTCCTTCACCGTCACTCAGCCGCACCCCTACTACCCCTCTTTACCCTAATGGAATGCACCCATACTTACAGTGAGGAGAAGAAGAGAAGGGAGGAGAAAGGGCTGTCTCGCCATTACTGCCGCCACCCTGGATCCCATCGATGTCGTCGAGCAAGACGGAGATGAGGGAGTGACGTGCGAGGGAGAGCGAGGAAGACAGAGAGAGAGATCACGAAGGAGAAGAAAGGGAAGGCGCCACCTCTGTTGATCACCAGGTCGTCGCCATCATGCTTGATCGCTGCCGCTGCTAGAGCTCGTCACCATCCTTGTAGCCATCGTCGTAGCCACGCAGCGGCCGTCCAGTCATCGTCACCGTCGAAGGGAAGAGACGCGAACCAGGGATGATCCAAGGGAGAGGAACTCACACTGCATGCACTGCTATCGCGGCCAGACCTCCATGGAGCTGTTACCGTCGCACCGCCGCTGCGAGCTGTCATGGAGCCACCCCAAGGAGGACCCGTCATGAAGAGAGAGAGATAGAACGTGTGTGAAGAGAGAGAAGGAGTTGCAAGGTGGTTCTGCCACCGTTGCCACCGTCTGAGCTATCACCAACAGAGGCTGTCGCTAAAGGAGTTCATCGGAGCTACCGCTGCTCTATCCTTGGTTCTTTTTAGGTACAATAAGTGTCTCTACTCTGAAAACCCTTTTAATTAATATTCCATTATATGTTGCTGAAGTTCTAGGGATGTAAATGTCATAGCGTTGAATTTCGGATATTGCATGTTGCGATTAAAGTCGCTGTTGTTGCTGTGAGAGTGGAATGGAGCTGTGGTGGTAACTGCTGCTGTTGCAGGCCAAGAAAAAGGGATTTTTGGACGCATTTTGGTTTTATGAATTTTGGCAATTTCTTAAAATTAATTTACTAACAAGAATTGTTTTCAGTTGATATTAATATGAAAAATATATTTCTATGATTTCGTAAGTTCTACGAATTGAACTGAGTTGCCTTGAATGAATGTAAATGCTAGTTTGAATGGTTTATTGATTGATTAAAGATGTTTAATCGGGTTTTGTACTTGGATTAAGGTTATTATGATGATGATTGGACTGTGGCTGTTTCAGATTATTGTGTTGAAAAGCTCGTTTGATTAAATACTATGTAAAATAATTTTCTCAGTTTGCAGTTTAGTTTGATATTGATTATGAATTGGCGGTTCAAATGATTTAAGATATTGGAAAAGGGTCTTGTTGATTTATTGGAAATGATTCTGAGAATTTGAAAGTGATTTGAAATATTGATAGGCGTTTGGTTAGGTTTGGTTAGGACCAAAAAAGGGTGGCAAAGTCCGAGTTTTAGAGGAGATGCGGCCGAAACTTTTATAAAACACTGAAACTTTGTTTGGAGTGTTATTCAAAAGAAAATTTGATTTAAGGATCATATTATTTGATTTCGAATTATTAAGAAAAGCTTTATGTTTTGGTTTAATTAAAGAACTACATTTTAAGGAATTATGATTCAAGGAGTTTAATGATTTTAAAGAACGAGATTATTGGCCGTCCTCCCTAAAGTCTCGAGACCCTGCCGTGAGGTTTATTTAATAAATAAATCTTTTAGTATTTACAAGAGGTTTAAATCTGAAATGGTTTTGAAGTTAGTTTGGAAAAATCTTGATTAAGTAAGAATTGAGTTTTGTATGAAAGAAGAACTTGTTTTAAGTAAAGTGGTTTTGGATAAGGTTATAAGGAGTGGTGTTGGTTTAAAATTAAAAATGATTTGAAGAGAATGTGATTACTACCTGGCAATGATTGTGGTGTTATACCGCTTGTCCGATGTTGAGTATATATTGTGTTAAGTATATTGATTAAGATGGATTGTGGGGATCGTGGTTATTTACCGTCCACGGGTTATGAATGTGTTTGTGGAGATTGTGGTTATTTACTATCCACGTGAGTGTTGTTTTTCCAATTGAAGATCTTGCAAGGTTCGTGGTGGTGTATCGCTCACAATGGTGGGGTTCATGGTGGTGTACCACTTGCCAGGTGAGGATCGTAGTACTGTACCGCTCACTGGTTTTCAAGAGGACAATATCCGGGTTAGCTGCCGGATGTGTTGGGTTCTGGCAAAGTAACCGACGCGTGAGCTCATGGCCAGTTGGACATGCATGCATGATGTTGCATTTGTATGCTTTGTTTGGGTGTGCTTAAGTGTTTTGGTTTGCTTATTTGTTAACTTTTGTTTAACTGGTAATTGTGATACTTGTTGTAAATGTTCTTTATATTTGTTTGCCTTGAATTTGTTTGTGTTAGTGATTGATTCTGTTTGAGATTGAGTTTCGATGGTGAATTATTTTTATTTGGGCCATAGGCCGACATTTGGTTATATATTGGGCTAGAGGCTATGATTGGTTGTGTTTGGGCCGGAGGCCATGAATGATTGAATGTAAGTTTTAGTTAAAATGTCATTTTGCTTGAAATTCTTGTAAGAAAAATACAAACTTTAGAGTTGAATAATAAACTGCGTTTCGAAAATAGTTTTATTTAAAATATCTTCTTACAACAATTCTTAAAAATTTCCTTACTGAGAACCCTTTTGAGGACAATGTTCTCACTCCCCCCACAGACTCTCTTTTTAGGACGGACGAGGAAGCTGAGGAAGTTTTATTTGATAAGTCCTTAGATGTACTGTTTCTATTTATACATATATTTGTCATAGTTTTCCCTCGCCTTTGTCATATAATTTTGTAAGAAGGATAAGAGTTGTATGATATGTATGTATCTAACATTTGTATACTTGTATAAGAAGTTTTGTGTATATGTATATACATATCTATTTTCAAGTTAAAAGAATTTTCGATTTCTCAAAGAAATAGCGATCTGGTATTCGAGTTAAAGGCTCATATTTAGTTATTATTAAGTTTAGAAGTTGTCATAATACCCGAACTATCAGAGTGGCACAGCCGAAAGCGTGACATTCTGGTAGTGAAGGTGTTACATATTTCACAACTGATGTAAACCAGTTCGTGCATGGACTAACATATCACAGTTAAAATTGTGTATTAAAAACCCCTAAGTTTTATATATTCTTCTTAATGTATAACCTCTTATTAATCTATATTTATATTCATATTATATTTATATTCTCCTTTTTCTTATTCACCAAATAGTTCTTTATACCATACCATATAATTTAATGGCTAAAAATTTAATCTTTTTTTAATTCCCGTACTAATTTATAATGCAATGAGTACACGTACAACTATTTTCACTAGACTTGATTCTTCAAGACATTATTCCTGACACATTGATATCTTACAACATGCACTAATTACTTATGTCAGACATTTATATCTTATATCTTATATGTACTTACTATAGCCATTACCATTTTCAAGAAAACTATTACATCTGTATAAAGTACATCCACACTTTGCAATTCATTGCTTTTTTTTTTCAAAGATATTTCAACAACTAACAAGTTGCTCCTACTTCTTAAGTTTATAGTTTCTTTCTTCTTCGAATTCAATACTAACTGTCTCTTCAATATCATATCTTTTACACAAAGTCATTTTTTTATACTATTATACGTTTAAATCTGCTTCTTATTTTTGTTAGTTACTAATATCAGAAATAGACACTACTCATTTCATGCCTCCCAAATTTGACCATGACAGAATTTTCTTATATTTTGATCAAAATTTTGTACTTTTCTAATAATTATTTTGTATGTTAGTATTTAAACACCTTTTAATTTTTTTATGTATTAGATAATGCATGACTTGTCTTCAATTTTTTATCGCACATACAAAGATCATCTCAAGGAGAGGATGTTATTTGATGATCTGAATGATAATCAAATAGAACTGCATTTGGGGAAAGGCAAAACTTCTGGTTATATTCTATAGTTTAGAAAATTTACTGAAGTTCTACTCTCTTGGTGTGCGAAATTAGAACTCACACAACTTAATCGGCAAGTGCACCGAGTCATCCAAGTAATACTTCAGGTGAGTGAGGGCCGATCCCACGAGGATTGTCGGACTGAGCAAGCAATAGTTATCCTGTTGGACTTAGT
Source organism: Arachis ipaensis (assembly GCF_000816755.2). Taxonomy (NCBI): domain Eukaryota; kingdom Viridiplantae; phylum Streptophyta; class Magnoliopsida; order Fabales; family Fabaceae; genus Arachis; species Arachis ipaensis. The sequence goes on from NC_029791.2 coordinate 102,032,380, forward strand.
CAGGTAAATAGTAAAAGATGGTTGTTAGTGTAAAACACATAAGTAATGAAAAGCAAGTTAATAAAGCAAATAAAGAGATTTGGTTTAAAACAATGATGAGAAAACAGTTAAGGCCTCAGAGATGTTTACTTTTCTGGATTAAAACATATTACCAACTATTTTAAAAATGAGTGATTCATTCCATGGCAAACCATAAGTGATCAAACCCTAATCTCTTAGTGATTTAATCTGCTCTAATCCTCACCAAAAGCCACTCTCGTGGTCATTCAATTCAGATCAGAGGGTGAAGTTCAAAAAACTAGTTTAGCGCCACAAAAACCTCAATTACCCAAAGCTAACAGGATTTATGTCACATATCCCAATTAGTTCATGTAATTAGAAATTTAGGAGGAGTGTTTTCAAGCTGTAGCTCAAGCGAGATAGCTCTCTCAAGAATCACAAGAGCTCATGCAGAATAAGGATTATACTCTTGTTCCACTCAAATTCATAAGATTAAGAACGAAAACAACACCTTACAATTGAATCAAATATTAATTAAAATAGAAGAATAATAATCTTAATCCATAGAAATAAACAGAGCTCCTAACCTTAACCAGGAGGTTTAGTTGCTCATGACTTACAAAGAAAATATGGTTTTAAAAAGTTGCAAAAGGAAGAAGATCCTAAACCTAATTGATCTTCTCCTTTAAATACTAACCTAATAATAAATGCTAACCGAAAAGATATTATTTTAAAATAAAGATTACAAAGATAAAATAAGAGAAAACTTAATAAGTGCTAAATCCACTTTGGAGGCCCAATAGAATGTGAAACAGATTGCTTGCTGGCGTTCAACGCCTGGATTGGGAGTTGAACGCTAGAGAGGGAAGCGCGCTTCTGACTTTCTGCCCCCTTGATGAATGGGGATTATTGATGGTTTAGAATTCACAAATGAATTTTCGTTGCAAGTATAGTTTCTAAACCAAACAATAAGTCTTTCATACAAAAGATTTTTTGTCACTAGTACAAACCCCTAAATTTATAAACCGAAGTATTGGAACCCCGGGTCATTCTCCCTAGGAATTGCAACAAAGTGTCTTGTTATTGGTTATGAGGTATGTTTTGGGGTTTTTGGGATAAGAGACATGAAATGTAAATGGCAAGGAAGTAAACTAATAGCTACAAAGGTCTTGGCAAGGTTTGGTGGTCAAGGATCTCTATCCTAATCACTAACCACAACATGAGAATTGGCAAGGATCAATCCCACTAAGTCATCCTTTAACTAATAGTAAAGGAAAGTCAAGTGAGCTATATCAATCCAAGTCCACAAGTCCTAGTTCTCCACCAATTCAATTAGTGAGATCTAGAGTTAATGGCTCCCAATCGTCAATTACTTGGACATTAGTAACTCAAGAGTTCCTAAGTTACCTTCCCAAGCCAAGAGCATTAAATTCTACTCTAAAATCCAACCATGCATTTTATTAAACACTTGGAAGACATAAAAGGAAAGCATAGTAAAATTGCAAGGAAAGTAAATCTACACTACTCAATTGTAAGGAAAGTAAATCTACACTACTCAATTGTAAGGAATTAAACAATAACAAATCAAATGAACAATAAAGGAACATGAAAACATAAATTGCATCAAAGAGAAATAAAAGAACAAAAGTGCATCAACATAAAAGTAAAGGATTACAAGAATTAAATGCAAAACTAGAGAGAGGAGAAGTAGAATAAGAAGAATTACAAAAAGAAAAGTAAATCTAAGTATGAAATTAACCTAGATCTAAGAATTCCTAATCTAGATCTAACCTACTCCTAATTCTAGAGAGAAGAGAGAGCTTCTCTCTCTAGAAACTAACTAAAACATGATAAAACTAAAATAAAACTCACTAACTACCTAGATGTTTCATCCCTCTTTAATCCTTGGGTTAAATAGCATCAGAAATGAGTTAGATTGGGCCCAAAATGCCTTAGAATTCGCTGGCCACGAGTTGTATTAAGTGAATCATGTGCAACCATCGGCGCGTACGTGTACTGTGCGTGTGTGCGCCCCTATGCGCGGTGCAACTATAGCAAATCTTATATCATTTCGAAGCCCCGGATGTTAGATTTTCAACACAACTGAAACTGCATTATTTGGATCTTTGTAGCTCAAGTTATGGTCGATTAAATGCGAAGAGGTCGGCTTGACAGCTTTTGCGATTCCTTCATTTCTTCATGAGTTCTCCATTTTTAGATGCTTTTCCTTCATCCCCTCAATCCAATCCTTGCCTCCCAAATCTGAAATCACTTAACAAACATATCAAGGTACCTAATGGAATTAGGGTGAATTAAATTTAGCTATTTTAAGACCTAAAAAGCATGTTTTCACTCTTAAGCACAATTAAAGGAGAATTTACAAAACCATGCTTTTTCATTGAATAAATGTGGAAAAAGATGATAAAACCCTCTAAATTCAACACAAGATAAACCCTAAATATGGGGTTTATCAAATTCCCCACACTTAGATCAAGCATGTCCTCATGCTTAAACCAAGAAGGATAAGAGAAGGGGTATGGACATTTATTCAATGCAAATAACCTAAATGCATCTATCTATATGAATGCAACTAAATGCAAAATGATTCTACCTACTTGGTTAAAAATAAATCAATCCTCCAAGAGCATGTATAAACGGGTAGGGTTAAGGTCATATGACGACTCATGAATCCTACCAATTCAAGTATAAAAATGAAGTTCAAGTAGACTTGCAAGAAGAACGCTCATGAAAGCCGGGAATTAAGGAATTGAGCATCGAACCCTCACCGGAAGTGTTTGCACTCTAGTCGCTCAAGTGTGTAGGGTCGATTCTCTCAATTCTCCCCTAATCATGCTTTCCAAGATTTGTTTTTCATCTAACAATCAATATTTATTTCATGCATGCATACAACTATCATGAGGTCTTTTCATAGGTTGTAATGGGGTTAGGGTCAAGGTAAGGATGCATATTTGGTCAAGTGGACTTGAAATTTGAATATTTGATTACCTTAAACTTCCCACCTAACCTATATAGCAACCTATACAATTCTAAACAAACCTAACTACCCATTCTTCACTTTTTCACATACTCATGCATTTTCTTTTTTCATTTCACAACACTTATGCATTGATCTTATTGAGCCTCACTTTGGGGCATTTTGTCCCCTTTTTATTGTTTTTCTTCTTTTACTTTCTTTTTCTATATTTTTTTCTTTTATTCTTTTTTTTTATTTTTTTCTTTCTTTCAAGTGACATACAAGAACATCAATGCATAAGATCTATACATTTAATTAATACATGAGTATGTACCAAATTCCCAATATTTCCAATAAAAATACAAAACTACCCTTTTATTCACCCAATGTCCCGAGTTTTTCCACACTTGAATGATACTCACACTCACTAGCCTAAGCTAATCAAAGATCCAAATAAAGGACATTTATTATTTTCCGCTTTAAGGCTTGTAATGTGCTAAATTAAGAACAAAGTGGGTTAATCGTAGGCTCAAATTAGCTAACAATGGAAGATAAAAGGTAAGGCTACTCGGGTAAGTGAGCTAAATAAAATGATGGCTTCAATCATACAAATGCATGAATACACAAAATAATGGACATAGAGAATCAAACAAATCAAGGATCACAATCATAAGAAGAGAACAATTTCACACAAGAAAGAAACTAAGTAATTATAAGATGTAACCACATCAATAGGCTCAAATCTCACAAGCTTGTGTTATTAGCTCAAAAATCATGTTCCAAAATAAATTCTTTCAAGCAAGTTCAACAAAAATTTTTCAAATTGGTAGAATGCCCTAAAACAGTTTCTTGGAAAAGAAATAATTGGTAGGATGTCCTAAAACAGTTTTTTGGAAAAGAAATCATCACCCTATCATGCAACCTATCATGCAATACAACCACTAACTACATTGGTGTTGAAAGAGGAAATTGTTACCCATGGAGATCGGTCGGACGACCTCCCCACACTTGAAGATTGCACCGTCCTCTGTGCATACAAAGAAGAGCAAGGTGGATGAGTTGTTACAACTAATGAGTTCCGTCAAACGATTGTGCGGATGACTTGTTGGTTGCCCCATTTTGAGACTTCCCTTTTTTTTTTCTTTCTTGGTGGCCAACCTAAAAGGAGAGAAAAAGAAAGAAAATTAAGCCTATAACAAAGATAGCAAAGCAAATAGAACATAGGCAGGGGCGAATGCCAAATAAGAGTAAAGTTCTCTACTACATGGTAGCTAAGCATGTGAGTGAGAAAACAATATAAGCCAAGGCATATCATTAAGCTTCATGCAAGAGTAAAGTCAAGGCATGAAGAGCATATTGAGCATCAAGATCAAATAAGAAAGAGTGGGTCATGAAAGACAATATGAGCTCACATCAATGCACAAGGGATACAAGAGTCATAAAAGATTAAGCATTGATTTAAAAATTTCATCACCCATCAATATCAAACAAGTCAAGAAGTACCAAAGCAATGCAAGAAATTCTCAACAATTGAGTAGGAGAATTCAACACCATTATTAAAATAAGAAACTTGAAAAAATAAAGTAAAAATAAGCTATAAAAACAAAATGAAAATGCAAAGAACAAAAGTATGCAAATGCAGTGGACAAAAGAAAATGGAAGATGGGAAAAAAAACTCTTTTTTTTTACCGACGCGGACGCGTCATGCACGCTTACGCGCCGATGCGCATTTTGGCCGAAGGGCGTGCGCGCACGCGTGGGTGAGATTATGCGCGGGGCACAGTGTCAGCCCAAGGTTGGCCCAACTCTATGGAACATGTACCAGGAGGGCAAGTGGCGCTATCGATGCGCGCGCGCATAGCGTGCGTGCACGCGCATTACGCAATTAGCATCAACGATGCGTACGAGCCAGGTGAGCGTACACGCGGGTTGGTTTGTGCCTTAGGCCCAATGTTCACATAGTGCAGGCCTAACTTTCGGGTTTTTGGCTGGGGTGGAATTTTTGCATCCACGCGTATGCGCCATGTACGTGTGTGCGTGGATGGTCGAAAATGCTTGGGCACACGTACGCGTGGATGGTGCTCTGTTTTTCAAAATTTTTCTATGTTTTTGCACCAAACCAAGCCTTCCAAACCTCCAAACAGCTACCAAAATACCCTAAAACCTAATTTAACCTACCAAACTACCAAATAAACTCAACAAACAAAACAAAACATGAAATTAAACCTATTCTATCAATATTTACAAAAGAGAAAAAATGAAAAGAGTTTACTATGGTGGGGTGTCTCCCACCTAGCACTTTTGTTTATTGTCCTTAAGTTGGACTTATGGGGAGCCCTTCTCAAGGTGGCTTGTTCTTAAACTCATCTTAGAACATCCACCAATGCTTGAGTCTCCAATAAGCACCATTATTCAAAATTAATAACTCCAAGCTTGGGTAGAGTTCCTCACAAACCATGGGCTCCCAAAAGTGGTCCTCATCTTGTAATCCGGGATCTCACACTTTGTTTTCACACCCGTCTGTAAGTCGAATCTCATTAATTCGTCCGGGTGGTAAGCAAGATGAATTCTCAATGAAGTGACCAAACATCCTTCTAGACCCATGCACTCTAGGTCTACACCAAACCTTGCAATCAAACTTTGGACATGCAACCATAATGAACCTAGAATAATATTTCCAACCACTAGCCATCTCCCTTTTACTCTTAAAGCCACAAATATGTCTAAGTTGACCATCCGTCTCAAGCAAACCATATTCAAGGGGAATAATAAAGCTTAAGTATAAGGAGTTTACCCATTTGAATGAAAGAATGGATGGTGATGGCTTGGGGAGAGGTATTTCCAATGTCCTTGCAAGCTTTACTCTCTTATGTTCTTCCTTGGTCACTTCCACCTCTTGACAAAATTCTTCAACTTCAATCCTTTGTTCATCAATTTCATCTAACTCTTCTCCATCACTCAAATCATATATGGGAGGATTAGATAAATCTACCTCCACATTGCTTCCTATCTCCTTAGGAGAAGGTTCTTCAAACTCAAAAGATTCACCACCAAGAAGATTGGATGCATAATCTTCATCACCAAGGGAGCTCAACTCTTGCTTCATTCCCTCCAAGTCTTCATTCAAAAATTATTTTGGAGGTTGTGCACATTCCTCCTCAACATCAAATTCAATCTTCTTCGAGGGGTTTTCTTCAACTTTATGTTCCCATGGAGGTTCCGCATCTCCTAAGTCTTCAACTACTTCTTCCTCTTCTTCAATGATCATAGGCTCCTCTAATTGCTCTAATACAAAATAACATCCCTCATTTTCCACCGGAGTTTCCAATCTCCCCTTCATGCTATGCTTTTCAATTAATTCTCCACATGTGACCATGGGAGTGCTTTGAGTGCTCAAGCATTGGGCGGCTAAAATGCTTACTACCTTGGTCAAGGTAGTCACAAATTCTAGTGTCTCCCTTTGCATTTCTTCTTGTCCTTGAAGTATAAGGCTAAGGGTTTCATCCATTGAGGCTTGGGGTGGATAGGAGAGTTCATTGTCTTGGAGAAAGGGTTCACGATAGGAAGGTGGTTCTTCTTGATAAAGATGTGGTGGTGTGTATTGAGATGGTTCTTGGGAGTAGTAATCTTGGAATGGTGGTTCCATGTATGGCTCATATGGTTCAAAAGGTGGTTGGTGGGATGGATATGGATTAGGGTCATAAGGAGGTTGATGAGCGGATAATTTATACGCTTTTTGGCATTGTTTTTACATAGTTTTTAGTATGATTTTATTAGTTTTTAATATATTTTTATTAGTTTTTAAATAAAAATCACATTTCTGGACTTTACTTTGAGTTTGTGTGTTTTTCTGTGATTTTAGGTAATTTCTGGCTGAAATTGAGGGACTTGAGCAAAAATCAGATTCAGAGGTTGAAGAAGGACTGCAGATGCTGTTGGAATCTGACCTCCCTGCACTAAAAGTGAGTTTTCTGGAGCTACAGAAGTCTAAATGGTGCACTCTCAATTGGGTTGGAAAGTAGACATCCAGGGCTTTCCAGAAATATATAATAGTCCATACTTTGCCCGAGCTTAGATGATGCAAACTGGCGTTCAACGCCAGCTCTCTGCCCTATTCTGGAGTTAAACGCCAGAAACAGGTTGCAAAGTAGAGTTAAACGCCAGAAATAGGTTACAAACTGGCGTTTAACTCCAAGAAAGACCTCTACATATGAAAGCTTCAATGCTCAGCCCAAGCACACACCAAGTGGACCCGGAAGTGGATTTCTGCATCATTTACTTATCTTTGTAAACCCTAGTAACTAGTTTAGTATAAATAAAACTTTTTACTATTGTTTTTACATCTTTGGATTATCTTTTGATCCTTGGATCACGTTTTGGAGGCTGGCCATTCGGCCATACCTGGACCTTCACCACTTATGTATTTTCAACGGTAGAGTTTCTACACACCATAGATTAAGGTGTGGAGCTCTGCTGTTCCTCATTAATTAATGCAAAGTACTATTGTTTTTCTATTCATTTCAAGCCTATTTCTTCTCTAAGATATTCATTCACACACAAGAACATGATGAATGTCATGATTATGTGACGTTCATCACCATTCTCACCTATGAACGCGTGCTTGACAATCACTTCCGTTCTACATGCAAACAAGCTTAAATGTATATCTCTTAGCCTCCTGATCGTGAGATCAGAGTCTTCGTGGTATAGGCTGGAATTATTGGTGGCCATTCTTGAGATCCGAAAAGTCTAAACCTTGTCTGTGGTATTCCGAGTAGGATCTGAGAAGGGATGGCTATGACGAGCTTCAAACTCGCGAGTGCTGGGCGTAGTGACAAATGCAAAAGGATTACTGAATCCTATTCCAGTATGATCGAAAACCGACAGATGATTAGCCGTGCGGTGATAGTGCATTTTGGACCATTTTCACTGAGAGGACGGGATGTAGCCATTGACAACGGTGATGCCCAACATAAGCTTGCCATGGAAAGGAGTATGAAGGATTGGATAAAAGCAGTAGGAAAGCAGAGGTTCAGAAGGAATAAAAGCATCTCCATACGCTTATCTGAAATTCTCACCAATGAATTACATAAGTATCTCTATCTCTATTTTACGTTTTATTTATCTTTTAATTATTAAAACTCTATAACCATTTGAATCCGCCAGACTGAGATTTACAAGGTGACCATAGCTTGCTTCAAGCCGACAATCTCCGTGGAATCGACCCTTACTCACGTAAGGTTTATTACTTGGACAACCCAGTGCACTTGCTGGTTAGTTGTGCGAAGTTGTGACAAAGAACTAAGATTATGAACGTGCGTATTAAGTTTTCAGCGCCATTACCAAGGAATGAACGATCACGATTTCCCACACCAAGTTTTTGGCGCCGTTGCCGGGGATTGTTCGAGTTTGGACAACTGACGATTCATCTTGTTGCTCAGATTAGGTAATTTTATTTTAATTTTAAGCTTTTTATTTTTATTATCCATGTCTAATCCTTTGGACTGAGATTTCAACTTATCATCACAAAAGTCCGTGGATTCTCATCTAATCAGCTATTATATGCCTGATTTGTATCTGCTGAAGCTTGGCTGGCCATTGACCATGTCTAGTGTTTTGGACCGGAGCTTTCACTGAAAGCTTGGCTGGCTAGTAAGCCATGTCTAATTCCTGGACTGGAGTTTTAGACTAACATTGCATGATTCCTGGAATTCTCATTAGAAATTTTGAAATCCTTATTTTTCTTTTTCCAATTAATTTTCGAAAAATTACAAAAAAAATTATAAAATCATAAAAATAAAAAATTAATTTGATGTTTCTTGTTTGAGTCTTGTGTTAGTTTTTAAGTTTGGTGTCAATTGCATGTTTATCTCTTTCTTGCATTTTTCGAAAACTCATGCATGATGTTCTTCATAATCTTCAAGTTGTTCTTGATGATTGTCTTTGTTTGATCTTTAGTTTTTCATGTTTTGTATCTTTTCTTGTTTTCCATATGCATTTTCAATTTGTTAGTGCCTAAACATTGTCAATTTCTGAGTTTGGTGTCTTGCATGTTTTTCTTTTCTTAAAAGTTTTCAAAAATAAAGTTCTTGGTGTTCAGCTTGACATTCAAAGTGTTCTTGGTGTTCATCTTGACATTCAAAGTATTCTTGCATGCATTGTGTGTTTTGATTCATAATTTTTATGTCTTGTGTCTTTTTTGTGTTTTTCTCTTTCTTCATTAACAATTCAAAAATCAAAAAAATATCTTTCCCTTTTTCATCTCATAAATTTCGAAAATTTGAGTTGACTTTTTCAAAAATTTTTAAAATCTAGTTGTTTCTTATGAGTCAAATCAAATTTTCAATTTAAAAATCCTATCTTTTTCAAATCTTTTTCAAAAATCAAATCTTTTTCATTCTTTCTTTCATATTTTCGAAAATTTCAAATTGATTTTTAAAAATCTTTTTTTTTATTTTGTTTCATAATTTCAAAATCTTTACTAACAATTAATGTGATTGAGTCAAAAATTTTAAGGTTTGTTACTTGCCTCTTAAGAAAGGTTCAATCTTTAAGTTTTAAAATCATATCTTTTTGTTTCTTGTTAGTCAAGTAATCAACTTTGATTTCAAAAATCAAATCTTTTTAAATTTCTTTTTCAAATCTTTTTCAAAATAAATGTCAATCACATCTTTTTTCAAAATCAATTTCAAAATCTTTTCTAACCTCTTATCTTTTTAAAATTGATTTTCAAATCTTTTTCAAACTAATCCTATCTTTTTGTTTCAATCATATCTTTTTCAAAACTACCTAACTAATTCTCTATTTAAATTTTCAAAAATCACCTTCCTCTTTTTCAAAATTCCTTTTTAATTAACTATTTTTTAAATTTTAATTTGATTTAGTTTTATTTTCTTTTCTTAATTTTTGAATTTTAACTTTAATTTTAAATTAAAAACAAAAATATTTTTCTTTTCTTTTCAATTATTTTCGAAAATTCTTCTCTCTCACCTCCTTCTAATTATTTATTTATCTACTAACACTTCTCTTTCTTAAAAATTCGAACCCTCTCCCTCTTTCTGTGTTCGAATTTTTTTCTTCTTCTACTCACATAAAGGAATCTCTATACCGTGACATAGAGGATTCCATATTTTCTTTTCTGTTCTCTTCTTTTTCATATGAGCAGGAACAAGGATAAGAACATTCTTGTTGAAGCTGATCCTGAACCTGAAAGGACTCTGAAGAGGAAGCTAAGGGAAGCTAAAGCACAACTCTCTGGAGAAAATCTTATAGAAATTTTCGAAAAAGAAGAAGACATGGCTGAAAATAATAACAATGCAAGGAAGATGCTTGGTGACTTTACTGCACCAAATTCCAATTTACATGGAAGAAGCATCTCAATCCCTGCCATTGGAGCAAACAATTTTGAGCTAAAGCCTCAATTAGTTTCTCTGATGCAACAGAACTGCAAGTTTCATGGACTTCCATCAGAAGATCCTTTTTAGTTCTTAACTGAATTCTTGCAAATCTGTGATACTGTTAAGACCAATGGGGTTGATCCCGAGGTCTACAGGCTTATGCTTTTCCCGTTTGCTGTAAGAGACAGAGCTAGAATATGGTTGGACTCTCAACCTAAAGATAGCATGAACTCTTGGGATAAGCTGGTCACGGTTTTCTTAGCCAAGTTCTTTCCTCCTCAAAAGCTTAGCAAGCTTAGAGTGGATGTTCAAACCTTCAAACAGAAAGAAGGTGAATGCCTCTATGAAGCTTGGGAGAGATATAAGCAACTGACTAAAAAGTGACCTTCTGACATGCTTTCAGAATGGACCATCTTGGATATATTCTATGATGGTCTGTCTGAATTATCTAAGATGTCATTAGACCATTCTGCAGGTAGATCCATTCACCTAAAGAAAATGCCTGCAGAAGCTCAGGAACTCATTGACATGGTTGCAAATAACCAGTTCATGTACACTTGATGAGAGGAACTTTTGCCAGTAAAGAATTTCATAAAAACAGTCGCGTTGTAGATATAGTCTCTAAACCGACAGAAATCCCTTCGTACAAACGTTTTGGTTGTCACAAGTAACAAACCCCTTTGAAATTGATAACTGAGTATTCAAACCTCGGGTCGTCTTCTCAAGGAACTGCAGGGAAGTATGTTCTTATTATTGGCTATAAAGTTGTAAATCGGGGTTGAGAGTGAGGAATAAGTATGACAAATAATTTAAATGGCAATTAAAAATAAATAAATAACTGTAAAATAAACTTTTGGCAAGGTATGAGAAATTGGAAGTCCAGACTTAGTTATCCTTATCAATAATAATGAAAGTTGAATCTTAATTCCACTTAGTTGACCTTTACTAAAGCAAAAGGAAAGTCAAGGGACTAATTAGTTTGATCTTCGAATCCTATTTATTTCCTAAGAAAAGGTTGGGATTATTGAAGTTCAGTTCAATTAGCAAAGATAACAGTTATCAATTACGTTGAGCTAAGATAACTCCTGAGTTACTGCTTTCTTAACCAAGACCAAAAGGGAAAAAGTAAATTTGCTGGAATAAAAATGCCTTCAGATGTAAAGCAACAATAACATAAATTAAAGAAAGCAATCATAAATTGAAATACCTCAAATAACATTAATAAGAGAAATTATAATCTAACATGAAGAGTTCATAAGCCAATTTGGCAACATAAAGTATAGATATGAATAAAAGCAGTAGAATAAAAATATAAAAGGAATATTAAATCTGGAAATTGAGAAGAAGAAATCCTAATTCCTTTAAGAGAAGTCCTAAATCCTAATCCTAAGAGAGAGGAGAGAACCTCTTTCTCTAAAAACTACATCTACTCCTAAGATTGTGAATGTGAAAGCCTCTTTATGAATGGATGCATTCCCCCACTTTATAGCCTCTAATCTGTGTTTTCTAGGTCATAAACTGGGTCAGAAATAGCCCAGAATTCGCTGGTTGCGAATTCAAACAAGCTGCTTTTTCGTCACTGCGACGCGGCCGCATGAAGCACGCGGTCGCGTCACCTAGCGTCAGGGCAACTATGGCATATATATATCAAATCAAAGCCCCGGACGTTAGCTTTCTAACGCAACTAGAACCGCGTCGTTTGGACCTCTGTAGCTAAAGTTATAGCCGTTTGAGTGCAAGAGGGTCAGGCTGACAGCTTTGCAGTTCCTTCAACTTCTTGTATTCCTTCCACTTTTGCATGCTTCCTTTCCATCCTCTGAGCCATTCCTGCCCTGTAATCTCTGAAATCACTTAACACACATATCAAGGTATCTAATGGTAATAAGATAAGATTAATAATAAGCAAATATAAGATCAAAGAAGCATATTTTCAATCATAGCACAAAATCAGGAAGGAAATATAAAACCATGCAAATATTATGAATAAGTGGGTAAAGAGTTGATAAAATCCACTCGATTGAGCACAAGATAAACCATAAAATAGTGGTTTATCAACCTCCCCACACTTAAACATTATCATGTCCTCATGCTAAGCTCAAGAGAAACTATAAAGAATGAAGAGGAATGGTATGAAATGCAACCTATCTATATGAATCTAAGTACATGCAAAATATTTCTACCTACTTGGTTTTAAAGTAAATAAATTCTCCAAGAATAAATATGAACTGGATTTCACTAATTCAAATCATGAAAATGAAGTACAAATAGACTTGCAAGAAGAAAATAGCTCATGAAAGCAGGGAACACGGAATTGAGCATCGAATCCTCACTGGTAGTGTATACACTCTAATCACTCATGTGTTTAAGGTTCGATTCTCTCAATTCTCTACTAATCTTGCTTTCTAAGGCTTTCTCTTCATCTAACAATCAACATAAATTTAATGCACAGATACACATATCAAGAGGTCTTTTAAGGGTTGTAATGGGGTTAGGGTCAAGGTAGGATTGTATTTGGCCAAGTGGACTAAAATCTGAATCCTTAATTAACTTAAACTTTCCACCTAACTTTAGACAATCCATGTAATCATAACACCACATCTAACTATCCATTAACCATGTTTTTCATATATTTATGCATCCTGATTTGAGTACAATTCATATACATTGCTACCAACATTTACTTTGGGGATTTTGTCCCCTTTTTCTTATTTGCATTTTTTCTTTTCTTTTTCTCTTTTTCATTTTTTTTATGATTTTTTTCTTTGGTTTTTCTCAATGCATATGATTAAATTATTGAATGCATGAACATGTCCTATGATGACAAGTCATCTTAGCCTAGTTTCACTAGTCTTTTTCTTTTGTTTTCAATTGTTTTTATGCACTTTCTTGAGCCATAAGTAAGCCAATTGGGTAGAATTTCATATTTCCTTTGATTCAATCAACCATGGATGAACTAATGCAATTTCATGAGATTTTGTGCTATAATTGTCATATATTATGAAAGAATAACAAACTCATGATTTTGAGCATAGCTTTGATGTGTTTGATTGATTGATGATAGGACAAAAGAGATTTGAAGAAGGTTGAAGAAAGAAGAAAGGGCAAGGAGCAAGAGAGAACAAAAAGCTTGAGCAAAAGCTTGCCTCAAACTTTAGCTCAAACTTTTGGAAGAGTGAATTCACATTGGATGGAGCAAAAGCTTGCGCCAACGTTTGCCTCAAGCTTTTTGACAAACGTTGGCGCCACACACCAACACCCTGGAGGAGAAAAGCTTGCGCCAACGTTTGCCTCAAGCTTTTTGGCAAACGTTGGCGCCACACCAACATACCCAGGGGAGAAAAAGCTTGCGCCAACGTTTGCCTCAAGCTTTTTGGCAAACGTTGGCGCCACCATCAACACACCCAGGAGAGCAAAGGTTTGCGCCAACGTTTGCCTCAAGCTTTTTGGCAAACGTTGGTGCCACAAGGCATACAAGAAGGCCCAACGTTTGGCTCAAAGTTTGACCTCAAACTTTAGCCCAAACGTTGGTAGCAGCAAAAGGGGGCAGCTGATATGAAAAGCTTGAGCCAAAGTTTGCCTCAAACTTTGACTCAAGCTTTTATGATTCATGGCCCGGTTCACAATGGGTTTCTCTCCAACTCCAAGACCAATCAACAGAGGCTTTTATCAACCCAATTCCATCAAGAGCAAAGGCCCAATTCAAGGCTTGAAGACCATTTGAAGAAAGTGTATAAATAGCTTAGGATTTAAGTTTTCAGGGAGCTTCCTGGGAGAATTTTTACATACTTACAGTAGAGAGCTCACCTTTACATTTTTGAATTGTTGCTTTAGAAATCAAGAGAATTAGGAAGGAGAATTGATCTCTCTTCTTCCTTGTTCTTGCTCAACACTCTTTACTTTTCTTGCTTTGGATCTTGGGTGAAGAATTGAAGAACTTCTGTTTCAATCTCACGTTGGGATCTTGTTTAATTTTCTGCATAATTGAATTTCAATTTCTGTTAATTGCCTCTTCTTCTATTCATTCTGCAATTTACTTTTCTTTATTTCTTGCAATTGAATTCTACATTTGGATCTAGGAAGGCATTGAGATCTAGACTCGATTATCTAGTCTCTTGGATCCTGAGATCTGGAGTTTTCATTTTAGATTCTCTGTTTAACGTTTTTTCAAGTTCATTTACATTTCCGTTTTAGATCCGGTTCAATTCAATTCTTCTTCTACTTTTCAGTTTAGTGCAATTTACTTTTCCTTGTTTAAATTCTGCAAACCCACTTCCCAATTCCCTTTATAATTCAAGTAATTTACATTTCTTGCACTTTAAGATTCAGCCATTTACATTTCTTGCAATCTAAGTTTCTGTAATTTACATTACTTGTTCTTTAAGATTCAGCTTATTTACTTTTTTTTCTCTTTAATTTTCTGCAATCTACCCCTCTCCCTTTACATTTCAAGCAATTTAGTTTCTGCAATCACAAATCACCCAACCAATACTTGATTCGCTTGACTAAATCAACCACTAAACTAAAATTGCTCAGACAATGAAGAACCAGGAAGCCTCAGTCAGAAGAATTGAGAAGCAAATGCAACAACTGGCTAAGAACCTCGCAGAAATGGGTGAGAAGAGGGCTAAAGGAAAAGAATCACTCATCCAGGATGAGCATCACAGAGCAGAGCCTCACTTAGGAGGACAATGGGACAAGGAGAAGGAAGCTCAGAATCTGAGCTGAGCAAGCATAGAGGATGTCAAGCTAGTGACAATAAAAGAGCGCTTGTTGGGAGGCAACCCAACCGGAGGTAACTATCTTTTCATATCTATTTCAATAAAAAGGTTAATTAGTTTTATCTATATTGCAAGGAGCTAAGCTTGGTGTTACACACCAAAACAATCTAAGGGAGAATGAAGGATTCTAAGTTTGGTGTTTCACCAAAATTTCATCATAAAATATATTCTCACCTACTGCATAATGCTAGCTTCAAGCATCTAGACGAACTAGTTAACTATTATGCTGTTTCCTAGTTTTTAGTTCTATTACCTTTGAAAAAGAAAAAGAGTTTCACACATGGTTAATCTGATGCATGAGAACCATTGGCAAGGTACTAAGTTTGGTGTTCCCACACCAAAGTAAGTTCAAAGGCCCACAAATAATTCATGCATGCTAACCATAACACCAAAGTAAGTTCAAAGGCCCACAAATAATTCATGCATGCTAACCATTTTTCAAGTGCTTGGGGAACAAGCAACTTTCAATATCACTACAGAGCACCATACAAACTTTTGGAAGATTTAGCATCATCAATCAAAGAGGTGAAGGAGGAATGTGAAGACCAGCAATGATGATGAGGAAGAGGACAGCAAGTAAACTCCAAAAGGTTGTATTGTTCATTATCAGATATTGCCGTGATTAAAAATGATATTATACCCCTATCTGTCCTTTTGTCTAGTATAGTTTTTCTGCAATTCAATAATCAAGATGCTTGATCATTTACAACACTATACTCTCCAAACTTGTTTGCACCTCAATATTTCAAAAATGCATCACGCAAACGTTGGCGCCACACACCAACACCCTGGAGGAGAAAAGCTTGCGCCAACGTTTGCCTCAAGCTTTTTGGCAAACGTTGGCGCCACCATCAACACACCCAAGAGAGCAAAAGTTTGCGCCAACGTTTGCCTCAAGCTTTTTGGCAAACGTTGGCGCCATAAGGCATACAAGAAGGCCCAACGTTTGGCTCAAAGTTTGACCTCAAACTTTAGCCCAAACATTGGTAGCAGCAAAAGGGGGCAGCTGATATGAAAAGCTTGAGCCAAAGTTTGCCTCAAACTTTGACTCAAGCTTTTATGATTCATGGCCCGGTTCACAATGGGTTTCTCTCCAACTCCAAGACCAATCAACAGAGGCTTTTATCAACCCAATTCCATCAAGAGCAAAGGCCCAATTCAAGGCTTGAAGACCATTTGAAGAAAGTGTATAAATAGCTTAGGATTTAAGTTTTCAGGGAGCTTCCTGGGAGAATTTTTACATACTTACAGTAGAGAGCTCACCTTTACATTTTTGAATTGTTGCTTTAGAAATCAAGAGAATTAGGAAGGAAAATTGATCTCTCTTCTTCCTTGTTCTTGCTCAGCACTCTTTACTTTTCTTGCTTTGGATCTTGGGTGAAGAATTGAAGAACTTCTATTTCAATCTCACCTTGGGATCTTGTTTAATTTTCTGCATAATTGAATTTCAATTTCTGTTCATTGCCTCTTCTTCTATTCATTTTGCAATTTACTTTTCTTTATTTCTTGCAATTGAATTCTACATTTGGATCTAGGAAGGCATTGAGATCTAGACTCGGTTATCTAGTCTCTTGTGTCCTGAGATCTGGAGTTTTCATTTTAAATTCTCTATTTAATGTTTTTTCAAGTTCATTTACATTTCCGTTTTAGATCCGGTTCAATTCAATTCTTCTTCTACTTTTCAGTTTAGTGCAATTTTCTTTTCCTTGTTTAAATTCTGCAAACCCACTTCCCAATTCCCTTTATAATTCAAGTAATTTATATTTCTTGCACTTTAAGATTCAGCCATTTACATTTCTTGCAATCTAAGTTTCTGCAATTTACATTACTTGTTCTTTAAGATTCAGCTTATTTACTTTCTTTGCTCTTTAATTTTCTGTAATCTACCCCTCTCCCTTTACATTTCAAGCAATTTAGTTTCTGCAATCAGAAATCACCCAACCAATACTTGATTCGCTTGACTAAATCAACCACTAAACTAAAATTGCTCAATCCTTCAATCCCTGTGGGATCGACCTCACTCACGTGAGTTATTATTACTTGATGCGACCCGGTGCACTTGCTGGTTAGATTGTGTGTTTGGAATTCATTTTCCGAAAATACACATCATCCTAAACATTTTTTTTTCACATTTTCATAAAGATGTATAACACCCAATTCTTAAACCAATTGTTTCCAATCCCACTTTTCCCACACTTAAATCATAAGCACTTTCACTAGTCTAAGCTAACCAAGGATTCAAATTAAGGACAATATTGTTTTTTACTTAGAGTTAATGATGTGCTAAAGTAAAGAATAAAAGGGGTAAAATAGGCTCAAATTGGTTTGCAAAGGATAATGAAAGGTTAAGGCCATATGGGTATGTAAGCTCATTGAAACAAAGGCCTCAATCATATAAGTGTATGCATACATCAAACCATGGAAATATAGAATTAAGCAAGACAAATATTACAATTTTAGAGAGAAAAATACACACTAAAACAAAATTTTGGTTGATAAAATGCAACCAATTCAAATAGGCTCAAAAATCTCACGGGTTTTGTGTGTTCGAGCTCTAAACCATGTTCCAGTATAATATTTCTTCAAACAAGTGTAACATTAAATTTTATTCAAATTAGTGAAATGCTCTTAAAAGGTTTCTTGAAAAAGAAAATATTACTTCAACCAAGTGGTAAAATATGCAAAAAATCAAACAAATATGCAATTAAACATGCAAATGCAACAATGAACAAACAAATAAAATAAAAAATTTGGTGTTGAGTCAAGAAATAACTACCCATGGAGATCGGTATCGACCTCCCCACACTTAAAGAAAGCATCGTCCTCGGTGCATGCTAAGATGTGCAGGTGGACGGGTTGTTCCAACTGGCGCTTTTCTCCAAAGATTGTGTAGATGGACTTGTCTTGTTTTCCCATATAAACGTCTTCCAGTTCCCTTCCGGGTGGCCATCCTGAAAGAAAAAAGGGAAGAAAAGTAACCCAGAAATAGAGATAAGAAAATAAATGAAGTATGGGTGGGTTAATGTCAAATGAAAAGGGTCTCATTTACATGGAAGCTTCAACATGTACGTGAGAAAACAATAGAAGTCATGGCATACCAGTGGTGCAAAATTTGCAACAATGGGGAAGAGAGTGGGTAATGAAAGACAATGTAAGTTCATGTCAATGCAAAAAGAATATCAGTAATATAAAAATTAGCATTGATTTAAATAATATTACCCAATCAGAATAAAACAAGTCATGAAGCACCAAAATAATACCAGAAAAGATATAATAGTTGAATAAGAACATTTGAACACCAATAAAAAAATAAAAATATGCAATGAATGAAAGTATGTAAATAAATTAAATAAAATAAAATGAAAGATAAGAAGAATGAGAAGGGAAAGAAAGAAAGAAGAAGTAAGTAAGAAAGGAGGGAGGAGAAATTAGGATTGGGGAAGAAAAGATAAGATAAGTGGTAAATCAGGGAAGCTGTGCGGCGCAATCGACGCGGTCGCGTGGGGCACGCGGTCGCGCAACTTGCGCTTATACTGATTGACGCGGTCACGTCGGTCACGCGGTTGCGTGACCCGTTTTATGCTACTGGCGCGAGGGCAGCCTCGCACTCGCACAACTCTCTGTTCAAAATCATTAGTTGCCAAATATTGGGTGACGCGATCGCATGGGACCTGCGATCGCGTGAGTGGGCTTTAAAGGAATATGACGCGGTCACGTGGGTCACGCGGTCACGTGGGTCATGCGGCCGCGTGGGAAGGATTATGCATTCAGCACCACTCTCGCACAACTTTTGGGTGTGCACCACTTTGACGTCGAAATCTTGGTCACGCGGCCGCGTGGGGCACGCGGCCGCGTGGGGCACGCGGTCGCGTGGGAGGCTATTATTCCCATATGACGCGGTTGCATCAGCGATGCGGTCACGTGGGACGATTTGTGCCATTGGCACGCCTCCAGCCACGCTCTCGCGTGACTTTCTGTTCGTTTTCTTTTCTTCCCATTGCACTGGTGACGCGGACGCGTCAGCGACGTTGTCGCGTCGCGTGCGTGCTTTTTTTTTTTAATGCAATATGCAGAATGAAATGCTTAATGTGAATGCTATGAAAACTTCCAAGTTCAATGAAAATTAAAATAAAAACAAGCAACATGAAATAAAATTGAAAAAGAAACGATCATACCATGGTGGGTTGTCTCCCACCTAGCACTTTTAGTTAAAGTCCTTAAGTTGGACATTTGGTGAGCTCCCTGTTATGGTGGCTTGTGCTTGAACTCATCCAGGAATCTCCACCAATGTTTGTGATTCCAGTAACCTCCGGGGTCCCAAACTAGGCATGTAAAGCCCATAAGAAGCTTCAAACAGATTCTTAGGCTCCCGGGGTGACAGATGTCAGAGCAGATTCCAGAATCCCAAACTTTGCTTTTACACCCATTTTTGTCGGGATCTGTATTTTTCCAGCTGGGTGATAAGTAATTTGAATTCTCACTGCAGCTACCAAACAGCTTCCTAGACCCATTCAATTGAGCTCTACACCAACCGTTGCGTTTAAACTTAAAGCTTCCAACCATAATGAACCTTGCAGGACAATTCTTACCACTGATCATCTTCCTCTTACTCTTTATGCCACAAAGAGCTCTAAGTTGACCATCCGTCTCCAGTAGCCCATATTCAAGTGGAATTAGAAATCTAAGGGATATGAATTTTACCCACTTGAATGTTGTGAAGGATGATGGCAACTTAGGGGGAGGGGTCTCCAATAACTTTGGCAAGGTGATTTCAAGCTCCACTCCCTTGTACTCTTTGACAACTTTCACCTCTTTGCAAGTTTCTTCAATATTAATCTCTTCCTCTTGGTAGCTTTCTTCCAATTCAATCTCTTTTTCATTGCTCACCAAGGGCATGGAAGGAGGCTCTGTGACTGGACTTTCCAATGGAGGTACAGCATCTCTTAAGTCTGCAACCACTTCTTCCTTTTTAATAATTGCTGCTTTGTCCAGTTGTTTAAGTATAAAATCGTACTCATCCCTGATGATTTTCTTTCTATGACAACTCCTTTGAACTACTCTTTCATCTTCAAGGGTCTCTCCTACCTTCACCCGTAGGGCCTCCTCTAGCTCTTTATGAAGTATGGATTCGCGAAGATGATTCCTTCTTTCCTGTTCCATATCAATAGCATAATTGGAATCATCTTGCTCTTGGATTGATGGATGTGGGTGCTCTTCCATGGAGGGTGGTGATGGGATGAAAAGATCATTATGTGGTTAAAAAGAAAGTGCACTAGAGCTTGAGGGTTGAATATTAGAGGTAGAGGGTTGGTTCATGCGGGATATAAGATTTTGGAGTGTAGAGGTGAGACCAATGATGTTAGAGATGAGTGTATTGTTATCCAATGAAGGTTGGGGTGGATCTATGTATGGTTCAATTGGTTCATAGGGCGGTTGGTATGGTAGATGTGGGTTAGGGTCATATGGAGGTAAATGGTGTAAAGGGGCTTGTGAATTTGGTGGTCCAAAGTCATGTTGAGGAGAGGGTTTATAGGCATATGGTAGTGGTTGTTGATAGTCCATTGGAGGTGGTTGTTGCCATGAGGGTTGATCAAATCCTTGTGTCTCCTCCCATCTTTGATTGTTCCAACCTTGATGCCTGTTCTCATTGTAATTTCCTCTTCCTGTAATATAATTGTAACCAGACTCATAGCCAAAGGGGTGAGAGTTCATAGTAACAAAAAACAAATAAAAGTTAAAAATAAAAATAAAAATAATTTTAAATTAAAAGGTTATTTAAATTTTGAATTTGAAAATTAAATTTTGAAAGTTGAAATTTGAAATTTTGAAATTTGAATTTTAAATTTTTGAAATTTGAATTTTGAAATTTGAAAAATTAAATTTTGAAATTTGAAATTTAAATAATGAATTTTGAAATTTGATTTTTGAAATAAGATAAGATAAGATTTTGAAAAAGATATAATTTTTGAAATATAAATTTTTTTAAAATTTTAAATTTTGAAATTTGAGATTTTAATTTTTAATTTTTAAATTTGAATTTTGAAAATTTAATTTATTTGAAATTTTAAATTTGAAATTTTGATATTGAATCATTGAAATTTGATTTTTGACTTTTAAATTTTGAATTTTTTTTTTTTGAATTTAATGAGGAAAGAGAAAAACAATAAAATGACACCAAACTTAAAATTTTTTTAGATCAAAATGAAGAAAACAACTAAGAACAAACTGAAGGTTAAGATGAACACGAAGAACAAATTTAAGAAAAAAAATTTTAATAACTAAATAAAAACCAATAACTTCTTAATTTATGAAAAAGCAAAAATAAAAACAAAAATAAAAACAAATAAACAAATAAAAAGCAAATATTTACAATAACCAGTAATAAGGCACACGTTTGTAATTCCCCGGCAACGGCGCCATTTTGATGAGAGGAACTTTTGCTAGTAAAGAATTTCATAAAAACAGTCGCGTTGTAGATATAGTCTCTAAACCGACAGAAATCCTTTCGTACAAACGTTTTGGTTGTCACAAGTAACAAACCCCTTTGAAATTGATAACCGAGTATTCAAACCTCGGGTCGTCTTCTCAAGGAACTGCAGGGAAGTATGTTCTTATTATTGGCTATAAAGGTTGTAAATCGGGGTTGAGAGTGAGGAATAAGTATGACAAATAATTTAAATGGTAATTAAAAATAAATAAATAATTGTAAAATAAACTTTGGCAAGGTATGAGAAATTGGAAGTCCAGACTTAGTTATCCTTATCAATAATAATGAAAGTTGAATCTTAATTCCACTTAGTTGACCTTTACTAAAGCAAAGGAAAGTCAAGGGACTAATTAGTTTGACCTTCCAATCCTATTTATTTCCTAAGAAAAAGTTGGGATTATTGAAGTTCAGTTCAATTAGCAAAGATAACAGTTATCAATTATGTTGAGCTAAGATAACTCCTGAGTTACTGCTTTCTTAACCAAGACCAAAAGGGAAAAAGTAAATTTGCTGGAATAAAAATGCCTTCAGATGTAAAGCAACAATAACATAAATTAAAGAAAGCAATCATAAACTGAAATACCTCAAATAACATTAATAAGAGAAATTATAATCTAACATGAAGAGTTCATAAGCTAATTTGGCAACATAAAGTATAGATACGAATAAAAGCAGTAGAATAAAAATATAAAAGGAATATTAAATCTGGAAATTGAGAAGAAGAAATCCTAATTCCTTTAAGAGAAGTCCTAAATCCTAATCCTAAGAGAGAGGAGAGAACCCCTCTCTCTAAAAACTACATCTACTCCTAAGATTGTGAATGTGAAAGCCTCTTTATGAATGGATGGATTCTCCCACTTTATAGCCTCTAATATGTGTTTTCTGGGTCGCAAACTGGGTCAGAAATAGCCCAGAATTCGCTGGTTGCGAATTTAAACACGCTGCTTTTTCGTCACTGCGATGCAGCCGTATGAAGCACGCGGTCGCGTCACCTAGCGTCAGAGCAACTATGGTATATTATATATCAAATTGAAGCCCCGGACGTTAGCTTTCCAACGCAACTGAAACCGCGTTGTTTGGATCTCTGTAGCTAAAGTTATAGCCGTTTGAGTGCAAGAGGGTCAGGCTGACAGCTTTGCAGTTCCTTCAACTTCTTGTATTCCTTCCACTTTTGCATGCTTCCTTTCCATCCTCTGAGCCATTCCTGCCCTGTAATCTCTGAAATCACTTAACACACATATCAAGGTATCTAATGGTAATAAGATAGGATTAATAATAAGCAAATATAAGATCAAAGAAGCATATTTTCAATCATAGCACAAAATCAGGAAGGAAATATAAAACCATGCAAATATTATGAATAAGTGGGTAAAGAGTTGATAAAATCCACTCGATTGAGCACAAGATAAACCATAAAATAGTGGTTTATCAACACTTCTGAAAGGAATCCTGTGAGTAATGGGACGCCTCAGAGGAAGGAAGTTCTTGAAATTGATACTCTAAATGCCATATTGGCTCAGAACAAAATATTGACTCAGCAAGTCAATATGATTTCTCAGAGTCTGAATGGATTGCAAGCTACATCCAACAGTACTAAAGAAGCATCTTTTGAAGAAGAAGCTTATGATCCTGAGAACCCTACAATAGCAGAGGTGAATTACATGGGTGAACCCTATGGAAACACCTATAATCCCTCATGGAGAAATCATCCAAATTTCTCATGGAAGGATCAACAAAAGCCTCAACAAGGCTTTAATAATGGTGGAAGAAACAGGTTTAGCAATTGCAAGCCTTTTCCATCATCCACTCAGCAACAAACAGAGAATTCTGAGCAGAGTCCATCTAGCTTAGCAAATATAGTCTCTGATCTATCTAAGGCCACTCTAAGTTTCATGAATGAAACAAGGTCCTCCATTAGAAATTTGGAGGCACAAGTGGCCAGCTGAGTAAAAGAGTCACTGAAACTCCTCCTAGTACTCTCCCAAGCAATACAGAAGAAAATCCAAAGAGAGAGTGCAAAGCCATAACCTTACTTGGTGTGGCCGAACCCAGAGAGGAGGAGGAGGACGTGAATCCCAATGAGGAAGACCTCATGGGATGTCCTCTGAACACTAAGGGATTCCTCAATGAGGACCTGAAGGAATCTGAGGCTCATACAGAGACCATAGAGGTTCCATTCAACCTGCTTCTGCCCTTCATGAGCTCTGATGAGTATTCTTCCTCTGAAGAGGATGAAGACATTACTGAAGAGCAAGTTGCTAAGTACCTTGGTGCAATCATGAAGCTGAATGCCAAATTATTTGGTAATGAGACTTGGGAAGATGAACCTCCCTTGCTCACCATAGGCACCATGACCTTTGAGAAGGCTCTGTATGACCTGGGGTCAGGCATTAACCTTATGCCACTCTCTGTAATGGAGAAACTTGGGATCTTTGAGGTGCAAGCTACCAAAATCTCATTAGAGATGGCAGACAACTCAAGAAAACAGGCTTATGGACTAGTAGAGGACGTGCTAGTAAAGGTTGAAGGCCTTTACATCCCTGCTGATTTCATAATCCTAGACACTGGGAAGGATGAGGATGAATCTATCATCCTTGGAAGACCCTTCCTAGCCACAGCAAAAGCTGTGATTGATGTGGACATAGGAGAGTTGGTCCTTCAACTGAATGAGGACAACCTTGTATTTAAAACTCAAGGATCTCCTTCTGTAACCATGGAGAGTAAGCATGAAAAGCTTCTCTCACTGCAGAGTCAACCAAAGCTCCCACAGTCAAACTTTAAGTTTGGTGTTGGGAGGCCACAACCAAACTCTAAGTTTGGTGTTGAACCCCCACATCCAAACTCTAAGTTTGGTGTTGGGAGATCCCAACAATGCTCTGAACATCTGTGAGGCTCCATGAGAACTCATTGTCAAGCTATTGACATTAAAGAAGCACTTGTTAGGAGGCAACCCAATGTTATTTAATTATATCTATTTATTTTCTATTGTTATTTTATGTTTTTTTAGGTTGATGATCATGTGGAGTCACAAAAACTACTGAAAAATCAAAAACAGAATGAAAAACAGCTTTAAAAACAGCTCACCCTGGAGGAAGAACTTACTGGCGTTTAAACGCCAGTAAGAAGTATCAAACTGGCGTTTAACGCCAGAAAGAAGCATCAAGCTAGTGTTAAACGCCAGAAACAAGCACCAGATTGGCGTTTAACGCCAGAACAGAGCATTGAAGTGGCGTTAAACGCCAGAAACAAGCAGCAAGCTGGCGTTTAACGCCAGTCATGCATACTAAGGGCATTTTACACGCCTAATTGGAGCAGGGATGTTAAGTCCTTGACCCCACTGGATCTGTTGACCCTACAGGATCCCCTCAGGATCTGTGGATCCAACAAGATCCCCACCTTTTCTTCTCTCCTCTTCACACCTTTTTATAACTCTCTTCCACAAATACCCTTCACCAATCACCTCAATCACTCTTGCCCATCACCTCTTCACCACTCACATCCATCCTCTCTTCCCCAAAAACCCCACCTACCTCCAAAAATTCAAAACTCTTTTCCCTTCCAAACCCAACCCTAATGGCCGAACCCTAAACCTCCTCCACTCCTATATAAACCCTTCATTCCTTCTTCATTTTCACACAACACAACCCTCTCTTCTTCCCCTTGGCCGAATACACACTTCTCTCCCTCTCCTCCATTTTTCTTCTTCTTCTCCTTCTTTCTTTCTTCTTTTACTCGGGGACGAGCAAACATTTTAAGTTTGGTGTGGTAAAAGCATTGCTTTTTATTTTTCTATAACCATTAATGGCACCTAAGGCCAGAGAAACCTCAAGAAAGAGGAAAGGGAAGGTAATTGCTTCCACCTCTGAGTCATGGGAGATGGAGAGATTCATCTCAAAGGTCCATCAAGACCACTTCTATGAAGTTGTGGCCAAGAAGAAAGTGATCCCTGAGGTTCCTTTCAAGCTCAAAAAGAGCGAATATCCGGAGATCCGACAAGAGATTAGAAGAAGAGGATGGGAAGTTCTCTCTAATCCTATTTAACAAGTCGGGATCTTAATGGTTCAAGAGTTCTATGCAAATGCATGGATCACTAGGAACCATGATCAAAGTGTGAACCCGAATCCAAAGAATTGGCTTACAATGGTTCGGGGGAATTACTTAGATTTCAGTCCGGAAAATGTAAGGTTGGTGTTTAACTTGCCAATGATACAAGAAAACGCACGCCCCTACACTAGAAGGGTCAACTTTGATCAAAGGTTGGACCAAGTCCTCATGGACATAGGTGTGGAAGGAGCTCAATGGAAAGTTGACTCAAGAGGCAAGGCGGTTCAATTGAGAAGATTGGACCTTAAGCCTGTAGCTAGAGGATGGTTGGAGTTCATTCAATGCTCAATCATTCCTACAAGCAACCGGTTTGAAGTTACTATAGACCGGGCCATCATGATCTATAGTATCATGATTAGGGAGGAAGTGGAAGTTCATGAGATTATACCTCAAGAACTCTACAAGGTGGCTGACAAGTCCTCCACTTTGGCAAGGTTAGCCTTTCCTCACCTCATTTGTCACCTCTGCAATTTGGCTGGAATTGACATAGAGGGAGACATCCTCATTGAAGAGGACAAGCCCATCACTAAGAAAAGGATGGAACAAACAAGAGATCATGGACCTCAACAAGAGCATTAGGAAATTCCTCATCATGAATTTCCTGAGATGCCTCAAGGGATGCACTTCCCTCCACAAAACTATTGGGAGCAAATCAACACTTTCCTAGGAGAATTAAGCTCCAACATGGGACAACTAAGGATGGAGCACCAAGAGCACTCCATCATCCTCCATGAGATTAGAGAAGATCAAAGAGCTATGAGGGAGGAGCAACAAAGACAAGGAAGAGATATAGAGGAGCTCAAGAGCACCATTGATTCTTCAAGAAGAGGAAAACGCCACCCTCACTAAGCTGGACCCGTTCCTTAATCTCCTTGTTTTTATTTTCCTATTTTTCGTTTACTCTGCTCTATGTTTATGTTTGTGTCTTATTACATGATCATTAGTATTTAAGTGTCTATGTCTTAAAGCTATGAATGTCCTATGAATCCATCACCTCTCTTAAATGAAAAATGTTTTAATTACAAAAGAACAAGAAGTACATGGTTTTGAATTCATCCTTGAAATTAGTTTAATTATTTTGATGTGGCGACAATACTTTTTGTTTTCTGAATGAATGCTTGAACAGTGCATATGTCTTTTGATATTGTGGTTTATGAATGTTAAATATATTGGCTCTTGAAAGAATGATGAAAAAGGAGAAATATTATTTGATAATCTGAAAAATCATAAAAATTGATTCTTGAAGCAAGAAAAAGCAGTGAATACAAAAGCTTGCGAAAAAAAAGAGAAAAGAAAAAATGGCGAAAAAAAAAGAAAGAAAAAGAAAAAGCAAGCAGAAAAAGCCAAAAGCTCTTAAAACCAAAAGGCAAGAGCAAAAGCCAATAGCCCTTAAAACCAAAAGGCAAGGGTAATAAAAAGGATCCAAGGCTTTGAGCATCAGTGGATAGGAGGGCCTAAAGGAACAAAATCCTGGCCTAAGCGGCTAAACCAAGCTGTCCCTAACCATGTGCTTGTGGCGTGAAGGTGTCGAGTGAAAACTTGAGACTGAGCGGTTAAAGTCAAGGTGGGCATTGTTTTTACATAGTTTTTAGTATGATTTGATTAGTTTTTAAATAAAAATCACATTTCTGGACTTTACTATGAGTTTCTGTGTTTTTCTGTGATTTCAGGTAATTTCTGGCTAAAATTGAGGGACTTGAGCAAAAATCAGATTCAGAGGTTGAAGAAGGACTGCAGATGCTGTTGGATTCTGACCTCCCTGCACTAAAAGTGGGTTTTCTGGAGCTACATGCGTCCAAATGGCGCGCTCTCAATTGCGTTGGAAAGTAGACATCCAGGGCTTTCCAGCAGTATATAATAGTCCATACTTTGCCCGAGCTTAGACGATTCAAACTGGCGTTCAACACCAGCTCTCTGCCCTATTCTGGAGTTAAACGCCAGAAACAGGTTACAAAGCAGAGTTAAACGTTAGAAACAGGTTACAAATTGGCGTTTAACTCCAAGGAAGACCTCTACACGTGAAAGCTTCAATGCTCAGCCCAAGAACACACCAAGTGGGCCCGGAAGTGGATTTCTGCATCATTTTCGCACACAAGAACATGATGAATGTGATGATTATGTGACGCTCATCACCATTCTCACCTATGAACGCGTGCCTGACAACCACTTCCGTTCTACATGCAAACAAGCTTGAATGTATATCTCTTAGCCTCCTGATCCTGAGATCAGAGTCTTCATGATATAGGCTAGAATTATTGGCGGCCATTCTTGAGATCCGAAAAGTCTAAACCTTATCCGTGGTATTCCGAGTAGGATCTGGGAAGGGATGGCTGTGACGAGCTTCAAACTCGCGAGTGCTGGACGTAGTGACAGACGCAAAAGGATTACTGAATCCTATTCCAGTATGATCGAGAACCGACAGATGATTAGTCGTGCAGTGACAGCGCATTTTGGACCATTTTCACTAAGAGGACGGGATGTAGCCATTGACAACGGTGATGCCCAAAATAAGCTTGCCATGGAAAGGAGTATGAAGGATTGGATAAAAGTAGTAGGAAAGCAGAGGTTCAGAAGGAATAAAAGCATCTCCATACGCTTATCTAAAATTCTCACCAATGAATTACATAAGTATCTCTATCTCTATTTTATGTTTTATTTATCTTTTAATTATTAAAACTCTATAACCATTTGAATCCGCCTGACTGAGATTTACAAGGTGACCATAGTTTGCTTCAAGCCGACAATCTCCATGGGATCGACCCTTACTCACGTAAGGTTTATTACTTGGACGACCCAGTGCACTTGCTGGTTAGTTGTGCGAAGTTGTGACAAAGAACTAAGATTATGAATGTGCGTATTAAGTTTTCAGCGCCGTTACCAAGGAATGAACGATCACGATTGCCCACACCAGAGGTGCTTGGTGAAAATAGGCTTGTGAGTATGGTTGAGGGTTTTGTTGTGGATATGGCTCATAGGCATATGGTGCTGGTTCTTGAAAGTCATAAGGAGATTCACTATAGCCATTGGGTTGATATGCATCATAGAATGGCTCTTCTTCATAGTGCATTGGTGGAGGTTGTTGCCATGAGGATTGATCATATGTATATGGCTCCTCCCACCTTTGATTATCCCATCCTTGATACACATCCTCATTGAAGCTCTCATTTCCTACAACATAATTGGAACCAAGCTCATAGCCAAGGTGAGAATTCATAATGGAAAGAGAAAATAAGAAACAAAAGCTAATAAGAAATAATGAAACAAAGTCCTAAAACTTGCAAAAACTAACAAGCAATCCAAAAATCAAGCTATTCACAATATTCACATATATATAATAACCAATAATACAACACCATTGAAATTCCCCGGCAACGGCGCCATTTTGATGAATGGGGATTATTGATGGTTTAGAATTCACAAATGAATTCTCATTGCAAGTATAGTTTCTAAACCAAACAATAATCCTTTCATACAAAAGATTGTTTGTCACTAGTACAAACCCCTAAATTTATAAACCGAAGTATTGGAACCTCGGGTCGTTCTCCCTAGGAATTGCAACAAACTGTCTTGTTATTGGTTATGAGGTATGTTTTGGGATTTTTGGGATAAGAGACATGAAATATAAATGGCAAGGAAGTAAACTAATAGCTACAAAGGTCTTGGCAAGGTTTGGTGGTCAAGGATCTCTATCATAATCACTAACCACAACATGAGAATTGGCAAGGATCAATCCCACTAAGTCATCCTTTAACTAATAGTAAAGGAAAGTCAAGTGAGCTATATCAATCCAAGTCCATAAGTTCTAGTTCTCCACCAATTCAATTAGTGAGATCTAGAGTTAATGGCTCCCAATCGTCAATTACTTGGACATTAGTAACTCAAGAGTTCCTAAGTTACCTTCCCAAGCCAAGAGCATTAAATTCTACTCTAAAATCAAACCAAGCATTTTATCAAACACTTGGAAGGCATAAAAGGAAAGCATAGTAAAATTTCAAGGAAAGTAAATCTACACTACTCAATTGCAAGGAATTAAACAACAACAAATCAAATGAACAATAAAGGAACATGAAAACATAAATTGCATTTAAGAGAAATAAAAGAACAAAAGTGCATCAACATAAAAGTAAAGGATTAAAAGATTTAAATGCAAAACTAGAGAGAGGAGAAGTAGAAGAAGAAGAATTACAAAAGGAAAAATAAATCTAAGTATGAAATTAATCTAGATCTAACCTACTCTTAATTCTAGAGAGAAGAGAGAGCTTTTGTCTCTAGAAACTAACTAAAGCATGATAAAACTAAAATAAAACTCACTAACTACCTAGATGTCTCATCCCTCTTCAATCCTTGGGTTAAATAGCATCAGAAATGAGTTGGATTGGCCCCAAAATGCCTTAGAATTTGCTGGCCACAAGTTGCATTAAGTGAATCATGTGCAACCATCGATGCGTACGCGTACCGTGCGCATGCGCGCCCCTATGCGCGGTGAAACTATAGCAAATCTTATATGATTTTGAAGCCCCGAATGTTAGCTTCTCAACGCAACTAGAACCGCATCATTTGGACCTCTATAGCTCACGTTATGATCGATTAAGTGCAAAGAGGTCGGCTTGACAGCTTTTGCGATTCCTTCATTTCTTCATGAGTTCTCCATTTTTACATGCTTTTCCTTCATTCCCTCAATCCAATCCTTGCCTCCTAAATCTGAAATCACTTAACAAACATATCAAGGCACCTAATGGAATTAGGGTGAATTAAATTTAGCTTTTTTAAGACCTAAAAAGTATGTTTTCACTCTTAAGCACAATTAAATGAGAATTTACAAAACCATGCTATTTCATTGAATAAATGTGGAAAAAGATGATAAAACCCTCTAAATTCAACACAAGATAAACCCTAAATATGGGGTTTATCACCCCTCCTAGCGTTGAACGCTAGGTTGGCGTTCAGCGCCCAGGGGGGATGCTGCCTGTAACACCCTAATTACCCTAAGCCTTACCTCGCGTCGTAAAGCAAAGGTTAATCAAAGGTTACCAGAATTCTAAAGCTTATACATATTTATATAGAAGGAAATAATATATTCTAGAAGTCCGATTGAGGATTAAGCTCAAAAATAGAATTCGAAAAGCGCAAAACGTTCACACGAAGCAATAACATAAGGCACAAGATATACATACAGATATCAAGACATATATATAGATAAATATCAAAGTAAAATAGTCATAGGAGTCTGGCCACGGCTCACGGAGTTTAAGCCGGCTAGTTATATACAGACATACAGAGTTTAGAAAGTAAAACAACTTATACAAACTTCCTCTCAAAGTAAGCCTCTAGGAAAAATGAATACAAAAGTGACAGATCTAAACAAAATAAATACAAAAGACTTCAAAACATAGCAAGGATCCTCTGCTGTGTCACCATCAAACAACTCACCGAGGTGGGTTGCGACCTGCATATGAAAAATAAAAACAGAGTATGAAATGAGAACCGGAGGTTCTCAGTATAGTAACAGTGCCCGGTGATGTAAGATATAAGACTCCTGGACGCCAGAGGTAATCCTAGAGCTTCATATCCATCATGAAATTCAGCTTAAAACATAAGTAGATATAAATCATTAACCTTAAAACCATAATGAAAAAGGGTAATCTAACTTAGTGGATTTCTAATCTAATAATTCCCCGCTGTCCCACAGCCTTCGCCATCCTAACCTCCATGTAATCCCATCACCACCGCCTTCTGAACCTCCTCAATCCTAGTAGAATACACAGATAATATAATGCAAGTAAAGCACAAGTATAAGCATGTATATCAAGTAATTCAAGTAGGCAATTAGGCATGTTATACAATTAGGCAAGCAATTCAAGTCGGCAAAGCAACCAAACAGATAAAAGATGCACATGATGAATGCCTGTCCTATCTGGCTGTGATATCACATCGTCTGTTCAACTGCCAACCCGACACACCTCCATGGAGATATCGCCCTTCGGTCTTATAATGGGAACCCCCGAGATATCGTGCCCGGATCACGGTCCAGGATATCAGTGCCTGCACACTATAGTGATTCCAAAGGAATACGAGCGGGATACTCTTGCCACAGAGCACACATCTCAATGTAAGCGGGACTAACCACCGCCCTTACGCCACCACCGCGACCTCGACGGGCGGGATTAACCGCCGTCCCTGCCAGGCGCATAGCGTCTCAATAATCTCATTTTAAAAACATTACATCAGTGGTTTTTAAAATTATTTCGTTCAATACTCAGTAATTCACCACTTCCAAAATTTTCTGTTAGTAATCATCAACACGAAACCCCGCCTTAGTACTCAACCTAAGTCTTTGTTTTCTAAACTTTTTCAAGAAAATACCTAGTTGATTTCACCGCGAGCCCTCTCTATGTTCTGACACCTAAAAATAGCTAAAAATTCTTATATAAGTGTCACGGAAGTTTACAAGCTTGCCAAAAAGGTAAAACAGTTAAAACCAATATGTTTATTGAAAAACAGGGCAGTGTGCGTACGCATAAGGTTGTGCGTGCACACGCCCAGAAGAATTTTCAAGAAGTGTGCCTATGCATGGAAGTGTGTGTACGCACAGAAGGTAAAAGTTTTCATTTTAAACGCGTGCACAGATGCGTGCGATCACCCTGAACAGACTGCCATTCCCAGAGTGTGCCTTCGCACCAGAGTGTGCTAGCGCTTCCAACAGTAGGCACCTCCCTGTGTGTGCAAGCGCACAAGAGTATGCGTATGCACGTTTTCAAAATTTCACAGGGTGTGCGTGCGCACAAGGCTCTACATACGCACAAGTCAAAAATAGCCACTGATCGGAGCATACACATAGTAGTGTGCATGCGCACACAAATCAGAAGCATAAATTCTGCAAAACATCACAGAATTTAGGTTTCTGACATAAACTTCCAATGATCATATCTTTCTCTACAAAATTCAGATTTCTACAAAATCTATACCGTTATAAAGCTCTTTGAATTATCTTTAATTTGATATAAAATTCATTCAATTTCAAAAACTGTAGCTCAAGATATGATCATCAAAGTTCACCAAAAATTCATTTTTACCAAAGTTCACTAATTTCTCAAATCCTTAAAATTCATAATCAAAGCCATACCAAACTCCAATTTACCTCATAACTTATCTTTGTGTCACAATTCACCATTTATACCAAATTTGCACTCTCATTATACAATCCTCAACCCCAATTATCAAATATATCATATTAAAATTATTTCTCAACCAACACAATCATCCATAATTATTATATCACTAACAATCATTATAATCAATCTCATTCAACCTCAATTTCAAACTTCAATATCAATTATCAACCTCAACAACATTTATTCATCCAAATCATCCAAGTCATCAATTTATCATACATCACCAATCAACCAAGTTTTAACAAACAATTCAATCTTAACCTATCCTATGGGTCACTAGTCTAAATGTTCAAAAATATTATATATTACATAGAGGAAATCGAAACCATACCTTGGCCGATTCCCAATATGCCAAAATCCCAAAACTGAGTACAAATCAAGCTTCCAAACACAACCAAGTCACCAATCCAACTCCAAGTGCTCTCAATATCCAAGGCAATTCCAACAAGCTTATCCACTGAAATTTGGGATAGAACCCAACAATCTCTCACTAATGATTAGTACCTAAACAACTAAAACACAAATTTCACTCAAAACCAAAACCCACAAATTTCGAAATTTTTAGGGCTGCAAGAAGGTAAGTAAAATTCGAAATCTTACCTATAAGATTTAAATGAGAGTAACAGGCTCTGCAAGAGCTTCGCGTAGCCGCTGACGGCACACGAATCGGAGCATCGTAGCTCGAGATATGATGGATTGAAGAAGAGAGGAAATAGTAACTTTCTCTCTTCTTCCCCTCTTCTTTTCAGCTGGTGTGTGTTGTGTTTGGTGTTAAATGAGCTGAATAGGGCTCATTTAATAAACTTATATATGTTGGGCTTGGGCCCAACTTGGGTCTGGTCCAATCCGTTAGCATTTTGGGCCCGTTTGGCCTAATTTCAGGCCAAACATTTAAAATTAATGCTCGGTTTTTAATTCTAAATACTTTTCTAAGGTTTTCTACTATTTTTATTATTCTTACTCAGTGCTGGACAGACTTAAGCCGGTACTGCTGGTTTATTTATCGGTTCGAGTTTTTTATGCGGTTTTTTGCAAAAAATTACATTTTTCAACTCAGAAAAATCTACTGAGTCCAAAAATCATATTTAAATTGTCTAATTAACATTCTAAATTTTTGGATCCTATTTTGGGCAATTTAATCATTTAATTAATCGGTTAATTTATCATGATTCTTACATTCTCCCCACCAAATAAGAAATTTTGTCCCCAAAAATTAGTGATTACCTAAGAATAACTCGGGATAATCCTTCCGCATCTTGGACTCCAACTCCCAAGACTGTTCTTCAACTCCTGCTCGTTTCCAAGCCACTTTAACCAACTGAGCTTCCTTTCCTCACAGTTTCTTCACACTAGTGTCGTCAATACGCACGGTGTTACTTGAAACGTCAAGTTCTCCCTCAACTCGACCGAATTAGGCTCTAACACATGAGCCGCATCCGACGTGTACTTACGGAGTTGTAACACGTGGAATACGTCATGCAAGTTAGACAAGTGAGGCGACAAAGCTACTTGATATGCCACCAGCCCAAATCGCCTTAGGATCTCAAACAGTCCAATGAATCTTGGATTCAGCTTCTTGGTCTTAATTAATTGCTCTTCTGATCCCAGTTGTCGGTGTAACCCTCAGAAATACATGCTCTCCCACTTCAAATTCCAACAATTTCCTTCTCTGATCTGCATAACTTTTCTATTGGCTTTGTGCAGTTAAAATCCTAGCTCGAATCTTCTTAATCTTCTCAGTAGTCTCTGCTACCAAATCAGGACACAAAACACTTGCTTCACCGTATTCATACTAACACAGTGGAGATTGGTGATACACCACTATTTTATGGTTTATCTTGTGCTGATTTGAGTGGTTTCTATCAAACCTTTGTATATACAATTTGCATGATTTTACAATTCCTTTCCAATTTGGTTCTATGGTTGAAAACTTGCTTCGTAAGCCTTTAAATTGTGTATTTTAATTACCCTTTATACCATTCGATGACATGATCTGTGTGTTAAGTGTTTTCAGGCTATATAGGGCAGGAATGGCTTAGAGGATGGAGAGGAAGCATGTATAAATGGAAGGAGCACAAGAAATAAAGAAGACAACCAGCGAGGATCGATGTGTGCGCGTACCTGACGTGTGCGTGTGATTTGGAGATTTGCACAGCGACACGTCCACATACCTAACACGTACACGTGACATGCGCCACGTGCAGAAATCACAGAAGACGTTGGGGGAGATTCTGGGCTGAGTTTGCACCCAGTTTTCGGCCTAGAAACATAGACTAGAGCCAGAGGACAAGCAGAGACTCAACACACATTCTCATTCGCATAGTTTTTAGTTTTTAGATTGGAATCTTGGAGAGAATACTACTTCCTCTAGGTTTTCTTTACATTCATAGTTTTTGAAGTTTTATGCTTTTGATTTGGATATTGAGAAGAGTCACTACTTCCGTTGAAGTTTCCATTATTCTAGTTTGTTTTCTTATTCCTTTACTCTTTTAATCACCCATTAACCCTGTTCAGATTTAAGTATGGTTATTTTTTATTTTGGGATTAATTAATGCAAAGAACTACTTTTACCTTTATTTGATTTTCAGTTATTATTTTATTTGAATTTCCATGTCTTCTTTTTTTTCCCTTTTATCATTTATGAAAATGGCATTCATGTCAATGGAGTAGACTCCCAACTTGACTTGGGAGTTGATTAAAAGGAGACCCTTGAGTTGGAATACTCAAGTGTCAATTTTAATTGGAAGTTGTTGGCTAACTCTCTAGTCACTAACACTAATCCTTCCATAGGAGAGGATTATAACTTGTAAATAAGAGTTAGCTCAATTACTTGACTTTCCTTTATTCGGTAAAGGTTAACTAATTCTGTTGATTTACGTGTAGGTAATATGGCGGAGCCTAGAAGGATTACTCTCCAAAAAGCAGGAGCTCCGGACTTTACACTGCAACCATATCAAGCGCGTCACCCAAATCTGGCTGTAGATTTTGAACTGAAGACTGTGCTAATCAACTTACTGCCCAAGTTTCATGGCTTACCTGCTCAAGAGCCTATCAAGCACCTCAGGGATTTTCTGACAGCCTGCTCAACTACTAGGCATCATGGTACAGATGAGACTACTATTTGGCTATATGCCTTCCTGTTTTCTCTTAAGGAAAAGGCCAGGGAGTGGTTCTACACTCAACCTGAAGCAGTTGTTACTAATTGGGATCTGCTCAGAAGGGAGTTCCTGGAAAAATACTTTCCGGCTGAAGTTACAGATAGACTGAGGAAAGAAATTTCATGCATTATCCAAGGCAAATCAGAGACTCTTTATGAGTATTGGAAACACTTCAGGAATCTCCTAGACTGATGTCCCCACCACAAGATTGACCAGTTGATGTTGATTAGCTATTTCACACAAGGCATGAAGCCTCAGGATAAGACTACATTAGATGCTGCAAGTAATGGTTCTCTGAAGAAGTACAAGACGGCGACAGAAGCGTGGCAACTAATCACCGATCTAGCTGAATCAACCCGGAATGTTAGGCATAGGAACAACCATCCCAAGGCTATTGTGGAGGTTTCCTCTAGTAGTGAGACTGCTGCTCTCACACAGACTCTGGCAGAGATGACTGATAAACCACTAATTTATGGTTTATCTTGTGTTTAATTGAGTGGTTTCATCAAGTCTTCACCCACTTATTCATACTAATTGCATGATTTTATAATTCCTTCCTAGTCTTGTTCTATGGTTGAAAACTTGCTTCCTAGAGATCTTTCATTTCTGTATTTTAATTCTCTTTTATACCATTCGATGCCGTGATCCGTGTGTTAAGTGTTTCAGGCTTTGTAGGGCAGGAATGGCTTAGAAAATGGAGAGGAAGCTTGCAAAAAATGGAAGGAACACAAGAAACTAAGGAGATGACCAATGAGCACCGACACGCGCGCATGGCTCACGCGAGTGCACGGAATGGAGAAAATTGCAGCGACGCGTGCACGTGCCTGACACGTACGAATGGAATAGAATTCTGCAAGATGACACGCACGCATGGACGACGCGTACGCGTGACCTGCGCGATCTGCAAAATTAACAGAAAATGCTGGGGCGATTTTGGGCTGCGTTTTGACCCAGTTTTCGGCCCAGAAACACATAATAAAGCCAGGGAACAAGCAGAGACTCAACACACAGAGACATACACAGTCACACATTCTCATTAGGATAGTTTTTAGGTTTTTAGATCTGAATCTAGAGAGAAACTATTCTTCCTCTAGGTTCTGTTTACATTCATAGTTTATTGCTTTCGCTTTTGGATACTGAAGAGTCATCACTTCCGTTGAAGATATTATTCTAGTTTGTTTCCCTACTTACTCTTTTATTTATTCCATATTCTTAATTCTTGTTTAGAGTAGTAATTGGATTATTTTCATAGATTGTTAGTGAAAAGGATTATTTTTATCTTTAATTAATTTTCAAAGCTTTATTTTATTCAATTCATCATGTCTTCTTCTTATATTTTTCTGAGTATTATATTCATTTTCAATGGAAGGCTTAAGTGATGGTTAAATTGGAAGTTTTTGGCTAGTTCTGTATTTACTAACGCTAGACCTTCCCAAGGGAGAGGACTAGGATTTGCGAATAAGAGTTAGCTCAATCACTTGACTTTCCTTTATTTAGTAAGGGTTAACTAAGTGAAAACAACAACCTTTTGATACTACACTTAAGAGAACCCAACAAGGATAGAACTTCCGATTAATCATTCCTCCAATCAAGGCTTTTTATTTAGAATATTATAAATCTCTTTTAATTTTCATTGCACTAAATTACAACTGTTTATTTTCTATTACTCAACTCTCAAAACTCTCGGAAACTCCTGATTAATAAATTAGCACCCTTTCTAGCAACTCGTTGGGAGACGACCTGGGACTCATACTCCTAGTATTTTTATTCTAATTTTTGTGACACCTTTCTAAATTGATGAGGCAGATTTTAGCTGGTTAAGAGCTATACTCACAACGCTGTTCTATTACATTATAATCTCTTAATTGGTCTAACTTTTGCCCCTCGTCAATGACCAACATACTGAATCAGCTACAACTGAATCAACAACAACCTCAGCCTCTCCCACAACAACAGTGTCAACAGTTGGTTCCTCAGAGAGTGTGCAAAATATGTGCCTGCTATACTCATTACACTGATGAGTGTCCGTAACTCTAGCAAGAAGACAACACCTTGGCAGCTCCCCATAATTTCTATGACCGCCCAAATCAAGGATACTATCAACAAGGCGGTAATTATAACCAAGGTGGAAACTACAATCAAGGTTGGCAAGACAACTCCAACCAGGGATGGAGAGATAATTCCAACCAGGGATAGAGAGACAACTCCAACCAAGGATGGAGGGACAACTACAATAGAGGAGGCAGAGACAACAGTGGAAATCAGAGGTGGAACAACAACAACAGATAGCAGACCCAAAACCAGCCTTACCAATCACCTCACCAAAGGCAGTCCCAAGTGCCTCAGAATAACCGATAGCAGGCCCCTCAAATCACTTACCCCTCTTCTTCTTCCAATGATGAGATGCTTCGCTCTCTTGCGCAAGGACAACAAGACATTCAGAATACACTTAACTCTACCATAAACGGTCTGAACGCTATTTTACAAGCGATTGTCTCTCGGATGGATTCATTATCTTACCCCAACAATCAACCTTCAAGCTCCAGTGCACTTCCTTCTCAACCCTTACCTAACCCAAAGGGGAGAATCAATACCATCACTTTGAGGTCCGAAACCACACTGCAAGAGAGGAGTCATGAGGAGCCAAGCTCAAGGAAAGATATCCAAGTTGAAGACATTATTGAGGTAGAGGATGTTGAAGAAGAGGATGAAGTACAAGACATGGTTAAAGAAGGAGTAGCTCAACCAAGGGATGGAACACCAAAAGAAGATGAAGTTACAAGAGAAGCCATTCTCATTCCATTCCCACACCTTGCTAGAAAGTCCAGAAAGCAGATGGAGCTCGATCCCAAGATGGTGGAGATCTTCAAAAAGGTTGAAGTAACCATTCCCCTTTTTTATGCTATTCGCCTGGTACCTAAATATGAGAAGTTTCTAAAAGATTTATGCATGAATAAAGATAAAATACATGATTTAGAAACTATTCCTCTAGGTAGCTCTATTTCTGCTTTAATGGGTGATATACCGGAAAAATGTAGTGATCCAGGTCCATGCATGGTTACTATTACTATAGAGGGGGTAAAATTTTTTGACTGCATGTGTGATTTAGGCGCGTGTGTGAGTATTATGCCATTATCTCTATATGATGCTTTGAGGCTCCCTCCCTTAAAAAGGTCGGCAGCACATTTTGTTTTGGCAGATAAAAGTATAATCTCAGTGGTAGGAATTACTGAGGACGTGCTAGTGAGTATTAAGGGGCTCACATTCCCAATTGACTTCTACATCTTGGAGATGTCCCCTAATGACTCAGGAAGACCATCATCTATCCTGCTTGGAAAACCATTTCTAAAGACCTCAAAGTTCAAATTGGATGCTTTCTCAGGAACTTACTCTTTTGAGATAGATGGCAGAGAAGTGAGCTTCAACCTGGATGAAGCTATGAAGCACCCCCCGGAAGATCATTCCATCTTCCAGTGCGATATCATTGATGAAGCTGTAACTGTAGTTCACCAAGAAGAAGTAGAAGAGCTGCACATGGAGTAAGGTGCAAGTGCGGGGAAATCCTCTGAACAAGATGAAGACACCTTGCCACCTTCACTAGCTCCAGATGATCAAGTGCCCAGCCATGAGCAGAAAATGGAATTGAAGCCCCTTTCACCCCACCTCAGGTATGCTTACCTTGAGGATAATCAGAAGCTCACAATTATTATTGCAAGGGAGCTCACTTCCCAACAGGAGGAGCAGCTGCTTAGTGTGCTGAGAAGACACAAGAAAGCAATTGGGTGGAGTTTGGCAGATATAGTAGACATCAGCCCTCAAGTTTGTGAGCACTGGATATTTTTAGAAGAGGGAGCAAGGCCTGTTCGTCAACCTCAAAGGCAGCTGAACCCCACCATTCTGGAGGTTGTCAAGAAGGAAGTGACTAGGTTGCTTGAAGCTGACATCATCTATCCAATCTCGGATAGTGAGTGAGTCAGCCCAGTACAAGTGGTGCCCAAGAAGTCTGGAGTCACTACAGTGAAGAATGAGCATGGAGAGCTCCTGATAACTAGAGTGCAGAACTCCTGGAGGGTGTGCATTGATTACAGGCGCCTCAACCAGGCTACTCGCAAGGATCACTACCCCCTGCCCTTTATCGATCAGATGCTTGATCGCCTGTCAGGTAAATCACACTACTGTTTTTTAGATGGTTACACTGGCTATTTTCAAATTCATATAGTTCCTGAAGATAAGGAGAAAACTACTTTTACATGTCCCTTTGGAACGTATGCATACAAGAGAATGCCTTTTGGCTTATGTAATGCACCGGCTACTTTCCAAAGATGCATGATGAGTATTTTCTCAGATCTTATTGAGAACTGTATGGAAGTTTTCATGGATGACTTTAGTGTGTATGATGATTCATTTAATCTTTGCTTGGATAGTTTAGCTAGAGTATTAGACAGGTGTGTTAGTTCAAACCTTGTGTTAAATTTTAAAAAATGTCATTTTATGGTAAAACAAGGTATTGTTCTAGGACACGTTGTTTCTAATACTGGCATTTCAGTTGATCCAGAAAAGGTAGATGTCATTTCTAGTTTACCTTACCCCTCCTCCGTGAGGGAAGTCCGTTTGTTTCTTGGTCATGCATGTTTCTACTGGAGATTTATCAAGGACTTTAGTAAGGTAGCATTGCCTTTATCCAGACTGTTGCAGAAGGATGTTAAGTTCGAGCTGAGTGAGGACTGCATGGAAGCGTTTGATAAGCTAAAGATCGCCTTGACTCAAGCTCCGATTGTAAGAGGACCAGACTGGAGCCAGCCTTTTGACATTATGTGTGATGCCTCCAGCTATGAAGTAGGAGCGGCGCTGGCTCAGCGCGAAGGTAAGGACCCTTTCATAATTGCTTATGCTTCTAAGACCTTAGACACTGCTCAGTCTAATTATACTACCACTGAAAAAGAGCTTCTAGCTATTGTTTTTGCTCTGGATAAATTCTGAGCCTACTTACTTGATACTAAAGTGGTAGTATACTCAGACCATGCAGCTCTAAAATATTTATTAGCTAAAAAAGAGTCCAAACCAAGGTTAATACGTTGGATATTGTTGCTGCAAGAATTTGATTTAGAAATCAAAGATATGAGTGGTTCCCAGAATTTAGTGGCAGACCACTTGAGTCGCCTAGAGCACATTACGAGTGACTCCACTCCTATCAATGATGCTTTTCCATTTGATAGCTTGCACGCAATATCTGAGGTAGTTCCTTGGTATGCACCTATAGCTAATTATCTAGTTAGTCACACCTTCCCTTC
Source organism: Arachis ipaensis (assembly GCF_000816755.2). Taxonomy (NCBI): domain Eukaryota; kingdom Viridiplantae; phylum Streptophyta; class Magnoliopsida; order Fabales; family Fabaceae; genus Arachis; species Arachis ipaensis. The sequence continues at coordinate 102,073,741 of NC_029791.2, forward strand.
CAATTTTACTAAGCATCAGAAGGACAAGCGGAAAAGCGAGTCCAAATATTATATATGGGATGACCCATATTTATGGAGGTATGGTGCTGACAAGATAATTAGAAGGTGTGTGCCTCAATCAGAATTTCAGTCAATTTTAGAGGCCTGCCACTCCTCTGAGAGTGGTGGACATTTTGGTCCTCAAAGAACAGCTAGAAAAATTTTAGACTGTGGATTATGGTGGTCCACTCTTTTTAAGGATGCTAATACCTTCTGTAAATCTTGTTCCCCATGCCAAAGGTTTGGGAATATATCCAAAAAGGATGAGATGCCCCAACAGCTTATGTTATTCTGTGAAATTTTTTATGTTTGGGACATTGACTTCATGGGTCCATTTCCAAACTCTAGTGGTTTCTTATACATATTGTTAGCTGTAGATTATGTTTCTAAATGGGTGGAAGCAATTTCTACCCGTACTGATGATGCTAACGTTGTTGTCTTCTTTGTTAGAAACCATATTATCTGTCACTTTGGATCACCACGAGCAATCGTGAGTGATTAAGGCACTCACTTTTGTAACAGGAGATTAACAGGTCTACTGAAGAAATATGGCATTGTGCACAAGGTAGCAACAGCTTACCACCCTCATACCAATGGGCAAGCTGATGTGTCTAATAGAGAGATAAAGCACATATTGGAGAAGATAGTCAAGCCTCATAGGAAGGACTGGAGCACCAGACTTGTAGAAGCGCTTTGGGCTTATCGGACAGCATACAAGACACCCATCGGAATGAGTCCCTTCCGCCTAGTATACAGAAAGGCTTGTCACCTCCCAGTGGAGGTAGAATACAAGGCTTTCTGGGCTGTAAGGGAATGCAACATGGAATTTGAGAAGGCTGGTGCTAAAAGGAAGCTGCAACTAGCAGAATTGGAGACCCTTCAACTCGAAGCATATGACAACTCCAGACTATACAAAGAGAAAGTGAAGGCTGTGCATGACAAGCATATCAAGAAAAGAGAGTTCAGACCAGGGGAGCTAGTTCTCCTTTACAACTCAAGGCTGAGGCTCATGCCAGGCAAGCTGCGTTCAAGATGGCAAGGCCCTTATAGGGTGGAAAAGGCAGAGCCATACAGAGTCTTTCACTTGAGTCATCTTTCAAGTTCCAAATTCATCAAGGTCAATGGACATCGCTTAAAGCTGTATCACGGTGAGAAAATGAAGGACAATAAAGAGCTAGAGGTCTTCTTCTTTGAGGACCCACCAACAAAAGAAGATTGAGCTTGTGGACCGTCCAACTTAAGGACGTAAAAGCAAAGTGTTAGGTGGGAGACAACCCACCATGGTATGATCGTCCCTTTTCATTCTTAGTTTTGTTTTATTTTGTTTTTCACAGTATTCATTCATAATTTCTGCATAATCATCTACATTCTACATTCTGCATTAAAAAAATGGTGTTCCACGCGCAAGCGTCGATGACGCGTACGCGTCATGCGTGAATTCGCACCACCAAGGAATTGAACAGAGAGTTGGACAGGAGTGGCGCTGGAAGCGTGCCTTGCGCACAAGCAAGCCCATGCGTACGCGTCCCTCACGCATGTGCATCGCTTGCGCTTTCAGCAGTCCACGCGTAAGCGTCTCTGATGCGTACGTGTAACCCTGAAAATCGGAGTAAATGGGTATTTGGGCAAAAAGTTATGATGGTTTGAAGCTGGAACTGTGCTAAAAGCACAAACCCCATCACGCATACGCGTCCCTGATGCGTGCGCGTCATTTTCCCTTAATGGCCATCCACACATGCGCGTGCCTGACGCGCACGCCTCATATGCAATTTTGGCCCCAGCCTAGAACGAACAGAGAGTTGTTCCTGCGCGTGGCTGCCTTCGCACGATTCGCACACCCAAAGGCACGCGCATGCGTGCCAGACGCTTACGCGTCACTATCCAATTTTTGCGGCCCACGCGTATACGTGCTGCATGCGTACGCGTCGCATACGAGGCACAATTAAACCAGTGCACTGCCAGATTTGAATTATCCCCTCCCCCAATCCTAATTCATTTTCAATTCTATTTCATTTTCCTTCTTCCTTCTTTCTTCCTTATTCCTTCTTATTATCTACTACTTTCTTCCTCCTTCTTTCTTCTTCTACCTCAGGTTCTTTTCTTCCTCCCATCTACTCTTTCATTCTTCTTTCATTATTAAATATTATTACTTTATCTTTCGTCTAAATTTTTCTTTTAGCGTAGTTATTTATGGTTTATTTTTCATTCTTTTATCATGCATTTTTATGTTGGTGTTGGAGCTTTATTTGGGTATTATTTTATTTTATTGGAACTTGTGGAGACTATGAGGAGTAATTTGACAATTAACATGTAATTTTGGCTCTCATATACATTTGGATACATTATTTTTATTCCTATTATAACTTGTCCACCAAGTGTTTGTGAAAAAGCTCTTATGGCATATTGAATCCTATTTTACTCTTACACTTTAATGCCTCTTTTTCACAACACTCGTAATCCACATGTATTTGAGATTATCATTCACAATTGTCATCATATAAGTGCTCTTTAATTTAGCTTATTTTAATAATTGATGCTTGAGTTATGCTTCTCATGCCTATTACTTGCATGCTTTTACCCTCTTGCATCTAATTATTATGAATTGCCTTCTTGATCTTAATTGATGTCTTACCTACATGTTGTAGCTACCATGTATTTAAGCTATTATCTTTTCTTTGGCATCCATTATCACATGGAATTTCTTCCTTTCAGTTCTTTAGTTCTCTATTTTTCATATTCTCCCTCTTTCCTTCTTCCTTAGGCATGGGTACTAAGAAAGGAAAAAAAAAGCCACGGACAAGACACCAGCAAGGAGAGGAAGCAAGCGAACACCGGCTAAGGCACCACCATCTACCAGTGTTAAGCCACCAACAAAGTGGGTAAAGATAATCATAAAAGTTGATGAAGCAGAAAAAGCCTTTCCCGCACAGGACTCCACACGGTTCACTAACCTTTATTGTGAACAGATGTTCTCCATCCTAGCCGAGAGAAATTACAACAATGAGCATCTACTCATTGTCCCAACACACTTTTTTGATTTTGTGGAGCCCCGTATAGAAAGGTGACAATGGGAATTTTTGAGGAGGCAGCCGCGAGAGGCCAACTTATCATGGGTAGTTGAATTCTACTCCAACTTCTACTCGCTTACCCTGCAAACTGTCTATGTTCGTCAACAGCAAGTCCCTGTCTCTGTGAGTGCTATACAGAGAGCACTGGATCTTCCACCTAGTCCGGAGGAATTGGATGCATATCAAGAGGCCTCTCTTAAGCACCAGATGTAACAGTTAGACTGGGCCAGCATTATTGGAGTTATAGTCCAACCTGGCAGTACCTGGATCTATGGATAGCATCGGTCAAAATCCAAGAGCATCTCAGCCCAATCACTTACCTTGGAGGCTCGCGTGTGGGCACAGATTATGTCCCACTATATCTTTCCGAACACTCACGAGTCGACCTTCACAGCAGACATGGCTCTCCTCATCTGGTGCATCCTGACAGAGCAACCCCTCAACCTGCCCCGACACATCTGGCAAGCTATGGGACATGTATAGATTGTGGGCAACCTACCCTTTCCCGTCTTTGTTTCAGATTTAGTCTCTGCAGCAGGTGTTTCCTATCGGGCAGGAGACACAAAGGTCATGATCCCTAGGGCCGATCAGTATGTCCCAAATGGAAAGTACATCAGGCCACCAGTTCTCTCTGCGAGTTGGCCTGCAGGCCCATCCTTGGATACTCCTCCTTCTTCTACTCCCCCATCATCCAAACCACAAGCACCATCCACCCATCAGATGTTCCTTTAGATCCTTGAGAGGTTCGACCGGCAAGACCGGCGGATGGAGCAAATGGAGCGCCGTAACAAGCGCCGATACAACTATCTGAAGGAGCTCATTGTTGGTACTCAACCACCTCCAGAACTGAAGGACACCCCAGATTCCCCTTCATCCAGTAGCACAGGGAGCCATGGCAAACCAGACAGCGGAGGCGATGCTTCCAGCCCTACCTTGCTCCTTACTGACGGCACGGAGGACTGTGCCAAGCCTTAAGTGTGTGGAGGTCAGTCCTTGACTTTCGGAGGTAATTTCTCTCTCTTAACACCAACATTTGACTTTTTTCTTTTGTTAGATAGGATAGATTGCGTGATAATAGTTGCTTGCATGTATGTTTTGCTTGGTTGAATTAATAAAATTCTTTTTCAAGACCCTTTTTTTATAGTATTTCACTAATTTAAATTAAAACTTTTGTGTTAAACTTGTTTGAAGATTGTAATTTGGAACATGGTTAATAGCAACCTGTGAGATTTGAGCTAAATTATATGGTTACATTATTTAACCATGATTTTATATTCTTATGTGTTTTCTTCTCTATGATTGTAATCTATAGTTTATTCCATTCTATATGTCCATTGTTTAGTGTATTTGCATGCATACATATGATTGAGGCCATCATTTGTTATTAGCTCACTTATCTCAAATAGCCTACCGTTCCAATTACTTTTGTTTGCCACTTTGAGCCTTTTAATCCCCATTTGTTCTTTATATTACCACATCACTAGCCTTAAGTAGAAAAATAATTAATTACTTGATTTGAATCATTGGTTAGCTTAAGATAGTGTGTTAACTAAGTGTGGGAAATTGTGGGAAACCTGGGTTAATAGGAATGTGTTGTGTTTTCACTTTATTTAAATATTAGGAATTTGGGTGTCTACTCATGTGAAACCAGAAAAATCATATGCATTGAAATGTCATGTTTACTTTCATGTTCAAAAAAAAAATTACAGCATAAATAAATAAATAAATAAATAGGGGACAAAATAACCCCAATGTTAAGTTTAATAAAAGATCAATGAATATGTGGTGAAATTAAAGAAAATTTGATACATGAGTATGTGATGCAAAAGTGAAAATTTTGGGTAGCTAGGCATGATTTTAGAATTACGTAGAGTGTGTGTGTGTGTTAGGTGAGAGCTTAGGTTAGTCAAAGATTCATATTATAGCTCACTTGGCCATACATATATCCTCACCCTTACCTTAGCCCTATTACAACCTTGAAAAGACCTCATGATGTTTGTATTGGTATACTAAATATTTGTTGATTAGTTAGATGAAGAACAAGTTTTAGAAAGCATGACTAGAGAAGAGTAGAGGGAACTAACCCTAGACACTTGAGCGATTAGAGTGCATATACACTACCAGTGAGGGTTCAATGCTTGATTCTATGTTCCCTGCTTTCATGAGCTATCTTCTTACAAGTTTACTTGTCTCTTATTGTGTGATTTGAATTAGTGGAATTTGATTTAATTTTGTCTTGGAGAACTTGTTTACTTTCAACCAAGTAGATAAAAACATCTTAGTATATAGTTGCATTCACATACATAGGTTGCATTACATGAGTCTTACTTATCCCCATTCATTCCTTTTGTCTCCTTGAGCTTAGCATGAGGACATGCTAATGTTTAAGTGTGGGGAGATTGATAAACCATTATTTTATGGTTTATCTTGTGCTAATTTGAGTGGTTTCTATCAAGTCTTTGCATACTTATTCATACAATTTGCATGATTTTAAAATTCCTTTCCAATTTGGTTCTATGGTTAAAAACTTGCTTCCTAAGCCTTTAAATTGTGTATTTTAATTCCCTTTATACCATTCGATGTTGTGATCTGTGTGTTAAGTATTTTCTGGCTATATAGGGCAGGAATGGCTTAGAGGATGGAGAGAAAGCTTGCATAAATGGAAGGAGCACAAGAAATAAAGGAGACAACCAGCGAGGATCGACGCGTGCGCATACCTGACGCGTATGCATAACTGATGCATACGCGTGACGTGTGCCACGTGTAGAAATTATAGAAGACGCTGGGGGCGATTTTGGGCTGAGTTTGGACCCAGTTTTCGGTCCAGAAACACAGACTAGAGCCAGGGGACAAGCAGAGACTCAACACACATTCTCATTCGCATAGTTTTTAGTTTTTAGATTGGAATCTTAGAGAGAATACTACTTCCTCTAGGTTTTTGATGTGTGGAAATCAGATTCCAACATAAAACTCACCGGCAAGTGTACCGGGTCACATCAAGTAGTAATTACTCACATGAGTGAGGTCGATCTCACAAGGATTGATGGATTGAGCAATTTTAGTTAGATGGTTAGTTTAGTTAAGCAAACAGTTGATAATTTGAGTGAATTGTGATCAACAGAAGCTAAATTGCATGAAAATAAAAGGGAGAGGGAAAATTGACAAAAAAATAAAGTGCAGCAAAGTAAATTACATGAAACTTAAAGTGCAAGAAAGAAAAAGAGCTGAAACTTAAAGTGCAAGTAAACTACATTATTGAATCTAAATTGCTGAGAAACTTAAATTGCTTGAAGATTAAAAGGGATTTGGGTGCTGGGATGTAGGATTCAGCAGAAAAATGTAAAATGCTATCAATCAGAGAGGTAGAAGATGAAATGAGTTGCATAAGATCTAAACAGAAAGGGAAAATTACTTGAAGAAACAAAATAGAAAGAAAACTTAGCTCAATTATGAAATCTGAAAGAGAAATTGAAGATCTAAGAGGAGCAATGAGACTAGAATGCAGATCTAGATCTCAATTACACTCTTGATCCATCAGAAAAGTAATTGCAAAAGAAATGTAAATGAAATAGCAAATAAAACTCAAATCCAATTCCTTAATTCTCATAATTATGCAGAAGAAGAACAAAGATGAACTTCAGATCAAGAATTGAAATAGAATTTCTTCAATCTCAATCCAAAACTCAAAACAGAAAGTAAAAGTTGCTGAAGCGAAAAAATGAAAACAGAAAACTAAATTCAAATCCAATTCTTAGAACAATTGAGAAGAGAGGTAAAAGATGATTCTCAAACTTAGAATCAATGAAGCTCTTCAATCTCAATTCAAATTCCAAGAACAGATAGCAGAAGTTGTAGAATGAAAAAATGTAGAAAGAAGAACTCAGATCCAAATTCCCAAATACAAAAATAACTAAAATTGAGCTAAAAGTAAAATTGAAAAGTGAGCCAAAGGTAAAACAAAAAAATGAAAGAAGATCCCCCTACAAATCAAACTAACTCCTATTTATACACTTTCTAATTTTGATCTTCAGACTTGGAGTGGGATTTTCAAATTGGTGAAGAGGTGGGTCCAAAATGGTTTTGGATTGAAAAATAGACCATGGGACACCTCCAGGGAAGCGCTCGGTAAAGTAAGGTAACGCAGCGCTCAATGGCCTTGTCCCAGGCTTCGAACCAAGCCTCCTTCAGAGCGCTAAGTGAAGTGCACTTAACGTAGCGCTCATTTGCCTTGTGCATGGTCTCCATTTCGAGCCTTGGTGGCTTCAATTGTGCCCATTTCTTTGTTAAGCATAGTGCTCAGTGAACTAAGTTCACGTAGCGCCCTTTCTTTCATGCGCTTGTCCCCATTTCAAACATTGGGTGCCCCAATTTGAGTGCTTGCTCCTTGCTTTTCTTTGTTGAGACCCACGAAGAAGTGAAATAAGTTAACGGAGCACTACATATTTGAGTGCCTCCTTGTAGTGCTCAGTTAACACTCTCAACATAGCGCCATGCCTTTGCTCCCTTGGTCTTTGCTCTAGCACTCGATTAGAGAGCGCTGCGCTCAATTAGAGAGTGCTATGCTTGCCCTTTGCTTTTCTTTTGTTCAGGCCCACGAAAACGTTAAAACATTTAACATAGCGCTCTATTCAAGTGAGCGCTGGCCTTGTAATTGAGTGCCTCCTTGTAGTGCTCAGTTAACACTCTCAACGTAGCGCCCTTCTTTGCTTGCCTTCTCCATGTTAGCGCTCAAATAGAGAGCGCTGCGCTCAAATAGAAAGCGCTATGCTTGGTTCCTTGAATGCTATGCTTTTGTATCTTAGGCCACACTTGGTTGAGCACACTTTCCTTGTTCTTTCTTTTCTTCACCATTTCTTCACCTACAAGCAACCAAATAAACATATCAAAGTATCACCAAATTCACAAGGTTGCTAAATCATTCATAAAATCAACTAATTCTAGCTTAAACCCTATGATTTTGTGTCAATTAATTGTTGGTTGATTGATTTAACATAACCATGCAAATCCACTCCAAATCACTTACTTATAATGCAAGAAAGTGCATAAAACCTAATTAAACAAGTGAAAAATGCTTGAAAAGCTAGCATAAGATGACTTGTCATCAGTTTTCTTTACATTCATAGTTTTTGGAGTTTTATGCTTTTGATTTGGATATTGAGAAGAGTCACTACCTCCGTTGAAGTTTCCATTATTCTAGTTTATTTTCTTATTCCTTTACTCTTTTAATCACCCACTAACCCTGTTCAGATTTAAGTATGGATATTTTTTTATGTTGGGATTAATTAATTCAAAGAACTACTTTTACCTTTAATTGATTTTCAGCTATTATTTTATTTGAATTTCCATGTCTTCTTTTCTTTCCCTTTTATCGTTTATGAAAACGGCATTCATGTCAATGGAGTAGACTCCCAACTTGACTTGAGAGTTGATTAAAAGGAGACCCTTGAGTTAGAATACTCAAGTGTCAATTTTAATTGGAAGTTGTTGGCTAAGTCTCTAGTCACTAACGATAATCCTTCCATAGGAGAGGATTAGGACTTGTGAATAAGAGTTAGCTCAATTACTTGACTTTTCTTTATTCGGTAAAGGTTAATTAAGTAAAAACAACAACTTCTTACTATTGCACTTGGGAGAATACAACAAGGATAGAATTTCTGATTAATCTTCTCCCGGTCAAGGCTTTTTATTTTGATTATATAAATTTCTCTTGCTAATTTTCATTGCTTCAATTTATAATCATTTATTTTTCTGTTCTACAACTCTTAAAATTTCTCAGAAAATTCCTGACCAATAAAATAGTACTCTTTTGTCAACTCGTTGGGAGACGACCTGGGATTTTTACTCCCCGTATTTTATTCTCAATTTGTGACAATTCTTTCTAAATTGATAAGCAGAGTTTTTGTCGGTTAAAAACTGTACTTGCAACGCTATTTTCTATATTAAATTCTTAATCGGCAATTTTCCACCGGTCAATTGGCACTTCCGTCCATACAAGGCCTCATACGGAGCCATCCCAATGCTCGCATGAAAGCTGTTGTTGTACACAAACTCCACTAATGGCATGTAGCCGTCCCAACTTCCAGGTTGATCCAAAATACACGCCCTTAGCATATCTTCCAAAGTCTAAATAGTCCTTTCCGACTGTCTATCTGTTTGCGGATGATACGCCGTGCTGAGACATAGTCTCGTACCAAAAGCTCTTTGGAATGCTCTCCAAAATCTTGATGTGAATTGGGGATCACGATCTGACACTATGCTCGATGACACACCGTGCAATCTCACGATCTCCTTAATATACAACCTTGCCAATTCCTTCATAGAGTAGTTCACTTGGATAGGCAGAAAATGAGCGGAGTTAGTTAAACGATCCACGATCACCCAAACCGTATCAAATCCTGACCTAGTCCTCGGTAAATCAGTTACAAAATTCATTGCAATTCTTTCCCACTTCCACTAAGGAATCTCAAGTGGCTGTAACATTCACGACGGTCTCTGGTGCTCTATCTTCAGCTTCTGACACGTCAGACACTTTGATACAACTGTAGCTACATCATTCTTCATCCCAACCCACCAGAACATCTTCTTTAAGTCATAGTACATCTTTGTACTTCTTGGATGAATAGAAAATCCGTTGTTGTGAGCTTCTGATAATAACTCTTGTCTTAAACTTCCAATATCTGGCACACAAATTCTCCCCTTATACCTCCATAATCCTTCATCATCCTTAGAAAACTCCCCATGCCTCTTCTTACCAATCGGTTGGAACATCTTCTAAAGTTCTTGCTCATCTTGCTGAGCCCTCTGAATCACTGATTTAAATGTACTTGGAATCTGCAACTGGTTCAAACAAGCTCTTCTGGCAACTTCACCAATATCCAACTTGAGATCTACAAACTTATCCACTAACTCCTCTTCTTCGATCCTCATCCAAGCAATCGTCAAAGACTTCTGACTCAATGCATCCGCCACCATGTTCACCTTTCTGGGGTGACAACTTAATTCAAAATCAGAATCCTTCAAAAGCTCCATCCATCTCCTTTGACGCATATTGAGCTCTTTCTGATCAAAGATGTACTTGAGACTCTTGTGATCAGAAAAGACCCTAAACTTCACTCTGTACAAGTGGTGCCTCCATATCTTCAATGCAAACACAATCGCCGCCAATTCTAAGTCATGAGTTGGGTAATTTACCTCATGTAGTCTCAGGTGACGCGATGCGTAAGCCACTACATTCCGGTGTTGCATCAACACGCAACCCAAACCCTTCAAAAAAAGCATCACAATACACTTCAAATGGTTCATGCGGTTCTGGCAAGATTAAAACAAGCGCTAAAGTTAACTTTTGTTTCAAAGTCTGAAAACTTTCTTCACACTCCAACATCCACACAAACGGCACCTCCTTCCGGGTTAACTTGGTCATTGGTAATGTAATCCGGGAAAATCCCTCAGTGAATCTCCACTAATATCCGGCCAAGCCCAAGAAACTCCTAACCTCTGTCACCGTAGTCGATCTCTCCCATTCTATCACTGCCTCTACTTTCGAAGGATCTACCGCTATTCCTCCTTTGCTCACTACGTGACCTAAGAGCTTTTTTTCCTCCTTCCAGAACTCGTATTTTGACAACTTAGCGTACAATTTCCACTCCTTCAAGATTTACAACACAACTCTTAAGTGCTCTTCATATTCTTCTTCCGTCTTTGAGTAAACTAGAATTTTGTCTATGAAAACCACCATGAATTTGTCCAAAATGGGACGACATACTCTGTTCATGTAATCCATGAACACGGCAGGTGCATTTGTCAACCCAAAGGACATCACTGCAAACTTGTAGTGTCCATAGCGCGTCCTAAATGCAGTTTTAGGAATGTCATCCTCCTTCACTCTTATCTGATGGTAACCTGACCTCAAGTCAATCTTCGAAAACACCCCAACTCCTTGCAATTGATCCGTCAAGCTGTCTATCCTAGGCAACGGGTACTTGTTCTTCACAGTCACTTTGTTTAACTATCGGTAATCCACGCATAGTCACATTCTTCCATCCTTCTTCTTCACCAATAAAACTAGCACTCCCACGGAGATACACTCGGTCGAACAAATCTCTTATTCAGAAGCTCTTCTAACTGAGTCTTTAATTCTGCCAGCTCTACCGGAGCCATTCGATATGGCACAATCGACACTGGTCCGACTCCCGGTACCAAGTCAATCGCAAATTCAATTTCCCGTTGAGGTGGGAACTCAAGAATATCTTCCAGGAATACTTCTGGAAACTCCCTAACTACTGGAATTTGATCTATCCTCTAATCATCACCTAACGCATTTGCAGCCAATAGTATATAACCTTGACACTTTTCCCCACTACAGTTCACCATTACAGAGTTCAGGTAATAACCCTCAGCTACCACTGCTCCACTTTCTCCTTCTGGCATAAACTGAATCGATTGCTCAAAGTAATCCAACAAAATCCGATTCTTTGACATCCAATCAAACCCCCAAATTCATCTCCAACCCAACCACTGGCAAACAAATTAAGTCATGAACAAATTCTATATTCTCAAGCTTAAAACCTACTTGCTTACAACCTGACCTAGTCACAACTGTCTGATACAGGGTATGCACAAGCAAATCAAACGTTAGCTCTGACACCTTCAATCCTAGTTCCTCAACCTTATCAAATGAAATAAACGAATGCAAAGCTCCAGTATCATAGAATGCAACTAGTATTTTATCATACAGTTACCTCTTATCAGAGGATCCGCCTTCGTAACATCCTGGGTGTTCACAGCAAACACCCGACCTTGTTGGTTCTGACCCGCATTCGGTGTCTTCCTCCTACGAGTACAATCTCTTGCCATGTGACCAGGCAATTCACAATTAAAGCAACCACATATACCCAATTTGCACGAGACATTTGGATGAAAACATCCACAACGAACACAAGTTAAATCCGGAAAAACCTTACTCTGATTCCCTCTCCCTTTGGCATGCTGGTACTGATCATAAGTGTTCCTTCTGAAGCCTCCTTGACCTTGAGGTGAATATCCTCCTCTCTTGAAGTTTTAACCCCTTGGTTGAAAATATTTTCCTCGCCCACGGTTATTATTTCCTCCATGAGTGTCCCTTGACGAGGCTACCTTCTTTGCACACTTCTCAACAACCCTCGCCTTGTTCACAAGCTCGGAAAAGACTCGAATCTCCAAAGGAGCCACAGCAGTCATAATGGCATCCCTCAAGCCTCCTTGATACTTAATGCACTTCCAGATCTCATAGGTCTCTGAGGCACCCTGACATACCCTATAGAACCTATGAAGCTCCTCAAACTGACTTGTATAATCAGCCACAGATAGTGAGCCCTGCTTCAGCTGCATAAGCTCTAGCTCTCTCGCTTCCCTTACAGACTCAGGAAAGTACTTCTTGTAAAAAGTTGTCTGGAATGCATCCCAAGGGATGTCGGCATTTTGAAACTGAAGTAAGCGGCATTCTCCTTGCCACCAGTGTTGGGCCTCTCCTAAGAGTTGATACACAGCAAACTCCACAAACTGGTTGTTCGGAACATGTTGGCCTTGTAACGCACGCTCCATAGCCTAGAACCAATTATCCGTCTCTGTAGGGTTGGTCGAACCTCTAAAAGTCGGTGGATGAACCTTGAAGAATGCAACCAATGTCATTAGAGCACCTCCTAAGTCATTACTATTTCCTTCCCCATTATTATTCCCGTTTCCATCACCGTTTCCATTTCTAGCTGGTTGACCTAACCTCTGAACAGCTTGCAGAGTCGCAGCAGCATTCGCCTCCATAGTATTAGCAAGATTAGCCATTACCGCCATAAATTTTGCATGGTTATTGGCCGGTTGTTCATTTCCAGTCTCTCCTCGTGAACGCATACGATCACATCCACGAGTAGCCATTAGGGTTCCTGTCTACACCAAACAATCGATATCAAGGTAATCGGTCTCAATATCGAAAGCCTACTGCTTCAATTATCCCAAAAGGAACTCCCAAACAAGCATGTTATACAATATCAATGAGATAACCCAAATAGCATTGATAAACCCATATTTTATTATTCATCTTGTGCTTAATTTGAGTATTTTTATCAATTCTTTACCCACTTATTCATATGAATTGCATGGTTTTACTTTTCCTTCCTTATTTTATGATATATGTGAAAACATGTTTCCTATGCTTTAAAAATATTAAATTTAATTATCCTTCATTACCATTCGATGCCGTGATTTGTGTGTTAAGTATTTTCAGGTCTCATAGGGCAGGAATGGCTTAAAGGACAGAAAGTAAACATACAAAAATGGAAGGAAAGCACAAAAATGGAGTTTTGAAGAAAAGGCAGCGACGCGAACACATGGATGACGCGGACGCGTGCCTAGCGCAAAATGGCAGCAACACGTACGCGTGAACAACGCGGACGTGTGCCTTGAGCAGAACGCAATTGATGCGGATGCGTGACTGACGCGTACGCGTGACAAGGAAAAACTCCAAATGACGCGAACGCGTGACCCACGCACACGCATGACGGACGCCACGTACAGGAATCTACAGAAAACGTCCCCAGCGATTTCTGGACCCCTTTTTGGCCCAGGTCCAAGCCAGAAACACAGAATATAAGCCAAGGAATGGAGGAATCAAGAGAGGACATTTTTACAACATTCAATATACACAATTTTAGGTTTTAGATGTAGTTTTTAGAGAGAGAGGCTCTCCCCTCTCTCTCAAGTTTTAGGATTAGGATTCCTTTTATTTTATTTTATGATTACTACTTCAATGCCAGGTTTAATGTTCCTTTAATTTATTTTCTAATTTTATTTACTCTATTACTTTAATTGTTATTTATCTTTTCAATTTGGTTTATGAACTCCATGTTAGGATTGATTTTCTTAATTAATACATATTGAGGTATTTCAGATTTATGATTGCTTTCTTTAGTTTATGTTATTGATGCTTCTAATTAATCCAAATTATTTTCATTCAAGTAGATTTTCTTCTCTTTTGGCTTTGGTTGAGTAATTGGTGACACTTGAATTATCAAACTCAGCAGTTGATTGGAAATTGGGAATGCTGATTGATTTGGATCCCTCTAAAGCTAGTCTTTCCATAGGAGTTGACTAGGACTTGAGGAATCAAGTTAATTTGTCCACTTGACTTTCCTTTATTTAGTAAGGGTTAACTAAGTGGGAGCAAAATCCAATTCTCATCACACCTGATAAGGATAACTAGGATAGGATTTCCAGTTCTTATACCTTGCCAAGAGATTCTTTATAATTATTAATTTAATTTTCTTGCCATTTAAATTACTTGTTCCTTATTTCAAAAACCCCAATAAAAATACGCTTTTTCCATAACCAATAATAACTCATACTTCCTTGCAATTCCTTGAGAGACGACCCGAGGTTTAAATACTTCGATTATAAATTTTATTGGGTTTTGTTACTTGTGACAACAAAACTTTTGTGCGAAAGGAATTTTTGTCGGTCTAGAAGCTATACTTACAACGGGAATTTACTTGTGAAAATTTTAGATCGCGCGAGAGTTCCGTTCGTCAAGCATCAAAGAAAAAGACATAGAGTATGCAATGAAGGGCAATCAGTCCATTTCTCAGGCTCACGAGGACGAACCTCTTTGATACCATTAAATGTAACACCCTAATTACCCTAAGCCTTACCTCGCATCATAAAGTAAAGGTTATTCAAAGGTTACGACAATTCTAAAGATTATACATATTTATATAGAAGGAAATAATATATTCTAGAAGTCCGGTTAAGGATTAAGCTCAAAAACAGAATTCGAAAAGCGCAAAACGTTCACACGAAGCTACAACGTAAGCCACAAGATATACATACAGATATCAAGACATATATATAGATAAATATCAAAGTAAAATAGTCATAGGAGTCTAGCCGCGGCTCACGGAGTTTAAGCCGGCTAGTTATATACAGACATACAGAGTTTAGAAAGTAAAACAGCTTATTCAAACTTCCTCTAAAAGTAAGCCTCTAGGCAAAATGAATACAAAAGTGACAGATCTAAACAAAATAAATACAAAAGACTTCAAAAGATAGCAAGGATCCTTCGCTGTGTCACCATCAAACAACTCATCGAGGTAGGTTGCTACCTGCATCTGAAAAACAACAACAGAATATGAAATGCGAACCGGAAGTTCTCAGTATGGTAACAGTGCCCAGTGATGTAAGATATAAGACTCATGGATGCCATAGGCAATCCTAGAGCTTCATATCCATCATGAAATTCAACTTAAAACATAAGTAGATATGAATCATTAACCTTAAAACCACAATGAAAAAGGGTAATCTAACTTAGTGGATTTCTAATCTAATAATTCCCCGCTGTCCCACAGCCTTCACCACTCTAACCTCCATGCGATCCCATCGCCACCGCCTTCCGAACCTCCTCAATCCCAGTAGAATACACAGATAATACAATGCAAGTAAAGCACAAGTATAAGTATGTATATCAAGTAATTCAAATAGGCAATTAGGCATGTTATACAATTAGGCAAGCAATTCAAGCTGGCAAAGCAAGCAAACAGATAAAAGATACACATGATGAATGCCTATCCTATCTGGCTGTGATATCACATCGTTGGTTCAACTGCCAATCCGACACACCTCCATGGAGATGTCGCCCTTTGGTCTCATAATGGGAACCCCCGAGATATCGTGCCCAGATCACGGTCCAGGATTTTAGTGCCTGCACACTATAGTGATTCGGAAGGGATGCGAGCAGGATACTCTTGCCTCAAACCTCACATCTCAACGTAAGCGGGACTAACCACCGCCCTTACGCTGCCGCCGCGACCTCGACAGGCGGGATTAACCGCCGTCCCTGCCAAGCACATAGCGTCTCAATAATCTCAGTTTAAATACATCAGTGGTTTTCAAAATCATTTCATTCGATACTCAGTAATTCACCACTTCTAAAATTTTCTGTCAGTAATCATCAATACAATACCTGGTCTGCTCACTCAACCTAATCTGTCCTCAGTACTCCAGAAACCTAAGTCTCCATTTTCTAAACTTTTGCAAGAAAATACCTAATTGATTTCACCTCGAGACCTTTCTATGTTCTGACACCTAAAAATAGCTAAAGAGTCTTATATAAGTGTCACGGAAGTTTACAAGTTTGCTGGGAAGGTAAAACAGTTAAAAATAATATGTTTATTGAAAAACAGGGCAGTGTGCATACACATAGGGTTGTGCGTGTGCACGCCCAGAAGGATTTTCAAGAAGTGTGCGTACGCATAGAAATGTGCGTACGCACAAAGTTTTCATTTCAAACGCGCACACGGATGCATGCGATCACCCTGAACAGACTGCCATTCCCAGTGTGTGCGTGCGCACTAGAGTGCGCTAGTGCTTCCAATAGTAGCACCTCCCTCTGTGTGCGTGTGCACAAGAGTGTGCGTACACACGTTTTCAAAATTTCACAGGGTGTTCGTGCGCACAAGGATGTGCATATGCACAAGTCAAAAATAGCCACTGATCGGAGCACATGCACAGCAGTGTTCGTGCGCACACAAACCAGAAGCATAAATTCTGCAACATCACAGAATTCAAGTTTCTAACATAAACTTCCAACAAACATATCTTTCTCTACAAAATTTAGATTTCAACAAAATCTATACCGTTATAAAGCTCTTTGAATTATCTTTAATTTGATATAAAATTCATTCAATTTCAAAAACTATAGCTCAAGATATGATCCGTCAAAGTTAACTAAAAATCTATGTTTACCAAAGTTCACTAATTTCTCAAATCCTTAAAATTCATAACCAAAACCAAATCAAAGACACACCAAACTCCAATTTACCTCATAACTTACCCTTTGTGTCACAATTCACCATTCATACCAAATTTACATTCTCATTATATAACCCTCAATCCCAATTATCAAATATATCGCATTAAAATTATTTCTCAACCAACACAATCATCCATCATCATTATATTACTAACAATCATCATAATCAATCTCATTCAACCTCAATTTCAAACTTCAATATCAATTATCAACCTCAACAACATTTATTCCCAAGTCATCAATTCATCTTACATCATCAATCAACTAAGTTTCAACAACCAATTCAATCCAAACATATCCTATGGATCACTAGTCTAAGTATCTAAAAATATTATATATTA
Organism: Arachis ipaensis; assembly: GCF_000816755.2. Taxonomy (NCBI): domain Eukaryota; kingdom Viridiplantae; phylum Streptophyta; class Magnoliopsida; order Fabales; family Fabaceae; genus Arachis; species Arachis ipaensis. The sequence goes on from NC_029791.2 coordinate 102,091,020, forward strand.
CATAGAGGAAACCAAAATCATACCTTGGCCAATTCCCAATATGCCAAATCCCAAAATTGATTACAAATCAAGCTTCCAAACACAACCAAGTCACCAATCCAACTCCAAGTGCTCCCAAATATCCAAGGCAATTCCAACAAGCTTATCCACTGAAATTTGGGATAGAACCCAACAATCTCTCACTAATGATTAGTACCTAAACAACAAAATCACAAATTTTACTTAAAACCAAAACCTACAAAATTCGAAATTCTTAGGGCTGTAGGAAGGTAAGGAAATTTCAAAATCTTACCTATAAGAGTTTGATGAGAGTAACGGGCTCGGCGAGAGTTTCGCGTAGCCGCTGATGGCACACGAATCGGAGCACTGTAGCTCGAAATATGATGGATTGAAGAAGAGAGTGAATAGTAACTTTCTCTCTTCTTCCCCTCTTCTTTTCAGCTGGTGTGTGTTGTGTTTGGTGTTAAATGAGCTGAATGGAGCTCATTTAATGAACTTATATATGTTGGGCTTGGGCCCAACTTGGGCCAAGTCCAACCCGTTAGCGTTTTGGCACGTTTGGCCAATTTCGGGCCAAACCTTTAAAATTAATTCCCGGTTTTCAATTCTAAATACTTTCCTAAGGTTTTCTACTATTTTTATTATTCTTGCTCAGTACCGGACAGACTTAAGCCGGTACTACCGGTTCATTTATCGTTTCGAGTTTTTTTTGTGGTTTTTCACAAAAAATTACATTTTCCAACACAGAAAAATCTATTGAGTCTGAAAATCATACGTAAATTGTCTAATTAACATTCAAAATTTTTGGATCCTATTTTGGGCAATTTAATTATTTAAGTAATCGGTTAATTTATCGCAATTCTTACACTGCCAAAAAAATACAAGAAAACTCAAAGTAGCATCCAAAGGTGATTTTTGCACTAAAATCAAGAAAAAGTAATTAAAATCTAACTAAACACAATATAGAAATAACTAGAAAAAGGGTATAAGATGCTCGCGCATCATCTCTTAAGAAAGGTGGTTGGTTGAAGTTAATGTGTATTGGGAAAGATGTATTTGTCTTACTAAAGGTCAAAGACAATAACATGTGCAAGATGATTGTAAACCATCCTACTGGATATTTAAACACTGAGTCTGTTGCAGATATCCTTCAAGATATAGCACATTCGTTACCACTCTTATACTCATATTTCTCCTATTATTTCAACTCCGCATAGTAGCACTAATGGTTCCTTTCCTATACAGAAGGTTGATCTTGGTGCTAGCTTTTCTGCCTTTACTCAATATAATGTCCACAACCAGCTAACGACAACAAATCCAAATGCAAACAACTTTTTTCAATTCCGACATTATGAGGATTCATTTCATTATGGTTTAGTTAATAATAACGTCAACAACTCCATGGATTATCCTTTACTCGTTCTTTATGGTCATGCATTGGGTTTTAACTTTGGCTCTTTTAAAAATGGATCTACATCCAACATAGATTTAGGTTCTTCCACCCGCTTGAAGTCAGGTTATGTTCGCCGTGCTAAAACTTTAGATTTTAATACCAAAAACACGTGCTATTTAATTAATAATGCTTTTTGGTGCATTAAACAAGTTTCATACAACCAGATTCAAAATAGTAATGTGGTGAGTTTATATTTATTCAGAGTTTATATCTTTTTTCTTACTTGATTCACAATTTAGTAGTAACATTTTTTTTAACAGGTTTTGCCCACCAGATTCGCACAGAATGCTTTTCCTAGCAGGCCTAACAATGTGAATGTTGTTCTCGAGAATGGATGTTCATACCAACTAGGATTACGCTGGAATAAGAAAAAGGAAGATTCAGCTATATTTAACTAGAGGTTGGAAGCATCTTGCAAAATCTAATGGATTCAGCCATGGCACTTTATTGAGATTTTCTATCCCAATGATGAATCTAATATGCATCTGGAGGTCCTTAGTCTATAGAGATATTGTCAATGTAAACTATATTGACGTGCATTGTTTTAATTAAGTTTCTTTTATCGTATTCTCGATCAGTTCACTCTCGTAATCACTTCTAGCTCCAAGTTATGTATTTCCTTGAACCACGATCATGTATTGTTTTGCGTATTTATTTGATTTTCTTTCTAGCAATGTATTTTTTTTCTTTCACTAAACCGCTTTTCTTTCTTAATTGCTTGAATTCTTCTACAGATCATATCTTTCCATTGTGTGATGTACTATTAGCTATTCTTTCTCAAGTTTTTAAATTAAAATTGTCCAAATAGAATCAAAGCAACTAATTTAGTTTTTATTCTCTCAATATGACTAATCATTTTCTCATTTCAGTTCAATTTCCATGAATGGGACTCATCAAATGAACTCTTATACAACAATATATAAGAAAGTTTAGTTATCTTTTATTGTATTTTTTTCCTTCGTTTTTGTTACCTTACCACCTGTATCATGTTAGTTTCATAAATGTAGGATATATGAACCAAAATCATGAAATATTAGAATGTTCACCTATAATTACAGTAATAGTGAATCTTTATATACATGTTGCTTATTATGTGATTCATTTAGTAATTTTTCTAATGGTACATTGTGCACATGTACTAGCAATTATTTCATTCACAACTATTATTAGTGTTTTGTATTATTTTTTGTTCGTTAAATCAAATTTTATTAATGTTAAATACACTTTTACACTACCAACGGTGCTTAATTTCTTTTACCAAATTATGTAAAATCTGCGAAATTAGTGAATAATTAGATAATAAATTAATTATTAATCAAATAAATTAAAAAATCAAATTTTATGGTTTAGTGAGGTAGAAATAATTAAAATAAAAATTTTGACACTAATTTTAAAGAATTTGGCCCAAAATTAGACCGAACGGGCCGAATCTGTAAGACCCGAAATCTTTGAAAAGGGGCTATCATTAGCTAATTTCAAATTCAGTGTTTCTGTTGCTTTAATTTTGGAAATTTCTCTATTAAAGATAATTAAGACAAGTTGTGATTTATTGAATTTGAGATAAGTTATGATTATTATCCAATTTAATAATTATTGGATTATTTTCTATATTTAAATTATAAAGTTGTTAGTTATAAAATAATAAGAATTTTATATTATTTGGATTGAATGATTGATATTTTTAAGATATTAATACTGCTATTTTGGAAAATGAAGAATTAAGTATATTATTTCTAATTTTTGGATTCGAGCATTTTATTGAAAATAAAATGTGAAATTGATAAGCAAATAGTATTTTTTATACATTATTATTGTTGGATTAGAATTTATTTCTAATTACCATATTATCACTATTTCTATTTGAAATTACAAAAGTAACCCTAAGCCTAATTTTCAAAAATAAAACCCTAGTCACCCCCCCTAAACACACACGGCCGCAGCCTTCCCCAAATCAACTAGCAGCAATAGCTGCAAAGATGAAAGAAAGAAAGAAATAGAAAGGGAAGGGAGAAGCAGGATCTATGGAAGAGGAGAAGGAGAAGAGGGGAGGGAAGAGACTGCGCCACGCGCTGGGCTTCACCACCGCCATCGCGCCGTCGTCTGGCCGAGGAGGAAGAAGAGCGCCGCGCCACACCGTCGTGCCGCGCCCCGCTATCG
>NC_029791.2:102094648-102101309 GCF_000816755.2 Arachis ipaensis
CTACTTGCGTTGTGAGCTGCTGTACCAGCCACCGCCGCAGGTGTCGCCGCTGGAGAAGGGAGCTGCGCCTCTGTGTTCTTGGCAGCCGGGAGTAGTTTCGTGACTTCTGGGACCACTGCCGAAGCCTCTGGCTGTTTCTGCCATCACCGGAGAATCCTGCCGGTAAGGTTTTAAGTATTGGGTTTCGTTTCTCCTGAGTTTTCGAAAACGTTACAATCGCTGCATATTCATTTCAGTCGCCGGAGTCTGATCACTGTTTCCGCCTAGGATGGCTCCTGGGGCTGCCGCCGAACCGGTTTGGAGACCGCCGCTGTTTCGGTTCAGCCGTTCCTTCAGTTCGGTAAGCGTTTCGATTTGAAAGCCCTCTAGTTACTGCTCTGTTATATGTTGAGGAGTTGTAGCATTTGTTGTTACGAGAGTTAATCTCGGTTATTATATATTGCGATTAGAGTCATTGTGGTTGCTGAGAAAATGGTTTGGAGCTGAGGTTTTGGTTGCCGGGATTTTGATTGTTGATTTTGGGTCGAGGCGGAAAGGACTCTGTGACGCGTTTGTGCTATGGTTTTGCGTTTTGAGGTAGGGGCGCTTTCCAAAACTATACTTTATGTATTGGAATTATTACATGTGGATACTGATGTGAGAAAATGTGTATTTGGTGATTGTATCGGCCTTATGTATTATTTGATTGTCTCGAAAGCTTATGAATGTTTGTTTGGCTGAATTGTTGTGCGGCTTTGTGAAATGTAATGATTGGAAGTTGATTCTTTAAAGATTTGAAATATGAGTTTAATCCGTTGAGGATTGGTTTGAAGTGAGTCAATTATTTTGATGATGTGAAAGATAGAATACTCTTGAAATTCAGCTTGGGTTGCTTTAATTGATTTGGTTTTGATAAATGATTTATCGCTGAACTGATTCTTTTAAACTTTGGGAATGAGTTAAATCGGTTGATATTGAGTTGATTTTGAAATGGTTTCCTTGAGATATGCCACTGAGGCATTTAGCTTGCTTTTGAATTGATTTCTGGTTTTGAGCTGTTAAAAAGGAATGAGAAACGGTTTAGTTGGGACCTGAACCGGGTGACAAAAGTCCAAGTTTTAGGGGAGGTGTTGCCGAAATTTCTATAAAATCCGAGTCTTTGTTGAATGTTGTCTGGAAAAATGATGAGTTAAAGACTTCTACTATTTTATTTGAATTATCAAGAAAAGGATGATTCATGCTTTTGAAATGAATTATTAAACTGAATGTGGAAGTGTTGTTTTGTTGAGAGCCGGAATGGCTGTGTATGATTATGAATATTGGCTGGTTCTGGATTGAACCATGAGCCAGAATGGCTATGTATGATTATGAATATTGGCTGGTTCTGGACTGAACCGTGAGCCGGATGGCTGAGATGGATGTTGATCCATGGATGAGAATGAATGCATGTATATGCTGAATTATTGATAATTGTGATTTGCACTTCCACTATCAGAGGCACGAGATCCGTAGGAGAAAGCAGTGGCTAGCCACCACGTGCTCCAGGTGGAGGCTCGAGACTCTGCTGACCCTATGTCGTAAGTGTGGCCGGGTACTGTGAAAGTCCCGGATGAGCTCGCCCCCGTAAATATTCACCAGTGACAGTGATGGATATGGATCATGATTATGATCAAGTTTATGATGAGTATAACTCAAGTTGGGGATGCGCGACAGAGGGACAGTCCAATGGTTAGCTACCAGAACTTGTCGGGTTGGCTCTATAACCGACAGATGATAACATTAGCCACTAGGGACAGGCATGCATCATATGCATCTATGTGACATTGTTTGGGTGTGCGTATTATACTTGGTTTGCCTATGTGATTAATTGCTAATTGTTCTACTTGCAATAACTGTTTGTTTGTGCTTGCATCTTCCTATTTGTGTTTGCTACTGGGACTCTGTTGAACTGTGGTGATTGGTTGATGGTTGGATTGTTTGGGCCTAGGGCCGTGGTTGGAATGAGATGAACCGATAGTTGATTTCGGTTTTATGTTTCTGGTTTGGAATAAAATATGAAAGGCTATTTTTTTCAGCATAGATAAACCGTTTTGAAAGGCTTTTGAGTTTTTGAGAATTGAATGGTTCCTCTTTCAGAAAAGATTTCCGACTTTATTTTTATTGTAAACCGTTGTTTTTGAAAAGAGGCATAAGACGGTTATTAATCACTGGTACGGTTTATCTTCACGTATCCTATTACAGTAATTCCTAAAAACCCTCTACTGAGAACCCTTTCGAGGATGATGTTCTCACCCCCCCTACATTTTTTCCCTTTCAGGATATGGGCGCAGAAGTTACGAAGAGTTTATTTAGTTGTTGTTGAGATGCTCTGTATTGCTTTAGTATATTTTTGTTCCCTCGCCTTTGTCTTTATACTTCTGTAAGAGGGATAGGAATTGCATTGGATAATGATTGTAATATTATATATGTATATATATGGATGTACTCTTTATGAGTTTTGTAAGTTGTATGGTATCTATGGATGTATGTTATCGGATGAAAGTATTTTGGGAGCGGATTCACAGTTTAAAGTTTTAAACAGGCTCATATTTTAATATTAAATAGTATAAGTGTCGTCGTAATGTCCGAGCTATCAGAGTAGCGCAGCCGGAAGCGTGAACTTTGGTAGTTAGGGTGTTACAGAATCAGGTAAACTGGGCCCAAGTGGGCCTAAGCCCACCTAAACACCTATGTATATATATAAGCTTGCTTCACCCACCTCCTTCCCCAAATCATTCATGAAACACGCTAAAGCTTGAGGAGAGCAAGCATGAAAAACCTAACCCTCACTCCCAAATTTCAATCTCACATAACTTTCAATCCGGAGCTCCGATTAATAAGCCGTCAGTGTCCACGCGTTCGTCTCGGAATCCTCTATGAAACCTTTCCAACAATTTGGTAATGAATGAACTGTTTATCTCCCAATATCTCTCTCCTTAAATTCAAAAATATTAGGTTCTTGAGCTTTAAAATTTTCTGATTTAATGATGTTAGGTGTGCTCAAGTGATGTGGAATCACTAGGCCTTGACCCTTGAAACTTTGATATACAGTAAACCCTATATTGATTTAGAGGTTGAATTATATGTATTGGTGGCAAATTTTATGGAGTTGGAAGCTTGAGCTTTGGACTTGGTAGCTGAATTTTCTGTTTGGAGAGGTTCGGAGCCTTGGGTTTTATGGAACGGTGGTCAAATGTGACGTTTCGAGATTAACGAGGAATTGACCAAGGTATGGTTTTGGTTTCTCGTATATAATATATACGGTGTTGTGAAAACTTAGGCTACACAACATAGGATAAGTTGAACTGTATGTTTGATGCATGTTTAGTGACTTTGGTTAATACAATATGTGTTGAGTTTGGTTATGGATAATTGGGTGTTGGCTAATGATATAAATATAGTGGATAGTTAATGAGATGATGAATCGAATGAATGATAGTAATATGTTAATGTTTGAATATGGGAGGTATTGGTTATGAAATCCTTGAATATGAGGTTTGTTGAATATTGAAATTGAGCTTCATGGATTTATATGAGATTGTTTAAGAATTGAGGTATGATTGGTCGTGGAAGGATGTGGGGCTGTTACTGTAATATGGTATGTTTTGGTACTGTTTATAAGATAGAAAGTTGGTTTTGAATTGTGATTTGATGAAAATAGAGGTTTGAGGATATTTGTAAAAAATGTAATTTTTGGCCAAACTTCAGTGAACCATAACTCGGCTTCCGGACCACCAAATCCTTTCAAATTTCTTTCATATAGAAATTGGGTCTATGAGGTTTACATCGCTAGAAGAACGGATGAAAAATATTTTAAAACAAGAAAGTTATGGGCGTCAGAAGAAGAATCACAAACATTACAAGCATTCATCTAAGAAGAATAATCAGCTGCACTCTACACTGAGAAGTTCTCCTAAATTGGGGTCCACCACTTCCATTAAAAATTACAACCAAAACAGAACATGGATTCGGTTAGTTGTCAGTCAACATTAATTGATCTAAATGTTGTTCCGTTGGATGACCACCACCAACTCAACTCTGAAAGTGTCACACATTCTGATCTAGTGATTAGCTCTAAAGGGATTTCACACCTTGAACCAGATATAAATTGTCAAAAGATGATACCAGTACAAAGGGCTATCCAGTGAGGAACAGATTATTTTTATTCCCAACTACCATCCTTCTTCTGCTGGATATAATGCTCATTCTTTTTTTTAGTTTCTCCCTACTAAGGAACCCAACTCTTCATACTCATCATCATACGTATGTTTCATTACAGAACAAGAACTTCTTTCTGGTTCATTGATAATGTGTTTCTTTTTTTTTTTTTGTGAATTATGAAAATATTATATTTATGTCAAACTAACTAAATATGTATAATGTGTTACTTTTTTTTCATTTATCTTTCAGATACTACTAATCAAGTTTGTCTTCAAAGCATTTCCTAATATGTATACTTATGTTAGGCTCATTATGGAAGGTGGTCGGTCATACAACATAACTTTACGATGGATATTTTATAATCATTTATTTAAGGTGTTCATGACCAATGGATAGAGTTTCTTATTGAGAACCACCATAAGCCTGGAAGTGTAGTGAGGCTCATAGTTAACTCAATTGATGAAACTAGAATGCTGGCTGAAATCATGAAGATCTAAATTCTTGCTTTATTTTTTATGATAAGATCATTAGGACTAGATTTCAGCTTTGTTAAGTATTTTGTATTTTGTTTAGTAATCCTCTGAACCATTCTTTTGTTGAATAGTTATTAGTGTTTACCTTTCACGAGCCATTCTTAATCATGGCTTTAGGGGAGGTTTTATCGTTCATTGATTTACTTTAAAATTTGTTCGTCTTTCTGTATAATATCTAATCCTAAGTTACTAATTTTCATTTTGGTATTTATTTATTTTATCATTTATCTTTATATGATTTTGTTACTAAATTATTCAATTCAATCTCACAATTGTTAATCACATAGCAATGTGCCCATCGATAACCTCCCCTCTCAACTTTGTTTATCAATTTGTTACTAAAATTATGTTGAAACTTAATTCAAAGTTTTCATCAGCTTAGTTCTAACCTTTTTTGTGATTTAGACATTTTTTTGCTAATTAACATTATTTTAACATGAAGTCACCATATTTTAGACAAAACCAAATGCTTGATTTTGAATATCAAGATCGGAACTCATGCGACGAGAGCATTATACAAATCGTATTTTTCATGGATATTTCTTAGTTACTTAACCATCATGTATTTTCTTACACTTTCATCGATGCTAACATCTTCAAGTACACATGTACAATCAATAGATTTCATTACATTACTCTTTTTTAGAACATACATATAATGTTGACTCTATTTCAAGAATTAGTTGTTTGTTTCCAATCTTTTAGGTAGCTTTTATATTTTTAATTACATGATTTCTCACATTTTGAATCACATGAAATTTTTTAAATAAATTTTCACAATCTTTTGCCACCTTTTATATTTTTGAATATTTACATCATTTATACTTCAAATATACCTCATGGTCATACTTTCAACTTTTTTAAGTATTATTAGATAATAAATGGATTCAGCAGAATATAAACTTAGTCCTAAGTTAACTAGGCTAAGGAAGATTTGTATCATCAAGGAGAAGAGAAATAAAAACAATCTTCCATGCAGAATTCTTCTGAGAATGGTAATATGATCATTATACTCATATAGTTTCTAAGTTTTTTATATATTTTTTTAACCTTTTTTAACATACTATGTATACTAATATCAGATTTTGCAAACAACAACACATTGCTTCCAATGAAGAGAATGTCCCACATTATTTCTGATAACAGCATATCAGATTTTTGTCCATTAAGTACTAGCTTTATTTTTCACTATTTGCTCAATAAGAAAACCAACTCAATCTTATGTATCAATCAAGTACATTCAACTAGTAACGGAGTTTCTCAAAATAATAGCTTTCAGCATTCCAAAACTCCTCTATCCAGTATATCAAATGGTAAGACCTCTCATTCAAATGGTAAGACCTCTCATTTATTATATATATATATATATCATTACTCAATCTTCTTTCATTCCTTTAGTTGACCAGGCAGTGCTCAACTCATCAAATAAATTCTCAAAAAATAAAGGAAAGGAGAATTACAATCTAATTGATGAGCAATTGGCTAACACATCAAGGCCAATGTTAATTAATCCTCACATTACTAACAATTCAACTAACAACAAACACATTATCCTGGATTTTTGGTATGATTATTTATTATCGACCATTTTTTTCATCATGTTTAATGTTAATTTTATATTCATATTTGTAGTTATTCTTATATAATTTTAGTATTTTTTTTGAAGTAATAAAAAAAATTCAATGGTTTTTTTAAGGTTATCACTTTGTAGTTGTTTCTATATTTATATCTTAGATATAGTGATTTTATGTTCATTCTTCCTTAATCTTTTATTTAAATGCATTAATAAGGTAATGTATATTTAGTGGATTCATACGTCATATGCTACAAAAGTAACTTATATTTAAAGCTATCATATTTTCTCAGATATTATTATTTCTATATTTTTACTTTCTTCAACATTTTCAGTATTTTATCTACCTTTTTTCGTGCTCTATACATAAATCATG
>NC_029791.2:102101381-102110224 GCF_000816755.2 Arachis ipaensis
AAGCTAATATTTAAATATAGGTTATATAATACAACTATTTATTTTTTGTTTAGCATAATTTTTTTTAATTTTCTTTATTTCATATTTAATTACTATATATTTAGAGTATTTATTAAGTTCATTGTAATTGGATAATTGTAAATATTTAAATATACATGGCAGCACACAAATACTCCCAAATAAGAGTACAATGCTTATGGAAAAATCAATCATCGAATCAGTAGGTAGAAGTAGCATAGAGTTGTTTAATTCTTCTCAATTCTTTAATGGTGAGAGTTCTAAGTAAGTTCTTAATGAGAATCCGGTATCACATGTTAACAACGGACATTATGAAGGTAAATTATTTTCATATATATATATTTAATATGTTATAAAGTTTTATTTAATTATTATTCTTTGTATAATCCGAACAATTGTTGGATATTTTTGCTGAATATTTTTATTTAATTCAGGTCTTGATGCCTTTCATGATATAATGATTGACTCAGATTATATTCAACAAGAAATTCATGATAATGATACAGGTTTTTTTTAACTATCATCTTTTTCGTTTAAATCTTCTTTTTTTATTTTTTTAATTTTTACATTTTTACTTAATACTATATTTTTTAGGGTCATCTAGCTTAAACACATTATCCGATTGCAGTTTGACATGCGAAACAAGCAAATATAAACCTATAAACCTAATAATATATTTTAGATATATTTATTGTTGCCTTTCTTAAAAAAGTATCTGTATAAGATTTTTTTTTAAATATTTTTTTAATGAATTTAGTTGCGTGGGATGCTGGGGATCCAATTTATGTATGTCGATATTGCAAAGCTATGATGTGAGATGGTTAAAGGCTATCTAAGAGCAAAGAAAGTAATATCCTTATATTCCGCACAAGGTTGAGCTTCCCTTTCTTAGGGAGGCACCCCATATTCTACAAGATTTGCATTTTAAGGATGATGAACGTGGTAGATACTTTCGCAAGAACATATGTTCTTTTAATTCCATGTTTTTCTTCACATCTATGGCTAGTAAAATTAATCACAATATAAATAATGGATCTGCACCTCCTATGTTCTCTCTTGGTGGTCCAAATTACCATTCAATTGGAATTTTGCTTCCGTCACCAAATGATATTCCAAAGTTTACACAGTTATACATATACAACATTGAAAATGAGATTCAAAATCGCATATCTGCCATCAGGTACATAAATTTTTTTTCAAAATATACTATGTTATTTACTATAGAACAATTTTCTAATAGTTTACTGAAAATATTATATTTTTTAAAGGTTGACTAGCAAAAAATTTTTTTGTCTAAACAGATCTTCCAATTCGAATAATGTTATCGAGCTAACAATTATTAGTGAGTTGAAACAAATAAATGGTGGATCTTCATAATCCTCTTGCAAAGTCATTTCGATATGCACGCGATCACTTCAAAGAAGATTCAAAAACTAATATGAAGCTCAAACTAATAAAAAAAGGGGAAAAGAATGGCAGGAGGTATAACCTCCCAACAGCTTCTGTTGCAATACTTATTGTTGGTGATATTGATGAGTCAAGTTTACAGAGAGACATCATTCTTGAGACTACCTCTAACAAGCTAAAAAGGATAGATGTCCTTCACCCGTCTTACCTGTCTCTACAATATCCTTTGATTTTTCTCTATGGGGAGGATGGTTTTATACTAGTGTTCCGAGGGTTACCTGAAACTGAAGGCCGATCTCGGAGGAGATCTACTGTGGTGGCCGGAGCTGTCGTGTCCGACTTGTTGGATCTGGTGGTGCTGCTGATCCTTGATCACCGGAGGGTGGTGGTACCTGCAAGAGACTCCGATGCTTAAGTTAGCACGTGCTTTAGGCATGTTTTTTGTGTAGAATCAGAGTATGAGTTATACCTGGGTGCTCCAGTGTATTTATAGTAGTCTGGGATGACCTCCCTTGAGATAAGTTTGTTATCTTATCTTATCTTTTGTGGGTGAGTCCCCTTATCTTTGGGCCAGCCACCTTTAGGTGGGCTGTGATCTTCTGCTTTGGGCCTACTTGGGCCCTTGTAGCAATTTGGTCAAGCTCTTTAGGAAGAGGTCGGTGTCGACCAACCTTTATAAGAGATCGGTCGTTTTTGTCTTCATCTAACCCGGATCGTGTAGCTCAACCCAAGGTATGAACAGTGCCCCTGCTCGAGTTCGATCTTTCCCTTGAGGTCGTGTCTTTAGACTTTGACCCCTTTGAGGAAGTCGTGCTCGAGCATTCGCTTTTGGTTGATCTCCTGTACAACTCCTGTTAGGATTGCTTCTGCTTGAATGCGAAGCATTTCTTTCTTTCTTTAATTGTAGCATGCGTTGCACTTTCTTGGGAATGTGCGAGGGCTTTAAAGGCTCATTTAATTTCCTTTTGCCGTTTCTTCTTTTTCCTCTTTTACATTTCATTTTGAAATTAAAGAAGAGGTTTTACTCTCGATTTCAGTTTCTTCCTCCCTTTCACTTCTTCGCTCATTGTTTGCTAAATATTTTGTTCATCTAGCTTTTCTGATTTCACGCCCCCAAGCTCCCTACCTTCTTTGCTTAAGAGCGTTCGTTGGTGCAGATTGTCGGCATTTCTGTCTGAGCCTTCTCTCGTGCTTGTTCCTTTTTCTCTGCAGATTGGTATTCTTCTTCTTTTTTATGCCACGATAGTCATCTTTATGTATGCTTTTACTGTTGCATATCTGTTTTTTACATGCAAAGTTTTGATCTTTATCGAGTTTGCTTTGAAAAATTTGAATCTTTCCAGAAAGATTGCGTCTTTTGTTTTTTATCAAAGTTTGTGATTTTCTTTATCCCTGCTACTCCTATTTTAGAAAGATGTGCGCTTTTTAGGTCTCCGTTTGCTATCTCCAGTAGTTTGCTTTTGTTTGAGAGTTGTAGGATTTTTTATTTTTTGCGTTTGTTTCTATGTTCCCGTACTGTTGCCTCCAAAGGGTACCCCAGGTTTTGCTGATTATTCCTTATTTTCGTAGACCCTGGGGTGCCCTTTTTGTTGCCCTACCTCTTTGTTTATTGATTGTTCCTTCTCTTTTCGATTTTGTCCGAGTTGTTTAGTAGTGACCCCTTGTTATCTTCCTTTTCTGTAGGTGTAGTTTGCCATAGAAAAAATATTGTTGAGATGTCTTCCAAGATCCTTGCTAGCATGGCCGACTGGATGGACTCTATAGTCCTAATGTGTGTTACCGTAGCCGATCCAGAATACTGTGAGAGGCTTAGGAGGTTCCGTAGGATCTGTAGCAATAGGGATGATGAAAAGAACTATGAACTGTTATCGCCTGATCCTGAGGAGAGGGTTAGGAGAGGGTTAGTTTCCCTCCCTTAACTCGGAGAGAACGACCCTTCTTCTATGCTTATGACTATTTCTTTAGTCAGCTGAATATCACTATCCCTTTTACTGCTTTTGAGACCGACCTCTTATGGACCTGCAATGTGGGCCCTTCTCAGCTTCATCCGAAATCTTGGGGTTTTATAAAGATCTTTCAGTTGTTGTGTTAGGAGCTGGGTATTCAACCTACCCTAGCTCTCTTCCTTTACTTGTTTGTTTTGACCAAGCCTGGGGTAGCCAAGAAGAAGGCCTATTGGATTTCCTTCCGAGCTACTCAAGGGAAAAAGGTGTTTTCGATGTTTGACGAGTCTCTTCGTGATTTCAAAAACTACTATTTCAAGGTCCGAGCTGTTGAGGATGCTCGGCCTTTCTTTTTAGATGAGAATAATGAACCCACCTTCCCTTTGTGGTGGCAAAAGGATACGGTGGTAGTTAAGTATCCTTGGGAGAGTTTAAGCGAGGTAGAACAATCCTTTGTGGGTGTTTTGGAAGAGCATTGTGGGGAACCTCCTCATTTGGATACTAAGAGGTTTCTAGCAGATCCTTCCCTCCTCTGTGCTGAACTGGGTAGCGTCCGACTTCTTTTCTGATGGCTTTCCTCTGTTATTTGCCGATTTATCCCTTTCTTATTTGTAACTTATTTTTCTGCTTTCTTTTTTCAAAAATGGTGAAATCTACACACTCCATGAAGGCCTTCCATAGGGCTAAGAAGGCGACGGCTGCACAAAACTTGATGGCGAAGACCTCGGGAGAAGGGTCTTCTCAGGTGCCCCCAAAGAAGCCGACTTCTGACACTTCAGGCCCGAGGAAGATCATTTCAACACCACAACTTCGGACGATTCCATCTGACCTTATTCAACCGACCTCTGTTGCTGCCTCCTCTCCTACTGCTGCTGGTCCTCCTCCAAAGCGGCAAAAAACTATTGGTACTTATGATCTAAATAGCAAGGATTTTGACGGCGTGGGTTTTACCACCGAACTGATATCTCCTCATGGTAAAGTTCCATTAGATGATGTGTCCATCCTTCATCATCTGAATTTTATTACTAGCAATAGTATTCGGATGGCCAACCTGGGTGCGACCTTATTTCGTGTTGTCTGGGATTCTCCAGTTCATGCGACTAAAGCCTTTATGGAAGACGCCAAGTCAGAGTTTGATAGAATTAAGGGTTTGAAGGATGAGCTAGATACTAGGGTGGCTAAGTTGGAGTTGGATGTAGAGAAGGAGAAATCTCGTGCTACTGCTGCTGAGGCAACTGTAAATCTAGCTTAAGAAATGGCAAAAAAGTACAAGGAGAGCTATGCCCGTACCTATAGCGAGCTTCTGGAAATTAAGGAGAGGCTTTAGTCGGCCCAGGCTGATTATGCCGAGCTCCAGGGTCACATGGTGGACAGTGTGACCGATGCATATGAAAATTTGAAGGCCCAGGTCTGGGTTCTTGTCCCTGAGCTCGACCTTACTTTATTTAGTCTGGATAATGTGGTGGAGGACGACAAGATCGTGCCTGCCCCAGATGATGAGGATGAGGGTCCTCCTCTTGTGCCACCAGCCAAGGCTTCTGCAGCTTCAGCCTCTTCAACTCCTTCTGCCGAGGTGGTTCCGCCTGGGTCCGATCCCGACGTGGAAATACTGAATGGCCCAGATGGAGTTGTCAATGCCACCCCTTTCGCAACCAGGCCTCCCTCTCCTAAAGATGTAGCTGTTGAGGCGACTTCGGATCCTTGATGACTTTTTATTATGTTCATGTATTTGTACAGTCCGATCTCTGAACTTTTGCTGAACTTGTTGTTTTGTAAGTTTCTGTGGATGATTTCCTTGGCACTTTAGTTGCTTCCTAGCAACTTTTATTTTGAAAACAAAACACTTTTAAACTCTTTGGGCTCCCTTTTCGGGGGCCCTTGAGTCTTTTAATGTTTTTAATTGATGATTTTTATCTGTGTCGAGATGTATATATTTGGAGGTTGTTTTGCAACCTTTTCTTGGAGGGAGTTTGACTTGTCTGATCCTTTTGGTCAGCTACCTTACTCCTAGCCGTTCGGGCTCTTTGGTTGAGTTTGCCTCTTAGGTTACCGTACGGGCTTTTTGTCAAGTCCTTATAACTTTTTAGGTATAGTACCTTTCTAGTTTGCTTTGAACGACTTTTTAGCCTCAATTTGAGATCGTGCTTTCTTTAAGCGGAGTTGTATCCTTTTTAGCTAAGCACCTTTGAGCCTTAAGTTATTTTTCAACCTTTTTGGCTTTTCACTTGTTCTTGTTGAGATTGTATTTGTCCCTTTAGGTTATGTCCTTTTGGGTGCTGACCTGCTTGTCCTCACTTGTTCGGGCTTTTTAGTCATATTCCAACAACTTTTTAGGTAGTGTTCCGATAAGGAACCTTTTCTTTGTATTTGTTTGGATGACTTTTTAGCGCTGTTTTGGCTTGTGCTTTCGCTTTTTAAGTAATGTCTTTTTCGCAAGACTTGTACCTTTCAGCAAAGCACTTTGGGCCTTTGGTTTTTTAACCTTTCTTTGGCCTTGGGGAGGTGTCTTCGTCCCTTTTTAGTGATCCTTTCATTAGTCCGACTTCTCTGTCGGGCCTTCTTAAGTTATTTTTGGTAGTCTATTTTTATTCAGACCTCGTCAGGTCACTTTTTATGGTCTACATTTTATAACTTCTTGCATTAAGTTGCTCCTATCTCTTCACCTTGCCGACCTCTTTGTAATCGGACGATGAACATTGCATTTTACGAGCTTAGATTAATGCGTCTTGGTAGGAAACTTTTTAGGTTTGAATAATAATGAGATAAAAACATAAATATAGGTATGTATATATGAGTGCTTACCCTTATAGGTTGGGCAGTTTCTTAGATCTTGGCCTGGTGCCTGATGAATGGATAATTTATACCTTTTTTGGCATTGTTTTTACATAATTTTTAGTATATTTTAGTTACTTTTTATTATATTTTTATTAGTTTTTATGAAAAAATCACATTTCTGGACTTTACTATGAGTTTGTGTGTTTTTTTGTAATTTCAGGTATTTTCTAGCTGAAATTGAGAGACCTGAGTAAAAATCTGATTCAGGGGCTGAAAAAGGACTGCAGATGCTGTTAGATTCTGACCCTCCTGCACTCGAAGTAGATTTTCTGGAGCTACAGAAGCCCAATTGGTGCACTCTCAATTGCTTTGGAAAGTAGACATCTTGGGCTTTCTAGCAATGTATAATAGTCTATACTTTTCTCGAGATTTGGTGGCCCAAACTGGCATTCAAATACCCACCAAAGACCCTTTTCTAGAGTAAAACGCCAGAAATGGCACCAAAACTGGAGTTAAACGCCCAAATTGGCACCCAAGCTGGCGTTTAACTCTAAGAATGGCCTATGCACATGAAAACTTCAATGCTCAGCCCAAGCACACACCAAGTGGGCCCCAGAAGTGGATTTCTGCACTATCTGCACTTAGTTACTCATTTTCTGTAATCCCTAGTAACTAGTTTAGTATGAATAGCACTTTTTACTATTGTATTCGGATATATTTGATACTTTATCATCTCTGGACATTTAGTCCTTAGACATTGGAGGCTGTTCATATCCTGGGTCGAGTTATCCGACCTGGGATGATTGGCGATAAAGCGACCGACCTCTTCAGGTCAGGCTACCCGACCTCTTCTCAAAGAGGTTGGCCAAATCGACAGGAAAGCCCAATAAAGGGCCCAAATAGAGGAACTCGACCCGAATCCAAAGGCAGTCCAAGCCTATAGAGATAAAGGCGGTTCCCTTGAAGATAAGCTGACCTCACCCAAAGATAAGATAAGATAAGATAACTAACTTATCTTATCGGAAAGGTCAGCCCACACTACTATAAATACACTGGAGCACCCAGGCATAACTCAAACTCTGATTTTACAATAAACCTGCTTAATACCCGTGCTAACTTAAGCATCGGAGTCTCTTGCAGGTACCCCCCACCCTCCGGTGACCAAGGATCAGAAGTGCAGCCAGTCTAACAAGTCGAACACAACAGCTCCGGCCGCCACCAGCCAGCCGGACACGTCATCTCCGACCAGTACAGAAGATCTCATCCGAGATCGACCTACAATTTTAGGTAATCCTCGGAACATTGGCACCGTTGTCAGGAAACCTGGAAGTCATCCCATCACCATGGCGGACGAACAGGATAACGACCACAACTCAGATTTAGAGGATAGAACGCCACACAAAAACACGGGTGCCACACCAAAAGACACTCTAGAATCTAGCGGAGACAAAAACTCATCACATCCGGGAGTAATAGAAACACTTCAAGATCGCCTAAAGCAACTCGAAAAAGAAAGCCAGTACCAGCAAGAAGTTGGCAAGGATCTACAAAGAGAGGTAAGACGATGTCGAGAACTGGAAGATAAACTCCTACAACTTGAAGCCGATCTCAAAGCAAAGGCTACCCGAACCACCTCTGAGGACAACTCTCACAAGGATCAAGATCCATTCACTAGGGAAATCTTGAAGACTAAAATCCCTAAAGACTTCAAACTTCCGGATATGACTTTGTATGATGGCACTACAGATCCTAACCATCACCTCAGCAACTTCAAAAGCAGAATGTACCTCACTGACGCCTCAGACGCTGTTCGCTGCAAAGCTTTTCCAACGACTCTCACGAAGACAGCAATTTTTTGGTTCGACAACTTACCTCCTAAGTCCATCTCAAGCTTTGATGACCTAGCCAAAAATTTCTTGGCCAGATTCTCCATCCAAAAAGACAAGGCCAAGCACGCCCCCAGTCTACTAGGAATCAGGCAAGGAGATCGGGAAAGTCTTCGCAATTACATGGAAAGATTCAACAAAACATGCCTGGATATACAAAGCTTGCCAACAGAGGCTGCCGTCATGGGCCTCATCAACGACTTACGAGAGGGACCTTTCAGCCAATCTATATCAAAGAAATACCTCACATCTCTGGATGAGGTACAAGAGCGGGCAGAGAAGTACATCAACATGGAAGAAAACTCCCGACTTGGGGAGGCCTCGAAATCCGGTTTCACCTACCGAGATAAAGATAAAGAATCCAAGAAGAAGGAAGATCGAACGGGGGAAAAAATAAAATAGTATCATAATTACAACCCCTCTTCGGGTGTCCCTGATGGATATTTACAAAGAAGTCTGTAACACAGAAAAGATACCCCCAGCTCGACCAATCAAAGGCAAAAGAGGAGGAGGAAATCGGAACGAATACTGTGAGTATCATCGGGTCTGAGGACATTCCACCAACAAATATTTCGATTTAAAAAACATCATAGAAAAATTAGTAAGAGAAGGAAAACTAAATCGATACCTGGCCACCCGAGATGATGAGCAAAGAAAAAGACGAAGAGATGAAGATGTCGGACGAGCTGAGCGATTACCTCATACGCCAGAAAGACATGTCCACATGATACACGGAGGATTTGCAGGAGGAGGAATCTCCAAGTCATCCCGCAAAAGATATCTCAAAGAAGTATATCATGTCGAAGTGTCGAAG
>NC_029791.2:102110816-102122439 GCF_000816755.2 Arachis ipaensis
GGAAAGAGGAAGCACCCGACATCCCTGCAATCATATTCACCAAAGAAGACGCATCAGGTGTCATCTCAGGACACGACGATCCCATGGTCATCACCATCATACTGGCGAATGCCAATCCCCACCGCACATTAATAGACCAAGGGAGCTCCACCGACATCTTATTCAAAACTGTCTTCGACAAGCTCGGCTTAGAAGAAAAGGAGCTTAGAGCATACCCGAACAGCCTGTTCGGACTGGGTGATACCCCAGTACAACCACTGGGATACGTGTCACTACATACAACCTTCGAAAAAGGGAACCAATCTAGAACACTCAAGATAGACTACATCGTGGTCGACGTGAGTTCAGCCTACAATGCCCTAATAGGACGGACAACACTAAATCAACTCGGCGCAATCGTCTCAACTCCGCATCTATGCATGAAATTCCCAACTACAGAAGGGATAGCTACAATAAAAGCAGATCAAAAGATGGCACGCCGCTGTTATAACGAAAGTCTAAACCTCAGAGGCAGAAGAGCAGAGTTCCATACAATTGAGATTGGTGGAGTTCAGAGACGAGAAGAACTCCGTCCACAGCCTGAAGGAGAGGTAGAAAAAGTTCAGATCGGAGACACCTCGGACAAAACAACTAATATTGGCACGATCCTGAAAGGAAACGCAAAAGAATTACTAGTACAGTTCTTATGAGATAATGTCGATCTCTTCGCATGGAACGCTGCAGACATACCAGGCATAGACCAAGCTAATGAGTCACAAATTGGCGGTCTATCCAGGATCTCGGCCGGTACAACAGAGACGAAGAAAACTTGGGCCAGAACGATCCCAAGCTGTGAAAGAACAGGTACAAGTACTACTGGAGGCAGGATTCATAAGAGAAGTCAAGTACCCACTATGGCTAGCTAACGTCGTCTTGGTGAAAAAATCAAATGGGAAATGGCGAATGTGCACCGGCTACACCGATCTCAACAAAGCCTGCCCAAAAGATCCTTACTCGCTCCCAAGTCTCGACGCTCTAGTAGATGCTTCATCCGGATATAGATACCTCTCGTTTATGGATGCATATTCCAGATACAACCAAATCCCCATGTATCCACCAGATCAAGAAAAGACCTCGTTTTTGACACCAAAAGCAAATTACTGCTCCATAGTGATGCCTTTCGGTCTCAAGAATGCGGGAGCTACGTATTAAAGGCTAATGAATAAAGTCTTTTCAGATCATATTGGAAAAATCATGAAAGTCTACGTGGACGACATGTTAATAAAGACACAAAGCGAAGAGACATTACTGACCGACCTGGCTCAACATGAAGAGCCCGACTTGTGTCAGAGAGGTACAACAACTCAACGGGAGATTAGCAGCCTTATCTAGATTCTTAGCGGGATCAGCGATAAGATCCCTCCCCTTCTATGCCACCTTAAGGAAAGGAAAGAAGTTCGAATGGACAATGGAATGTGAACAAGCCTTCCAGGATTTCAAAAATTTTCTGGGACGACCACCTATCCTAACTCGACCACGAGAGGAAGAACCACTCGTATTATACCTTGCAGTAGGAAGTCAGGCAGTAGCCTCAGCACTGGTTCGAGAGGACGACAAAGGGCAACAACCTGTATACATCATTAGTAAAGCGCTGCAGGGATCCGAGTTGAACTACCAAAAAATAGAAAATTTCGCCTACACTCTCATACTGACATCTCGACGACTTCGCCTGTACTTCCATGCTCACACCATTAAGGTTCGGACCAACCAGCCCATAAAAGGGATACTGCAGAAAATAGATCTAGCAGGCAAAATTTTACAATGGGCAGTCGAGTTATCAGAGTTCGACCTCCAATATGAAGCTCGGACCGCCGTTAAATCACAATACTTGGCCGACTTCATCACAGAATTCACAGATACCCTGGAAACCTCCACAGAATGGAATCTCTATGTGGACGAGTCTTTAAATAAGACTGGAAGCGGCGCAGGTGTGATAATAGAAAGCAACCAAGGATCCCTCAAATTTGGGTTCCCGGCCTCAAACAACCAAGCGGAATATGAAGCGTTACTAGCTGGTTTGAAGCTGGCTAAGGAGGTGGGAGCTCAAAAACTCAACATCTTCAACGATTCACAAGTAGTCACCTCACAAATAACAGGGAGCTACCAAGCCAAAGATCCCACCATGAAAAAGTATCTGGATAAAACCAAAGAACAGCTCGGACAACTCGGGGAATATAAGATCTGCCACATACCCCGCGAACAAAATGTCCGAGCTGATGCACTCTCAAAACTAGCCAGCACCAAACCAGGGGGCAACAATAGAAGCCTCATCAAGGAAATGCTACAGAATCCATCAATCTCAGAAGAGGAAAAAGTCCTAGCCATAACAAGTCAGGATCAAGGATGGATGATCCCCATAATTAATTACCTCAAAACAGAAACACTCCCCACAAATGAGAAGGAGGCAAAGAGGTTAAAACAGGAGACTCAGTACTACACCATCATAAACAACACCCTATATAAAAGAGGGATTTCAATACCACTACTAAAATGTGTGCCGACCTCCAACACAAGGGAAGTTTTAGAGGAAGTACACAGTGACATTTGTGGTAATCATCTCGGAGCGCAAGCTCTCACCAAAAAAGTACTCCAGGTGGGATTTTATTGGCCAACTCTACAAAAAGAAGCTACAGAGTATGTAAGGACATGCCCACCATGCTAGAAACATGCCAACTTTCACATCGCCCCGCCAGAAGAGCTCATCAGCGTAACCTCACCTTGGCCATTTGCAAAATGGGGACTTGATCTCCTTGGACCTTTCCCCCAGGGATCAGGACAAGTCAAATTCCTCATAGTAGGGGTAGACTATTTCACAAAGTGGATCGAGGCAGAGCCCCTAGCCAACGCCACTGCTCAAAGAAGTTGGAAATTCCTATATAGGAACATTGTCACAAGGTTTGGGGTTCCATATTCTATCACCACAGACAATGGCACCCAATTCACAGATGCAGGCTTCAGAAAGTTAGTAGCCGATCTGAACATAAAACACCAGTTCACCTCCGTCGAATATCCTCAAGCCAATGGATAGGCCGAAGCTGCCAACAAAGTCATATTGGCTGGGTTGAAATGGAGACTGCAAGCTGCAAAGGGAGCTTGGGCCGAAGAACTTCCACAAGTCCTATGGGCGTATCGAACAACGCCACATTCCACCACAAACGAATCACCATTTCGACTAGCATACGGAGTGGAGGCAATGATCCCAGTAGAGGTCGAGGAAGGGTCGCCTAGAGTAGTCCACTACAATGAAGAAGCCAATTCTCAACTTCAAAGAGAAGAACTCGACCTACTTCCGGAAATCCAAGAAAGTGTCCGGATCAGGGAAGAAGCGCTAAAGCGACGAATGGCTTCGAGATATAATCAAAGGGTAGTGCCAAGAGGTTTCGCTGAGAATGATCTTTTCCTAATCCGAAATGACATTGGAACAACTCGACCCGGAGAAGGAAAGCTAGCAGCAAACTGGAAAGGATCCTACCGAGTCATAGAAGTACTTAGAAAGGGCTACTACAGACTGTCCGACCTCGATGGATGAGAGCTTCCCAGATTATGGCACGCCTGCAACCTAAGAAGGTACTATAGCTAGAGAAGGTAAAAGATCTCAGATGCACTCTTTTTCCTAAAAAGGTTTTTTAATGAGGCACCAAGTCGAGATTCAGAAATTATCCAATTTAAAGGGATGAAAAACTCTCGCATGTATATTTGCACTTGTTTTTAAATAAAATATATTTTTAGATATTCTACAAATTCTCAAGACGCATTAATCTGAAGCATTCATCGTCCGATTATAAAGCAACAGATCGGCAGAAAGTGAAAAACAGATTCACTGTACGATCACGATAAAGACCAATAGAGATGAAAACGCGATTCATCTAAAGGTCGAACAAACAGAGATAGAAACCACCTTCTACAAATCGGCAAAGATGAACACAGAATAATGCAAGAAGTTATCGAAAGTGATCCAGAAAAAGAACCTGACGAGGTCTTATGGATTGCTAAATAATAACTTAAAGACTGGTCGACGTTAAGAAGTCGGACCGAGTCAACCCAAGTTATCAGCAAATCCCTGGAAAGAGGTCTGGCCAATCCTATAAAAGAGGAATTGCTATAACTTAGAAGAGATCAACCTAACAAAGTCGGTCTCCTACAAAAATAAGTTATATAAGTAATCCCTGAAAGAGACCTGACAAAGGTCCAAGAAAGAGGATTACAAAATAACTTAGAAGAGATCGACCTAACGAAGTCGGTCTCCTACAAAAATAAGTTATATAAGTAATCCCTGAAAGAGACCTGACAAAGGTCCAAGAAAGAGGATTACAAAAATAACTTAGAAGAGGACGACATGAAGAAGTCGACCTCCTACAAACAAGTTATATAAGTAATCCCTGAAAGAGACCCAACAAAGGTCCAAGAAAGAGGATTACAAAAATAACTTGGAAAAAAGACGACGCAAAGAAGTCGATCTCCTACAACCAACAAGTTATAAAAGTAGTCCCCGAAAGAGACCTGACAAAGGTCCAAAAAAGAGGACTACAAAAATAACTTGGAAAAGGACGACGTAAAGAAATCGGTTATGGATAAATACAAGTAAAGCAAACCGAAATACAAATTGGATCCACGCATCTACGACCTCCAAGTACAAAGCAGCTCAAAGAGGCCGAGCAGCAAGGCTCCAGTATTCTAAAAACCCAGAAAGGTGCCAAGACAAGTGTAAACAAGCATGCCATAGAATACAATATTATAAAGCTTCAGGGTCAAGCCCAAAAGCTTGAAAGCTACTTGTTTTTTAAAAAATAAAAGTTGCTAAACAAGAAACCAAAGGGAGTACCAGCAGTCAGCAAAGTATTCAACTATACAAAATAAAGAGTTTCAAAGCCCACAAGCCGGGCCAACTACGCAAATATCCAAAGAAAACTCAGCTAAAAATTAGAAGACTTTTTAGCAGCATCAGTCTGGGGTGAAGGAGGGCGAGCCTGGAGAGGCACAGCATCCACGGTACCATCATCCTGGTTCAAGATCTGACAGCCGGATCAGAAACAGAATGACCAACCTCAACCGGAGGAACTGTAGAAGTAGACACCTTAGCAGGGGGTGGATCAACATCATCATCATCTTGGTCGTCGGGGACAATCTTACCATCCCTCACAATATTGTCCAAGCTAAAGAGAGTAAGGTCAACCTCAGGAGAAAGAACTTGAACTTGCTCTTTTAAATTATCATAGGCAGCGTTCACGCTGCCGACGAGGTGACCTTAGAGCTCGGAATAATTAGCTCGGGCGTTCTTCAACTTCTCCCTCAGACGCACCACCTCCCGATAAGATGTAACGTAACTGTCCTTATGCCTCAATGCAGTGTCCTCGGCCAACCGCACAGAAGCCGCCAGAGCAAGGGAACTCGCCTTTTCGTTCTCCAGATCCTTCTCCAACTTGGCTACCTTTACCTCAAGCTCTTCCTTCAGGCCCTTCATCCGGTCGAACTCCTGTTTAGCCTCCTCCATAAATTCTTTGGTGGCATGGAGAGAAAGATTCTGAGTAGTTCGGTACAGGACAGCCCCCATATATGCCATTTTAACACTATTTTGGGTCATAAAATCCAGATGGCGAAGGATTGATACATCATCCATGGGGAGGGCACCATAGGGACCGATTTGCTGATCTACGAACTTGATTGCATTAAAATCAGGGGCGTCAAGATTAAAGGCCTCAATTGTTTTCTATTTCTTGTTGGGAAGAGCACCAGAAGTAGTGGCAGAAATCTGTGGACGATTAGTCAGACGAACTCGAGGAGTGGGGATCACCTTCCTTGGCCCAGGAGAACTCGGCACGGGCGGCTTCACTGGAACTTGAGAAGATCCCTCTCCGGCCGCCTTGGCCGAGATGTTTTGAGCAGCAGCAGCCTTCTTTGCCTTCTTGTAGGCCTTCATGGAATCATTGTTTTTTGACATCTCTAAAAATACAGAATCAACCATAATGACGAGTTACAACATAGGAGAAGAAAAACTAAGAAACAAGTATAGAAACAAGTCAGACAGTACCCAAAGCAGTTCGAACCAAAGATGGATCACTCAAAAATCTTTTTGTATCCAGATGGGGTGGTTCCCCCCACAAATCTTCAAGAACAACTACAAAGGCCCGCTCAACTTCATCAAGCATCTCCCATGTATAGCGAGACACTCTCACATTCTTTTGCCACTCTAGAGGGAAAGCAGGCTCGTCATTCTCATCAAGAAAAAAGGGGCGAACCCCCTCAACAGCACGGACTCGGAAGAAATAATTCTTAAAATCTTTAAAAGACTCATCATACATGGCAAAAACTTTATGCCCCTGGGCCGACCTGAACGAAATCCAAGAAGATTTCTTTTTGGAGGAACCTCCAGGCTTGGCAGATACAAAGAGATAGAGGAAATGAGTCTGGGAAGGTGTTATGCCTAACTCTTGGCAAAGCAGCTGAAAAATCTTGATAAAACCCTAGGAATTCGGATGAAGCTGGGAGGGGGCAATATTACAAGACCACAACAAATCGGTTTCGAAAGCAGTAAAAGGAAAGGTAATGTCTAACTGGCTGAAGAAATATTCATAGGCATAGAAAAAGGGACGCTCCCCCTCAACGGAAGTAGGAAAACAAGCCCTCTCATCAGAGTCAGGAGCTACAAGCTCATAATCCCTCTCCCGAGCACTGTTACCACAAATTCTATGATGTTTCCTCAGCTCTACACAAAATTCAGCATCCACGACAGAGACACACATTAGGACAAGGGAGTCCAGCCAATCGGACATCCCCTCGGAAACTTTGGAAGACATCTCTACAACATTATTGCAAGAAGACATGAGGCCAACTAATCCTACAAAAAGAAAAGAAGATTGGATTACTAAAAAACATCTTGGAGGAGGGGCAAAGCAACTCGATTAATATGATACAGACGAACAAACAGAAAAGGAAAACCCCAAGACTCAAACCAAAGTCCTGGGGCATCCTTTGGAGGAAGTGACAAAGCAAGGTTTCAGAAAAAATCTACAGCTCACGTCTCGGCATCCCCCAAAAAAAAAAGAAGATTTCAAACAGCAAGCATTTTCATAGGAGAAAGACAAAACACAAAAAAGTACAAAAATTCATCAAAGCCACTATCATTTTACAAAAAGCTTCGACAACACCAAACATGCCAAGCAGAGAATCGTCAAAGACACAGCCTTTTCTCCAGAATCAAACAAAAACCATCATCGAAAGCACAAGCAGAAACGGTGACAACATGCAAAAGCCCTAAAAGCATCAAGCAACAGGAAAGACGAAAAAATTCATACAAAATACAAAGAAACTCCAGAACACGCAACAATCAGGTGCAGTAAAAGCAGAAAGATCCAAACTTTCTCCAAGCAAAATAAAACTCAGACATAAAAAAATGACAGAGGAGGAAAAATCGAACCTGGAAAATAGAAGGAAACCTCAAAAGAAAGCTGAAGAGCAAGAAGCGACAGAGCCACCCCTCGAACGGAAAAAATTCGCCGGAAGAAAACAGAGGAAGAAATCCAGAATCACTCATTTTCCACAGAAAGCGGTAGTAGAGCAGGGGTCGCAGGAAGAAACTGTGAAACTCTTGGGAAAAACAGAAAACGAGAGAGTAAAGGGAGAAGTTACGAAGAGGATGAAGAAGAGAAACCGTTTCTGATGGCAAAGTTCAAAATAAAAACCAAGGGAAATGGGGCATTTGAAGCCAATTAATGAGGGTATTATACCCTCGCACGTTCCCAAAGCGCCGATATAAAAGCGCGCGCTTTTAAAGGAAAACGTTCCACATTCAAAAAGGCTCTACAAAGAAAGGAATCGACAAAATGCTTGAGTTCGGCTTCACTAGAGAAAGACCGAAGTCAAGGACTCGACCTCAACAAAAAGACCGAGCTCAAGCAGGGGCACTGTTCATATCCTGGGTCGAGTTATCCGACCTGGGATGATTGGCGATAAAGTGACCGACCTCTTCAGGTCAGGTTACCCGACCTCTTCTCAAAGAGGTCGGCCAAATCGACAGGAAAGCCCAATAAAGGGCCCAAATAGAGGAACTCGACCCGAATCCAAAGGCAGTCCAAGCCTATAGAGATAAAGGAGGTTCCCTTGAAGATAAGCTGACCTCACCCAAAGATAAGATAACATAAGATAACTAACTTATTTTATCGGAAAGGTCATCCCACACTACTATAAATACACTGGAGCACCTAGGTATAACTCATACTCTGATTCTACAATAAACATGCTTAATACCCGTGCTAACTTAAGCATCGGAGTCTCTTGCAGGTACCCCCCACCCTCCAGTGACCAAGGATTAGAAGTGCAGCCAGTCTAACAAGTCGGACACAACAGCTCTGGCCGCCACCAACCAGCCGGACACGTCATCTCTGACCAGTACAGAAGATCTCATCCGAGATCGACCTACAATTTCAGGTAACCCTCAGAACAGAGGCTGGCCATTCGGCCATGCCTAGAGTTTTTTCTCTTATGTATTTTCTACGGTGAAGTTTCTACACCTCATAGATTAAGGTGCAGAGCTCTGCTGTTCTTCATGAATTAATGCAAGTACTATTATTTCTCTTTCAATTTATGCTTACTTCTTCTCCAAGATATACTCTCGTACTTAATTCAGTTAAGTCAGAATAAAGGGGTGACCCCTGACAATCACCCACTATCTTCGTTACTCGCTTAGCCAAGATCCGCGTGCCTGACAACCACAAAGCGGTCTACATGATGTTCAACGTAGTCATTGGACGACAGCCGGAGTATATTCTCTTGGGTCTCTAATACACGGACCGAGTCTGTGAGATTAGGATCTTCATGGTATAAGCTAGAACCAATTGGCAGCCATTCCTGAGATCCGGAAAGTCTAAACCTTGTCTGTGGTATTCTGATGAGCGGATATTTTATACGCTTTTTGGGGTTAATTTCATATAGCTTTTAGTATGTTTTAGTTAGTTTTTAGTTTATTTTCATTAGTTTTTAGGAAAAATTCATATTTCTAGACTTTACTATGAGTTGTGTATTTTTCTGTAATTTCAGGTATTTTTCTGGCTGAAATTGAGGGAGCTGAGCAAAAATCTGATTCAGGCTGAAAAAGGACTGCTGATGCTGTTGGATTCTGACCTCCCTACACTCCAAATGGATTTTCTGGTGCTACAGAACTTGAAATGGCGTGATTTCAATTGCGTTGGAAAGTAGACATCCAGGGCTTTCCAGCAATATATAATAGTTCATACTTTGCTCAAGGATAGACGACATAAACCGGCGTTCAACGCCAGTTCTCTGCCCAATTCTGGCGTCCAGCGCCAGAAAAGGATTAAAAGTTGGAGTTCAACGCCAGAAATGGATCCAAACCTGGCGTTGAACGCCCAAAATGGCCTTATGCACGTGAATTGCTTATGTCTCAGCCCCAGCACACACCAAGTGGGCCCCAGAAGTGGATCTCTATACCATCTGTTATGGTTTACTCATTTTCTGTAAACCTAGGCTACTAGTTTAGTATTTAAACAACTTTTAGAGACTTATTTTGTATCCCATGACATTTTAGATCTGAACTTTGTACTCTTTGATGGCATGAGTCTCTAAACTCCATTGTTGGGGGTGAGGAGCTCTGCTGTGCCTCGATGAATTAATGCAAGTATTTTTGTTTTCTATTCAACATGCGTGTTCCTATCTAAGATACTCATTCGCACCTCAACCTGAATGTGATGAACGTGACAATCATCATCATTCCCTATGAACGCGTGCCTGACAACCACTTCCGTTCTACATTAGATTGAATAAGTATCTCTTAGATCTCTCAACCAGAATCTTCGTGGTATAAGCTAGATTGATGGCGGCATTCATGAGAGTCCGGAAAGTCTAAACCTTGTCTGTGGTATTCCGAGTAGGACTCTGGGATTGAATGACTGTGACGTGCTTCAAACTCGTGAGTGCTGGGCGTAGTGACAGACGCAAAAGGATAGTAAATCCTATTCCTGTACGATCGAGAACCTGCAGATGATTAGCCGTGCGGTGACAGCGCACCTGGACCATTTTCACTGGAAGGATGGATGGTAGCCATTGACAACGGTGATCCACCAACACACAGCTTGCCATAGGAGGACGTGCATGCTTGAATCAGAAGACAGAGGAAAGTAGAGATTCAGAACACAAAGCATCTCCAAAACTCCAACATATTCTCTATTATTGCACAACAAGTAACCTTTAATCCATGCTCTCTTGTTTATTCGCAATTCAACTGATAAATATAATTGACTTCCTGACTAAGAATTACAAGATAACCATAGATTTCTTCAAACCAACAATCTCCGTGGGATTCGACCCTTACTCACGTAAGGTAAACTTGGATGACCCAGTGCACTTGCTGGTTAGTGGTACGCGTTGCGAAAAGTGTGATTCACAATTCATGCACCAAGTTTTTGGCGCCGTTGCCGGGGATTGTTCGTGTTTGGACAACTAACGGTTTATTTTATTGCTTAGATTAGGAAAAATTTCTCTTTTTGTTTAGAGTCTCGTATTATTGTCGTGCTAAAACTTTAGAATCCTTATTTTCTTGTTAAAATCTTTTTCAAAAATAATTTTTCTATTAAATCCTGTGCCAAATTTTAAGTTTGGTGTTTTCTTGTTGATCTCTCTGTGTTTTTCGAAAATTTTAGTTTGGTTATCTAAAAATTTTAAGTTTGGTGTTCTTCCTTCGTGTTCTCGTGTTCTTGTGAATCTTCAAAGTGTTCTTGAGTTTTCCTTGTGTCTTGATCTTAAAATTTTTAAGTTTGGTGTTCCTTAGTGTTTTTCCCTTAAAAATTTTCGAAAACAAGGAGCATCAGATCTAAAAATTTTAAATCTTGTGCTATCTTATTGTTTTCTCTCTCCTCTTTAAATTCAAAAATATCTTTTCTCTCTGTTTTAAAAGCAAATTTTCGAAATCTATTTCTAAAATTCAGATTTTTATTTCAAAATTTAAAACATTTTTCAAAAAAAATCATCATATCCTTTTCAAAACTTCCTAACCACTTTCTCTCTCCTCAGTTTTTCGAAATTTTTCACTCAATTTTTTTTATTTATTTTATTTTAATTTATTTCATTTTTGAAATAAATAAATAAATAAATAAATAAATAAAATATTTTCTCTATTTTACATCATCTCCCTTTCTCCATCATGGACATAAGCAGAAATGAACAGTCCAGGAGGACTCTGGGGTCATATTCTAACCCCTCTACTGCTTCATATGGGAGTAGTATCTGCATACCCTCCATTGGAGTCAGTAGCTTTGAGTTGAATCCTCAGCTCATTATCATGGTGCAGCAAAATTGCCAGTATTCCGGTCTTCCACAGGAAGAACCTACAGAGTTTCTGGCACAGTTTTTACAAATTGGTAACACAATACATGATAAGGAAATAGATCAGGATGTCTACAGACTATTACTGTTTCCATTTGCTGTGAAAGATCAAGCTAAGAGGTGGTTAAATAACCAACCTAAGGCCAGCATAAGGACATGGAAACAGCTGACAGAAAAATTCCTGAATCAATACTTTCCCCCAAAACGGATGACACAGCTAAGGCTGGACATCCAAGGCTTCAAACAAGGA
>NC_029791.2:102122723-102123987 GCF_000816755.2 Arachis ipaensis
AGCAACTGCTGAACTCAGTCCTGTAAAACAAGCTACTGAATTCAATCAGCAATTGAACTTTCTAACAAAGCAGTTAGCCGAATTGAAAGATAGACTACAAGAGACAAGGATGGCTAATATACATATGGACGAACAGTTTAAGCAAACAAAGCAGCAGCTGTCAAGGCAAATAACAGAAGAATGCCAAGCAGTTTAACTAAGAAGTGGGAAAACATTAAATACCCCACCTCAAGGCAGCAAAAAGCCAAGAAATGAGCAAACCACCCAAGATTCACCTGAGGACAGTAAGAGCCCAGGGAAAAATAATTTTGGCGCTAAAACGCCAGAAAATTGGTGGAAGGCTGGCGCTGAACGCCCAGACCATGGCCAAAACTGGCGTTCAACGCCAGAAACAAAGCAGAATTGGTGTTCAACGCCAGAAATGGGCAAGGATCTGGCGTTGAACGCCCAAAATGGGCAGGATCTGGCGCTGAACGCCCAAAATGGGCACAATTCTAGCGTTCAGACGCCAGGAACAGAGAAGGAGTTGGCATCTAACGTTACTCAGGTCTCTAACTCTGGCACTCAATTGCCAGTGAGGGATCAGACACACACAAAGGCTGAAAGAAACCCCTCTAAAAAGGCTCCTTCAACCACTTCTGTAGGCAATAAACCTACAACAACTAAGGTTGAAGAATATAAAGCCAAGATACCTTATCCTCAAAAACTCCGGAAAGAGGAGCAGGATAAGCAATTTGCTCGCTTTGCAGATTATCTCAAGACTCTTGAAATAAAGATTCCTTTTGCAGAAGCACTTGAGCAAATACCTTCTTATGCCAAGTTCATGAAAGAGATCTTGAGTCATAAAAAGGATTGGAGAGAAACAGAAAGAGTTCTCCTCACTGAAGAATGCAATGCAGTCATTCTGAAAAGCTTTTCTGAGAAGCTCAAAGACCCTGGGAGTTTTCTGATACCATGCATATTAGAAGGTCAATTCACTAAGACAGCTTTATGCGATTTTGGGGCAAGCATCAACCTAATACCTGCATTCACTATCAGAAAGCTTGGCTTAACTGAAGAAGTTAAACCAACCCGGATATGTCTCCAACTTGCTGATGGCTCCACTAAATACCCATCAGGCGTGATTGAAGACATGATTGTCAGAGTTGGGCCCTTCGCCTTTCCCACTGACTTTGTTATGCTGGAAATGGAGGAGCACAAGAGTGCTACTCTCATTCTAGGAAGACCCTTCCTAGCAACTGGACGAACCCTCATTGATGTCCAA
>NC_029791.2:102124050-102125420 GCF_000816755.2 Arachis ipaensis
CTCAGGCTACAACCAGATTGCAGTAGATCCCCAGGATCAAGAGAAAACAGCATTCACATGTCCATCTGGAGTGTTTGCTTATAGAAGGATGCCATTTGGGCTATGTAATGCGCCTGCAACCTTCCAGAGATGCATGCTCTCTATTAGCTCTGATATGGTGGAAAATTTTTTGGAAGTCTTCATGGATGACTTCTCAGTATATGGAGACTCATTCAACTCCTGTCTTGATCACCTGAAACTTGTTCTGAAGAGATGCCAAGAGACCAACCTAGTTTTAAACTGGGAAAAGTGTCACTTCATGGTGACTGAAGGAATTGTTCTTGGGCATAAAATTTCAAACAAGGTTAAATATCTATTCACAAAGCAGGATTCAAAACCCAGGCTCATCAGATGGGTGTTGCTTCTGCAAGAGTTTGATATAGAAATAAGAGACAGAAAAGGGACAGAGAACCAAGTGGATGATCATCTGTCCCGGATAGAGCCAGTAGAAGGGACGCCCCTCCCCTCTCTTGAGATCTCTGAGACTTTTCCGGATGAGCATTTATTTGCCATTCAGGAAACACCATGGTTTGCCGATATTGCAATCTATAAAGCTACAAGGTTCATACCCAAGGAGTACAACAGGATACAAAAGAAGAAATTAATTACTGATGCAAAGTACTACTTGACCATACGTGATTACAAGTGTATCACCATATGGTTATGTGGAGCTTCAAGATATTGATTCTGATAAGAAGTTCATTGTCAATGGACAGAGAATCAAGCATTATCTTGAAGGCAACATTGAGCAAGAATACTCAAGGCTGAAGCTAGATTAAAAGCTCAGCAAGGTCCAGCTAAAGATAATAAAGAAGCGCTTGCTGGGAGGCAACCCAGCCATGGGGCAACAATCCTCTAAGCATTTTGCCCTATTTTTATTCTTTTTTATATAAAGTTCACTGACACTAAGGTGAGGAATCATTTGTATAAGTTCACAGAGTTACAGAAGGACTCGGCACACAAAACAGAGAAAAAAAGCTCACTGGCAAGAAAACGCCAGTAAAAGTGTATTTTGGGCGTTCAACGCCCAAAATGGGCATCCACTGGGCGTTGAACGACGCCCAAAATGGGCATCCAGTGGGCGCTAAACGCCAGTAAGGATAGCTATCTGGCGTTCAACGCCAGAAAAGGGCAACAACTGGGCGTTGAACGCCCAAAACAGGCAGTGTTTGGGCGTTCAAACGCCAGGATGGTGGGGAGGAGCTCTCCTTCTACCCATCTCCTTCTTTTTCTTTTGCTTGAGGACAAGCAAAGCTCTAAGTTTGGTGTGCTTATCCGTGATCACTAAGATCATGGCCCCTAAAGGAAAACAACCCACTCCAAGAGGAGCA
>NC_029791.2:102125878-102148991 GCF_000816755.2 Arachis ipaensis
TCGGAAGCAAAAAGCTACTAGTCCCGCTCATCTAATTAGAATCTGAGCTTCACTCAAAAACTCTGAGATATTATTGCTTCTCAACCTATTAGTCTTCTATTTTATTTGTCTAGTTGCTTGAGGACAAGCAACAGTTTAAGTTTGGTGTTGTGATGAGCGGATATTTTATACGCTTTTTTGGATTAATTTCATATAGCTTTTAGTATGTTTTAGTTAGTTTTTAGTTTATTTTCATTAGTTTTTAGGAAAAATTCATATTTCTGGACTTTACTATGATTTGTGTGTTTTTTCTGTAATTTCAGGTATTTTTCTGGCTGAAATTGAGGGAGCTGAGCAAAAATCTTATTCAGGCTGAAAAAGGACTGCTGATGCTGTTGGATTCTGACCTCCCTGCACTCAAAATGGATTTTCTGGAGCTACAGAACTCGAAATGGCGTGCTTTCAATTGCGTTGGAAAGTAGACATCCAGGGCTTTCCAGCAATATATAATAATCCATACTTTGCTCAAGGATAGATGACGTAAACTGGCGTTCAACGCCAGTTCTCTGCCCAATTCTGGCGTCCAGCGCCAGAAAAGGATTAAAAGTTGGAGTTCAACGCCAGAAATGGATCTAAACCTGGCGTTGAACCCCCAAAATGGCCTTATACACGTGAATTGCTTAAGTCTCAGCCCCAGCACACACCAAGTGGGCCCCAGAAGTGGATCTCTATACCATTTGTTATGGTTTACTCATTTTCTGTAAACCTAGGCTACTAGTTTAGTATTTAAACAACTTTTAGAGACTTATTTTGTATCCCATGACATTTTAGATCTAAACTTTGTACTCTTTGACGGCATGAGTCTCTAAACTCCATTGTT
The DNA here is from genome assembly GCF_000816755.2 of Arachis ipaensis. Classification (NCBI taxonomy): domain Eukaryota; kingdom Viridiplantae; phylum Streptophyta; class Magnoliopsida; order Fabales; family Fabaceae; genus Arachis; species Arachis ipaensis. The sequence goes on from NC_029791.2 coordinate 102,126,738, forward strand.
GGGGGTGAGGAGCTCTGCTGTGTCTCGATGAATTAATGCAAGTATTTCTGTTTTCTATTCAAACATGCGTGTTCCTATCTAAGATATCCATTCGCGCCTAACTATGGAGAAGGTGATGATCAGTGACACTCTGTGGTACGCGTTGTGAAAAGTGTGATTCACAATTCGTGCACCATATTCCGAGTAGGATCTAGGAAGGGATGACTGTGACGAGCTTCAAACATGCGAATGTTGGGCGCAGTGATAGTGTGCAAAAGGATAAGGGTCCTATTTCGACGCTAGTGAGAACCGACAGATGATTAGCCGTACGGTAGCTGTACCTGGTATTTTTCATCCGACACGAGAAATCCGACAGTTGATTAGTCATGTAGAGATCATACCTGGTATTTTTCATCCGAGAGGATCATACAGCTTGCCATGGAAGGGAGCATGCATGGTTGGAGGAAAACAATAGGAAAGCAGAGGTTCAGAAGCAACAAAGCATCTCCAAACGCTTATCTGAAATTCCCACCAATGAATTACATAAGTATCTTATTTTATTTTATGTTTTATTTATCTTTTAATTATCTAAACCTCATAACCAATTGAATCCGCCTGACTGAGATTTACAAGATGACCATAGCTTGCTTCAAGCCGACAATCTCTGTGGGATCGACCCTTACTCACGTAAGGTATTACTTGGACGACCCAGTGCACTTGCTAGTTAGTTGTGCAGAGTTGTGAAAAGTATAAATCACAATTTCGTGCACCAAGTTTTTGGCGCCGTTGTCGGGGATTGTTCGAGTTTGGACAACTGACGGTTCATCTTGTTGCTTAGATTAGGTAATTTTATTTTATGTTTAAGCTTTTTAATTTTATTTTCAAAAAATTCAAAAAAAAATTGTGTTCTTCAGAATTTTTAAGAATGAATTCTAGAGCTTCATGAGATATGTTAAAACCTAGCTGGCTGTTAAGCCATGTCTAATCTTTTGGACTGAGGTTTCTACTTTCCATTGTAAAGAGGATATGCTTGTATGTATTATGTTAAAGCTTGGCTGGCCATTTGGCCATGTCTAATTCTTTTGGACCGGAGCTTTAGAATAACATTGCATGAGCCTTTGGATTCTCAATTAAAATTCTATGTTGAAGCTTGGCTGGCCATTGGCCATGTCTAATCTTTTGGACCGGAGCTTTAGACTAACATTACTGGAATCCTGAAATTCTTATTAAAAATTTTAAATTTCTTTATTTTCTTTTTCTGAAATACTTTTGAAAAATACAAAAAAAAATTTATAAAATCATAAAAACCAAAAAAATTTTGTGTTTCTTGTTTGAGTCTTGTGTCAAATTTTAAGTTTGGTGTCAATTGCATGTTTTTAAATTTCCTTAAAATTTTTGAAAATTCATGCATAATGTTTTTCATGATCTTCAAGTTGTTCTTGATGATTTTCTTTGTTTGATCTTGTGATTTTCTTGTTTTGTGTTTTTTGTTGTTTTTCATATACATTTTCAAATTCATAGTGTCTAAACATTAAAAATTTTTAAGTTTGGTGTCTTGCATGTCTTTCTTTTCTTAAAAATTTTCAAAAATATGTTCTTGATATTCATCATGATCTTCAAAGTGTTCTTGGTGTTCATCTTGACATTCAAAGTGTTCTTGCATGCATTATGTGTTTTGATCTTAAATTTTGATGTCATGTGTCATTTTGTTGTTTTTCTCTTTCCTCATTAATTCAAAAATAAAAAATAATATATTTCCCTTATTTTACTCATAAATTTCGAAATTTTGGGTTGACTTAGTCAAAAAAAAATTTCAAACTTGAGTTGTTTCTTGTTAGTCAAGTCAAAATTTCAATTTAAAAAATTTATCTTTTCAAATCTTTTTCAAAATCAAATCTTTTTTATTTTTCTTCTTAATATTTTTGAAAATTTTTAAATTAATTTTCAAAATCTTTTTCTTACTTTTATTTCATAATTTTCGAATTTATTACTAACAATTAATGCTTTGATTCAAAAATTTCAAGTTTGTTACTTGCCTGTTAAGAAAGGTTCAATCTTTAAATTCTAGAATCATATCTTTTAGTTTCTTGTTAGTCAAGTCATCAACTTTAATTTTCAAAATCATATCTTTTTAAATTTATTTTTCAAATCTTTTTCAAAATAAATTTCAATCATATCTTTTTCAAAACTTAATTTCAAATCTTTTTCTAACTTCTTAGCTTTTCAAAATTTATTTTCAAATCTTTTTCAATTAACCACTTGCCTTGTTTGTTTTAATTTTAAAAAGTTTACTATTTCTTATCTTTTTCAAAACCACTTAACTACTTTTCTCTCTCTCTCTAATTTTCGAAAACCCCTCACCACTTTTTCAAAATTCTTTTTAATTAACTAATTGGTTTAAATTCTAATTTTATTTTATTTCTTTTCTTAAATTTTGAATTCTAACTTATAATTAAAATAAAAACAAAAATATTTTTCTTTCCTTTTAATTAAAATTCGAATAACTCTCTTTCTCATCTCTTTCTATTTATTTTATTTATTTAGTAACACTTCTCTTCTACTCATAAATCGAACCATCTCCCTCTCTCTATGTTCAAATTCTTCTTATTCTCCCTCTACCTCATTCTTCTATTCTTCCATTCTTCTACTCATATAAAGGAATCTCTATACTATGACATAGAGGATTCCTCTTCTTTTCTATTCTCTTCTTTTTCATATGAGCAGAAACAAGGATAAAGACATTCTTGTTGAAACTGATCCTGAACCTGAAAGGACTCTAAAGAGGAAGCTAAGAGAAGCTAAAGCACAACACTCTGGAGAGGACCTTACAGAAATTTTCGAAAAAGAAGTAAATATGGCAGCCGAAAATAGCAACAATGGTGGAGATGCAAGGAAGGTGCTTGGTGACTTTACTGCACCAACTTCTGACTTCTATGGAAGAAGCATCTCAATTCCTGCAATTGGAGCAAACAACTTTGAGCTTAAGCCTCAATTAGTTTCTCTAATACAGCAGAATTGCAAGTTTCATGAACTTTTATTGGAAGATCCTCATCAATTCTTAGCTGAATTCTTGCAAATCTGTGACACTGTTAAGACCAATGGGGTTAATCCCGAGGTCTACAGACTTGTGCTTTTCCCCTTTGCTATAAGAGACAAAGCTAGGATATGGTTGGTGATGTGCGGAAAACGATCCGACACAAAACTCACCGGCAAGTGCACCGGGTCGCATCAAGTAATAATAACTCACATGAGTGAGGTCGATCCCACAGGGATTGAAGGATTGAGCAATTTTAGTTTAGTGATTGATTTAGTCAAGCGAATCAAGTGTTGAGTTGAGTGAAGTATGATTTCAAAAACTAAATTGCTTGAAATGTAAAGGGGAGTGGGTGAATTGCAAGAAATTAAAGAGAACAGAAAATAAAAGTGCTGAATCTTAAAGAACAAGAAATTAAATTGCAGAAACTTAGATTGCAAGAAATGTAAATGACTGAATCTTAAGGTGCAAGAAATGTAGATGGCTTGAATTGTAAATGGGTTAGGGATGTGGAATTGCAGACATTAAATACAGGAAAAAAAATTGCAACAAGCAGGGAAGTAAAGGATGAATTCAATTGCAGTAGATCTCAAACAGAAAATGTAAATTGCTTGAAGAAGCGTTCAACAGAGAAACTTAAAATAGAATCTCCAGATCTCAGGACCCAAGAGACTAGATAACCAAGTCTAGATCTCAATGCCTTCTTAGATCCAATTTTAGAATTTAATTGCAAGAAAAGTAAAGATGAAGCAGTAGAAGAAAAGGATTCAAATATTGATTTCTCAAAGGAATGCAGTAAAGAAAACAGAGAGATCTTAAGGTGAGATTGAGACAGAATTTCCTCAATTCTTCAACACGAAGTTAGTTTGAACCTTATGATTTTGTATCAATTAAAAGGTGGTTGATTGATTTAAGGAAACCATGCAATTCCAATTCAAATGGCTAATTTACAATGCAAGAAAGTGCATAAAACTAAATGAAAACAAGAGAAAAAGACTAGTGAAACTGGGCTAAGATGACTTGTCATCACAACACCAAACTTAAAGCTTGCTTGTCCCCAAGCAAGAAAAGAATTATTAAGAAGAAAGAATGAAAACGAAAGAGAATGCTCATGTTAGCAGAATATTATTGGTAGTTCATGGGGTTTTATGCAGATATGTAACTTATCCACTTTTTATTGACAATTAGGCCTAGAAAGTTTCCTTTAAGCATCAAGCAATACACTGCTATGACCTCTCATTATTCCTTTGTCCTTGGTTACTATTTTTCTATAAGCTTTAGTTCAGTGTCATGTGTAACAAGCTCTTTTCTTTACTTATGCTTGACACATTATTCACTATAGACACTTGGCTCACATTCCTTCTTAGAACATTGATGCCCAGTACCTCTTTGGGTTACTAAATGCCTTGTAGTTAGGTTGCTCTTGATAGTGGACTTTCAGTTGATGATCCCGGGTTAGTTAACCCAAGTCACCAAGTGATGATGCACTCCAAAGAACTTAATAATCCAAGCAGATCCTAGTACAAAGACACCACAGGCATATATTCTAAGGTTCAAGCTATTGGTGTCTAGCTTTGTTTCTTTTTATTTTTCTTTTGTTCTGTTGCCATTTTTGGCTTTTTCTTTTCTCTTTTTGTTTTTTTCTTTTCACACAAGGACTTTTATTTGATTGAGATTCATAGACAGTGAGCTGCTTTCTTCTTAAAGAGAGAACAATCTATTCCTTTTATTCACTGATAGTGAGTTGCCACACAATCACACATATATGCCACCACTTACTATTATTTGACTTCTAGCTAACAATGAACCTTCTTACTTCATGTTTCAAACATTTCTTTTGTTGAATTGAAAAGATGCAGGGGACAAAGCATGCATTAGTTAAATGAAAGTAACAGCACAAGCACACACTTAGACTAGCTTGCTTATTTTAAGAAAAATAAACATGATGCAAAAACTACTTTAAACAGAAAAGATGCATGGAGCAGGTCCACCTTTCATTTATCGTGCTTTTTCTTTCTTCTTTCATATGTTTGGTTGTTGGTGTTCCCTGTTTCCATGTTTGTTGTCTGTTGTCCACGCCAAAATCCAGCTCTATTCATCGTTTCTTCTACTCTATCTTCAAGCCTCATAGCATTACTTACTTCAATCTCACTTTTTCCTTTGAAGTACTCATCGAAAGTTGGAAATGCTGGATCCATGTTGTGCATATGCTCTCCGATGTAGTTTAACTTGATTTGACTGTTTATGTTGTAGTCGGCTTGGACTTCATATCTTGCATCTTGGAGGGTTGTGAACTCTTTGAGAGCCCTCATATTTTCAGCTTGCATTTGTGCCAACTTTCCAAATGATTTGTGAGCTTGAAAAGCATGCTCCTCTTGCATCACGAAGAATTTTGACTCAAACTCACTTTGTTTGTTCATCATCCTCAGCTGCCATTCCTCTTGCTCTTGTTGGTTTTTCATGTACTGTGAATGGTATTCCTCTTGCCTTTCTTGAATTCTCATATACTATTGTGATAATCTTCCAATTGCTTCCTGCATCTGAGTCATATCCAGAGTGTTGTGTGGTGGAATGTGTTGCTGTTCCTCCTCCTCTTGTGGCCCTTCTTCCTCCATTGGTTCAGTCCTTTGCTTTCTTCTTGGTAGTCTTCAGCTTTGCTGTGCTTCAGTAACAATCATCATTCTTTCAACGGTTATAGGCATGCCCGGGTGCAACCATGTTGGGTTTGCCTCCTCCATTGGCACTTTGGCTCTCATGCATAAACGCATAATGGTGCTCGGGTAGTGCAGCCACCCTTCGGCCAAATTTTTCTCTGCTAACCTTTGAATGTCATTTGCAATGATCTCATGGACTTTCACTTCACCTCCCATGATTATGCAATATAACATGATAGCTCTCTTCTTATTGACCTCCGAGTTATTTACTGTGCCTAGGATTGATTTCTTCATTAGCTCATACCAACACTTCGCTTCAGGGGTGAGATCTCCCCTTCTCAAGTACTTGTACTTGTTTTTAGTAGTTCCTACCCATTCTGTGTTGACTACACTAATCTCACTGGCAATCTCATCATAGTCATGTTCTTCATTTAGCCTTTGATGGTATCCTGGGATCTTGGCAAGAAAGCTTATTAAATTACTATGTGAACTCTCATTCCTTATATCCATTTTGACCGTGACTCTTCTCTTTTTTTTTCTTGGAGGACACCAAACTTAATGTTTGGCCATATAATCCAAAATATTTCTTCCTCCAACTAGTGTTTTTGAAATCTTAATGTCACTCTTGGTTAAATGTTTATAAGAAATGTTTTCATCATAATTTTCCTTTTTCTCTCTTTTTTTTTCATGAAGTTTATGGTGGTTGATGGTTGTAGTGCCTCAATTTGTCCCCTCTGACTGCGAGCTTCTTCTTTGTTGCTTGATGTTCTATCTCAGCATGTTCTAGTGAGATTATTTTGCTCACAGTATAGTAATCATCAGTCTGTTGGCTTGTTCCCAGTTGTTGATAGACTAACTGCACTTTGTCACCTTTGGAGAGCCCTTCTGTTGGGATTTTTTTATTCTTCCACCCTTTGTGAGCCTTCTTCTTATTTTTCTTCCTTTTTCTGGTTAACCTTTCCTCCTTGACAGTAGCTTTAGTTGTGGCACTTTCCTTCTTGGTTATCTTCCAAATTTCTTTTTGAGTGCCTTCTTTTCCTTGCATCTGTTCATTCTTCTGCTTTACTGAAGTGTTGATTACTTGCCTTGAGAAACAGTCATTGATGACTTGGCTTCTTCCTTCAGAATTTTGTCGTTCTGGGAACACTTTCAGAGTAATGCTTTCCTCATGCATCCTAAGAGTTAATTCTCCTTGCTCTACATCTATGATGGCTCTAGCGGTAGCTAAAAATGCAGATTTATGCTTGCTCCTAAATCGCACATCCCCTTGTTGATAAATAGACTTCCAATGGTACAAGGTAGGAAGAAACTTCCTGGATCTTCCAACTTGGGAGGGAGTCCTTTTCTGATGAGTGCACTGCATTCTTCAGAGAGAAGTACAGTCTCCTTCTCCAGCCAGCTTCTTTTCTTGTTAATGAGTTCCTTCAAGAACTTGGCATATAAGGGCATCTGTTCCAATGCTTCAGCCAGGGGAATGTTGATTTCCAGTTTCTTGAAAGTTTCCAGGAATTTGTGAAAGTGTTGATCTTTGGTTTCTTTGTTGAACCTCTGTGGGTATGGCAGCGGAGGAATGAAGACTTTCTTCTTTTTCTGTGCTTCTTCCTCTCTCTCATATGTATTGATTGGCTGGTCTTCTTTTCTTTTGGGGTTCTCCGTGTTCTTGTTTGACACCATATTTTGATCATTGGCTTCCTCTGTATCTGTTGGCTTTTTGCTGCTTTCCACTGGCTTCTTTGTGGTGTCATTGTTGCTCATCAATGTTCTCCCACTTCTTAATTGTATTGCCTTGCATTCTTCCTTAGGATTTGGGATTGTGTCACTCGGCAGTGAGCTTGAAGGTCTCTCAACAGAGATCTGTTTGGAGATTTGTCCAATTTGCCTCTCTAGGCTCTTCATGGAGGCTTCATAATTCTTGGTTGTCATTTCCTGGTGTTTCCACATTTTGTCTATCAATGTTTCCAAGTTGGTGAGTCTTTGAGATTCAGGTGATACTTGTGGTGGGTATTTTGGTTTGTGAGTTGGTTATTGGATTGGTAATGGTTGGGGTGGTTGTTTTGAGGCTTTTTGTAAGGGTTTTGGTTAGTTTGCTGTTGGTTGTGGTTTTGGTTGTTTCTTGAAGTGTTTTGGTTTGAGTTCCTCTGCCATGGTTGTTGGTTCTGGTTGTGATTATCTCCCCATCTGAGGTTCAGGTGGTTCTTCCAGGATGGATTGTATGTGTCTCCATACACTTCATTCTGTCCAGAGTTTTGGTTGTGCATGTACTGGACTTGTTCTTGCTGCTGCTCCTCTTGAGTTTCTTCATTTTGCCCCCATGTGGATGATGGTTGGCTTGTGTTAACTGCTGTAAATTACAACAAGCAGGGAAGTAAAGGATGAATTCAATTGCAGTAGATCTCAAACAGAAAATGTAAATTGCTTGAAGAAGCGTTCAACAGAGAAACTTAAAATAGAATCTCCAGATCTCAGGACCCAAGAGACTAGATAACCAAGTCTAGATCTCAATGCCTTCCTAGATCCAATTTTAGAATTTAATTGCAAGAAAAGTAAAGATGAAGCAGTAGAAGAAAAGGATTCAAATATTGATTTCTCAAAGGAATGCAGTATAGAAAACAGAGAGATCTTAAGGTGAGATTGAGACAGAATTTCCTCAATTCTTCAACACTCAAGACTCAAGACAATTGTAAGATGAAATTGAAAACAAGAAAACTAAGAGGAAGAGAATTCAATTTTCCTTCCCCGAGACTCAGAATCTCCAAATAGCTCCAAACCCAAAAGCTCTCTACTGCAAGTATTAAAAATTCTAAAAAGGAAGCTCCCTAAAAACTTCAAATCCTAAGCTATTTATACACTTTCTTCAAATGATCATTAAGCCTTGAATTGGGCCTTTAGTCTTGATGGAATTGGGTTGATAGTAGCCTCTTCCAGGAGCCTCATTCTTCAGCCAACGTTTGACCTCAACGTTTGAGGCAAACGTTGGCGCAAACGTTGGCTTTTTCCCAGGGTGTTCTTCAACTGCTACTCACGTTTGAGTTGACGTTTGAGGCAAACGTTAGCTCAAACGTGAATTCCATTTTCTCAAACCCATTCTTGCAACCTTCTTCCATAATGTTGGCACACCTTTTGTTTCCTTTCTTCACCTACAAGTAATCAAAACAACCAATCAAAGTATCACAAAATTCACAAGGTTTATAAATCAATTAATTATCAACTAAAGTTAGCTTGAACCTTATGATTTTGTATCAATTAAAAGGTGGTTGATTGATTTAAGGAAACCATGCAATTCCAATTCAAATGGCTAATTTACAATGCAAGAAAGTGCATAAAACTAAATGAAAACAAGAGAAAAAGACTAGTGAAACTGGGCTAAGATGACTTGTCATCAGTTGGACTCACAACCTAAAGAAAGCCTGAACTCTTGGGAAAAGTTGGTCAATGCTTTCTTGGCCAAATTCTTTCCACCTCAAAAGTTGAGCAAGCTTAGAGTGGAAGTCCAAACCTTCAGACAGAAGGAAGGTGAATCCCTCTATGAAGCTTGAAAAAGATACAAGCAATTGATCAGAAGGTGTCCTTCTAACATGCTTTCAGAATGGAGCATCTTATGTATATTCTATGATGGTATGTCTGAATTGTCCAAGATGTCATTGGATCACTCTGTTGGTGGATCTCTTCATCTGAAGAAAACGCCTGTAGAAGCCTAGGAACTCATTGAGATGGTTGCAAATAACCAGTTCATGTATACTTCTGAAAGAAATCCTATGAATAATGGAATGACTCAGAAGAAAGGAGTTCTTGAGATTGATACTATGAATGCCATATTGGCTCAGAATAAAATATTGACTCAACAAATCAATATGATTTCTCAGAATCTAACTGGAATGCAAGCTGCATCCGGCAGTACTAAAGAATCCTCCTCTGAAGAAGAAGCTTATGACCTTGAGAATCTTGCAATGGAAGAAGTGAATTACATGGGAGAATCCTATGGAAACACCTATAATCCTTCATGGAGAAATCATCCAAATTTCTCATGGAAGGATTAGCAGAAGCCTCAACAATGCTTCAATAATAATAATGGTGGGAGAAATAGGTTTGGCAATAGCAAGCCTTTTCCATCATCTTCTGAGCAACAGACTGAGAATTCTAAGCAGAGCCTTTCTGACTTAGCAACCATAGTCTCTGATCTATCTAAGACCACTCTCAGTTTCATGACTAAAACAAGGTCCTCCATCAGAAATTTGGAGGCACAAGTGGGTCAACTAAGTAAAAGAGTTACTGAAACTCCTCCTAGTACTCTCCCAAGCAATACAGAAGAGAATCCCAAAAGAGAGTGCAAGGCCATAACCATATCCAAAATGGCCGAACCTGGAGAGAGTACAAAGGCAGTGATTTCCAGTGAGGAAGACCTCAAGAGACGTCCACTGACCACTAAGGAGTTCCCTAATGAGGAACCAAGGGAATCTGAGACTCATATAGAGACCATAAAGATTCCATGGAACTTAATGCTGCAGTTCATGAGCTCTAATGAAGATTCTTCCTATGAAGAGGATGAAGATATTATTGAAAAGCAAGTAGCTCGGTATCTAGGAGCGATCATGAAGCTGAATACCAAGTTATTTGGTAATAAGACTTGGGAGGATGAACCTCCATTGCTCATGAATGAACTGAATGCCTTGGTTCAACTGAAATTACCTCAGAAGAAATCGGATCCCGAAAAGTTCTTAATACCTTGTACCATAGGCACCATGACCTTTAAGAAGGCTCTATGTGACCTAGGGTCAGGAATAAACCTCATGCCACTCTCTGTAATGGAGAAACTAGGAATCTTTGAGGTACAAGCTGTAAGAATCTCACTAGAGATGGCAGACAAATCAATGAAACAGGCTTATGAACTTGTAGAGGATGTCTTAGTGAAGGTTGAAGGCATGTACATCCCTGCTGATTTCATAATCCTAGACACCGGGAAGGATGAAGATGAATCCATCATCCTTGGAAGACCCTTCCTAGCCACAGCAAGAGCTGTGATTGATGTGGACAGAGGAGAGTTAGTCCGTCAATTGAATGAGGACTACCTTATGTTTAAGGCTCAAGGATCTTCTTCTGTAACCATGGAGAGGAAGTATGAAAAGCTTCTCTCAATACAAAGTCAAACAGAGCCCCCACATTCAAACTCTAAGTTTGGTGTTGGGAGGCCACCATCATGCTCTGAGTGTTTGTGAACCTCTCTAAGAGCTCACTGTCAAGCTATTGACACTAAAGAAGCGCTTATTGGGACGCAACCCAATGTTATTTAATTATATTTATCTTTATAGACATTTGTTTTCCATTGCCATGTTATGTTTTCCTCAGGTTGATGATCATGTAGAGTCACAAAAATAGCTGCAGAATTAAATCAGAATCAAAAACAATATTAAAAATAGCACACCCTGGAGGACAGGCTTACTGGCGTTTAAACGCCAGTAAGGATAGCAGAATGGGCGTTTAACGCCCATGCTGACAGCATTCTAGGTGTTAAACGCCAGAATGGGCAGCACTCTGGGCGTTTAACGCCAGAAAGGGCTGGCTGGCGCGCCCAAAGAGGCAGTCAAGTGGGCATTAAACGCCAGAATGGATAGCATTCTGGGCGTTTAACGCTAGGATGACACAAGGGAGGTAATTTTGTTTCCAATTCGATTTTTTTCAATTTTTCATGTTTTAATTCATAATTTTTTGCACTAAACATATTTTAAACGTTCATCTTTCAATTTCTATTTTCAAAAATTAATAATCTTTCCAATTCTTTTTAATCCTTTTTCAATTCTTTTCAATTCCGTCCAAAACATTTTCAAAACTTACATATCTTTTCAAATTCTTTTCAACTCTCTTTAATTTTTCTTGTATACAGTAATAAGTTTTCAAAATTAATTGCATCATTCTTCTTCTACTCCCTTCTATCTTATTTTGCTCGAGGACGAGCAAACCTTTTAAGTTTGGTGTGGAAAAAAAACTCTACTTTTTATTTTTCCATAACCATTAATGGCACCTAAGGCCGGAGAAACCTCTAGGAAGAGGAAAGAGAAAGCAGTTGCTTCTAACTCTGAGTCATGGAAGATGGAGAGATTCATCTCAAAATCCCATCACTAGAAAGAGGATGGAGCAAACAAGAGAGCCCACTCATGGACCTCAACAAGAGCCATGAGAGAGTAGCAACAAAGGCAAGGAAGAGACATAGAGGAGCTCAAGCACTCCATAGGATCTTCAAGAGGAAGAACTAGCTGCCGTCACTAAGGTGGACCCGTTCTTTAATTTCCTTGTTCTTATTTTTCTATTTTTTGAATTCTATGCTTTATGTTTTGTCTATGTTTGTGTCTTTATTACATGATCATTAGTGTCTAGTGTCTATGTCTTAAAGCTATGAATGTCCTATGAATCCTTCACCTTTCTTAAATAAAAGAAATATTTTCTGAAAAAGAAAAAGAAGTACATGGATTTCGAAATTTATCTTGAAATTAGTTTAATTATTCTGATGTGGTGGCAATACTTTTTGTTTTCTGAATGAATGCTTGAAAAGTGCATATTTTTTATAGTGAAACTTATGAATGTTAAAATTGTTGGCTCTTGAAAGAATAATGAAAAAAGAGAAATGTTATTGATAATCTGAAAAATCATAAAATTGTTTCTTGAAGCAAGAAAAAGTAGTGAAAAACAAAAGCTTGCAAAAAAAAATGGCAAAAAAAATATATATATAAAGAAAAAGAGAAAGCAAGCAGAAAAAGCCAATAACTCTTTAAACCAAAAAGTAAGGGTAAAAAGGATCCAAGGCTTTGAGCATTAATGGATAGGAGGGCCCAAAGGAATAAAACCCTGGCCTAAGCGGCTAAATCAAGCTGTCCCTAACCATGTGCTTGTGGCGTGAAGGTGTCAAGTGAAAAGCTTGAGACTGAGCGGTTAAAGTCATGGTCCAAAGCAAAAAGAGTGTACTTAAGAGCTCTGGGCACCTCTAACTGGGGCCTCTAGCAAAGCTGAGTCACAATCTAAAAAGGTTCACCCAATTATGTGTCTGTGGCATTTATGTATCCGGTGGTAATACTGGAAAACAAAATGCTTAGGGTCACGGCCAAGACTCATAAAGTAGCTATATTCAAGAATCAACATACTGAACTAGGAGAATCAATAACACTATCTGAATTCTGAGTTCCTATGGATGCCAATCATTCTGAACTTCAAAAGATAAAGTGAGATGCCAAAACTGTTCAGAAGCAAAAAGCTACTACTCCCGCTCATCTAATTTAAACTAATCTTCATTGATAATTTTGGAATTTATTGTTTTTTCTCTTATTTTTATCCTATTTTTTTTTAGTTGCTAGGGGACAAGCAACAATTTAAGTTTGGAGTTGTGATGAGCGGATAATTTATACCCTTTTTGGCATTATTTTTACATAGTTTTTAGTATCTTTTAGTTTCTTTTTATTATATTTTTATTAGTTTTTATGCAAAAATCACATTTCTGGACTTTACTATGAGTTTGTGTATTTTTCTGGCTGAAATTGAGGGACTTGAGCAAAAATCTAATTCAGGGGCTGAAAAAGGACTGCAGATGCTATTGGATTCTGACCCTCCTGCACTCGAAGTGGATTTTCTGGAGCTACAGAAATCCAATTGGCACACTCTCAATTTCTTTGGAAAGTAGACATCTTAGGCTTTCTATCAATGTATAATAGTCCATTCTTTGCCCGAGATTTGGTGGCCCAAACTGGCGTTCAAACGCCCACCAAAGACCCTTTTTCTGGAGTAAAACGCCAGAACTGGCACCAAAACTAGAGTTAAATGCCCAAACTGGCACCCAACCTGGTGTTTAACTCTAGGAATATCCTATGCACGTGAAAACTTTAATGCTCAGCCCAAGCACACACCAAGTGGGCCCCAGAAGTGGATTTCTGCACTATCTGCACTTAGTTACTCATTTTTTGTAATCCCTAGTAACTAGTTTAGTATAAATAGCACTTTTTACTATTGTATTCGGATACTTTTGATACTTTATCATCTCTGGACGTTTAGTCCTTAGACATTGGAGGCTAGCCATTCGGCCATGCCTAGACCTTTTTCTCTTATGTATTTTCTCTGGTGGAGTTTCTACACCTCATATATTAAGGTGCGGAGCTCTGCTGTTCTTCATGAATTAATGCAAGTACTATTGTTTCTCTTTCAATTCATGCTTACTTCTTCTCCAAGATATACTCTCGTACTTAATTCAGTTAAGTCAGAATGAACGGGTGACCTATGACAATCACCCACTATCTTCGTTACTCGCTTAGCCAAGATCCGCGTGCCTGACAACCACAAAGCGGTCTACATGATGTTCAACATAGTCATTGGACGACAGCCGGAGTATATTCTCTTGAGTCTCTAATACACAGAGCGAGTCTGTGAGATTAGGATCTTCGTGGTATAGGCTAGAACCAATTGGCAGCCATTCCTGAGATCCGGAATGTCTAAACCTTGTCTGTGGTATTCCGAGTAGTATCTGGGAAGGGATGACTGTGACGAGCTTCAAACTTGCGAATGTTAGGCATAGTGATAGTGTGCAAAAGGATAAGGGTCCTATTCCGACGCTAGTGAGAACCGACAGATGATTAGCCGTGCGATAGCTGTACCTGGTATTTTTCATCCGAGACGAGAAATCCGACAGTTGATTAGCCGTGCAGAGATCGTACCTGGTATTTTTCATCCAAGAGGATCATACAGCTTGCCATGGAAGGGAGCACGCATGGTTGGAGGAAGACAATAAGAAAGTAGAGGTTCAGAAGCAACAAAGCATCTCCAAATGCTTATCTGAAATTCCCACCAATGAATTACATAAGTATCTTATTTTCTTTTATGTTTTATTTATCTTTTAATTATATAAACCTCATAACCAATTGAATCCGCCTGACTGAGATTTACAAGATGACCATAGCTTACTTCAAGCCGACAATCTCTGTGGGATTGACCCTTACTCACGTAAGTTTTATTACTTGGACGACCCAGTGCACTTGTTGGTTAGTTGTGCGGAGTTGTAAAAAGTGTGAATCACAATTTTGTGCGCCAGCGCCTCATTATAAAACCTTTTCAAGAAAAAGAGTGCACCTTGACCTAAGACCTATTTTTCTAACTATAGTACCTTTTTAGGTTACAGGCATGCCATGAACTTGGTAGCTCTCGCCCTTCGAGGTCGGACACCTTGTAGTAACCTTTCCCCAGTACTTCTGTTACTCGGTATGGTCCTTTCCAGTTAGCTGCTAACTTCCCTTCTCCTGACCGACCTGCTCCGATATCATTTCGGATTAATATGAGATCATTGGTGGTGAAGCTTCACTAGATTACCTTCCAATTATATCTCTAAGCCATTCGACGCTTTAGGGCTTCCTCTCTAATCCGAGCTCTTTCTCGGACTTCTGGGAGTAGGTCGAGCTCTTCCCTTTGAGTTTGGGGGTTGGTATCTTCGTTGTAGAGGATCACTCTAGGAGATTCTTCTTCTACCTCTACGGGGATCATTGCCTCCATTCTGTAAGCAAGTCAGAAGAGTGATTCTTCTGTGGTGGAATGTGGTGTTGTCCGATATGCCCATAGGACTTGTGGGAGCTCTTCAGCCCAGGCTCCCTTGGCATCCCATAGTCTTCACTTTAACCCGGCCAATATGACCTTGTTGGCGGCTTCGGCCTATCTATTGGCCTGTGGGTGCTCTACAGAGGTGAATTGGTGCTTTATTTTTAGATCAACTACCAAGTTCCTGAAACCTGTGTCGGTAAATTAAGTACCATTATCTGTGGTGATGGAGTATGGAACCCCAAACCTTGTGATAATGTTTCTATATAGGAATTTCTGACTTCTTTGGACGGTGGCAGTCGCTAAGGGCTCTACCTCAATCCATTTTGTGAAATAGTCTATTCCTACAATGAGGTATTTAACTTGTCCTGACCCCTGGGGGAATCGTCCAAGGAGGTCGAGCCCCCACTTTGCAAATGGCCAGGGTGACATAACGCTGATGAGCTCCTCTGGTGGAGTGATATGGAAGTTAGCATGCTTCTGACATGGAGGGCATGTTTTGACAAACTCTGTTGCTTCCTTTTGCAAGGTTCGCCAGAAGAACCCATCTCGGACTACCTTTTTGGAAATAGCTCGTGCTCCCAGGTGGTTGCCATACATACTACTGTGTACTTCTTCCAGGACTTCCCTTGTATTGGAGGTCCGCACACATTTTAGGAGGGGTGTTAAAATCCCTCTCCTATATAGGATGTTGTCCACTATGGTGTAGTACTGTGCTTCTCGTACTAGCCTTTTTGCCTCCTTTTTATCTGTGGGAAATGTCTCAGACTTGAGGTAGTTGATTATAGGAGTCATTCATCCTTGATCCTGACCTGATACGGTTAGGATCTTTTCTTCCTCCGAGATTGATGGACTTTGCAGTGTTTCTTGGATGAGGCTTCTATTATTGCCCCCTGGTTTGGTGCTGGCTAGTTTTGAAAGTGCATCAGCTCGGGTATTCTGTTCCTGAGGTATATGTCGGACCTCATATCCCCCAAACTGTTCGAGCTGTTCTCTGGTTTTGTCTAGGTATTTTTTCATGGTGGGATCCTTAGCTTGGTAGCTCCCTTCTATTTGTGAGGTAACTACTTGTGAATCACTGAAGACAGTAAGCTTTTAAACTCCTACCTCCCAAGCTAACGTTAAACCAACCAGTAGTACCTCATATTCAGCTTGATTATTTGAGGCAGGGAATTCAAACTTTAGTGATAGCTCGATTTGGGTTCCCTGATCACTTTCTATAATTACACCTGCGCCACTCCCGGTTTTGTTCGAGGAGCCGTCCACGTAGAGGTTCTATTTTGTGGGAGTTCCCGGGGTGTCAGTGTATTCGGCAATGAAGTCGGCCAGATACTGTGATTTGATGGTTGTCCGAGCTTCATATTGAAGATCAAATTCGGATAACTCGATTGCCCACTGTATGATTCTTCCATCTAAGTCTGTTTTCTGTAGGATGCCTTTTATGGGCTGGTTGGTCCGAACTCTGATAGTGTGAGCTTGAAAGTATGGGCGGAGTCGTCGAGAAGTGAGTATCAGGGCGTAGGCGAACTTTTCTATCTTTTGATAGTTTATTTCAGCCCCTTGTAGAGCCTTACTGATGAAGTAAATGGGTTGTTGCCCACTTTCGTCTTCTCTGACTAGTGCTGATGCTATTGCCCGACTTCCTACAGCGAGATATATTATGAGTTCTTCACCTTCCCGTGGTTGGGTAAGAATGGGTGATGCACCACTATTTCGTGGTACATCTTATGCTTAATTGAGTCAATTTTATCCACTAAACTCACACTTATTCATATAATTCGCATGTTTTACATTTTCCTTCCTAATTTTGTGCTATGATTAAAAACATGCTTCTTTGGCCTTAAATTTGCTATGTTTAATCCCCTCTTATTACCATTCGATGCCGTGATATATGTGTTAAGTGATTTCAGGGTTTACAGGGCAGGAATGACTTAGAGGATGGAAAAGAAGCATGCAAAAGTGGAAGGAATACAAGAAATTGAAGGAATTGCAAAGCTATCAAGCCTGACCTCTTCGTACTTAATTAACCATAACTTGAGCTACAGAGGTCCAAATGAGGCGGTTCTAGTTGCGTTCGAAAGCTAACATCTGGGGCTTTGAAATGATATATTATTTGCTATAGTTGCCATGAAGATAGGTGATGCGTACGCGTGCATCACGCATATGCATGCATGTGCGAAAGTTCAGCAATCAGAAATCGCTGGAGGCGATTTCTAGGCTGATTTTGGCCCAGTTTCAAGCCCAAAAAATATAGATTAGAGGCTGGAAGTGGAGCAGAATTAAAGGATGCTTCCCATCATTCACAAATTGTTAGGTTTTAGATGTAGTTTTCTAGAGAGAGAGGCTCTCTCCTCTCTCTAGGTTCTTAGGTTTCTAGATTTATTTCTTCCCAATTCCAGGTTCAATGTTCCTTTAATTTAGTGCTTTTGTACTTTTATTTATTCTATTACTTTAGTTTATATTCTTCTCTTGTTAATCTATTAATGCAAAGAGTATTTTCCGTTTAATTTCTTTATTTGCTTGATTATCTCGACTCAATTCCAATTATCATGTCTTCTTTCTACTCCCTTTACATATATGTGAGATTGGCATCCATGTCAATTGAGTAGGCTTCCAACTTGGCTTTGGAATTGATTAATATTTAATAGGAGACCCTTGAGTTGGAAGACTCAAGAGTTAAATTGTAATTGGAAGTTGTTGGCTGGCTCTCTAGTCACTAATGCTAATCCTTCCCAAGAGAGAGGATTAGGACTTGTGAATAGAAGTTGGCTCAACTACTTAACTTTCCTTTATTCGGTAAGGGTTAACTAAGTAGAAACAAAAACCTATTACTATTAATCTTGGGAAATCCAACAAGGATAGAACTTCCGACTGATCTTCTCCTAGCCAAGGCTTTTTATTTTAATTACATAAAACCTCTTGTTAATTTTCATTACTTTAATTTATAATCATTTATTTTTCCATTCCTCATTCAAAAATTTCTCAGAAAATTCATAACCAATAACAAGAAAACTTCCCTGCAATTCCTTGAGAGACGACCCGAGGTTTAAATACTTCGGTTTAATTTTATTGGGTTTGCTTTAGTGACAAACAAATTTTTGAATGAAAGGATTCTTTATTGGTTTAGAAACTATACTAGGAACAAGAATTTATTTGTGAAATATTTACCATCAAAAATTTGTTCATCAAAATGGCGTCGTTGCCTGGGAATTGCAAACGTGTGCCTTATTATTAGTTATTGTGAATAATTTTGCTTTTTCATTTCTTTGTTAGTGTTTCTATTTTTATGAGTTTATTTTCATTAATTTTTATTAGTTTTTATTTCTCTTACTACTATGAATTCTCACCCCTTTGGCTATGAGTTTGGTTACAATCAAGTTGTAGGAAGAGGAGATTACAATGAAAGCTTGGATCAAAGATGGGACAATCAAAAATGGGAGGAACCACAAGTATTTGATCAACCCTCTTGGCAACAACCACCTCCAAGGCACTATCAACAACCATTCTATGATGCTTACCAAGACAATGGTGGTGGTGGTACTCTTCGTGACAATCAACACCTAGCACAATATACCTATGAACCCCCTCCTCAACATAGCTTTGAACCACCATACTCGCAAGCTCCCTACTACCATTCACCTCCATATGACTCTAACCCTTATCCACCACACCAACCACCATACGAACCATATGAACCATACCCAAAACCACCACCTCAATATACACCATCTCCATATCCCTATCAAAAAGAACCACCTCCATATTATGAGCCTTTTATCCCAACAAATGAACCCTCCTATCCACCTCAAGTTCCCATAGATGATACCCTTAGTGCTATTCACCAAGGGCAAGGAGAGTTTCAAACCACACTTACCTCTACTTTCTCCGGTCTTACCTCTACTCTCCAAGCTCTTATATCTCGTATGGATCCATCCTTTACTCCAAATACTCAACCCCCAAGCTCTGGTGCACTTACTTTTCACCCATGTCCATCAATCCAAGAGCAACATGATCCAAATTACGCTATTGACGTGGAACAAGAGAAAAGGGATCGTCTTAAGGATGTAATGGATCAGGTTCACGCACACAGACTTCAAGAGAAGCAAGAAGAAGCACAAAAGGTGGAGGTAGGAGAGACCTTTGAAGAAAGTTGTCAAGAGGTGGAAGTCATCAAGGAGGAGCTGGATTTTGTACTAGAGCAAGTGGAGAACGCCGAGATTATTAAAGAAGAGAAAGTGGTTGAGGACTTAGGAGATGCAGAACCACCATGAGAAACTCAAGTCATAGAGCCTCCTTCCAAGATGTTTGAATTTGATGTTGAGGAGGGTGTACAACCTCCAAGGCATATCATGGTTGAAGACTTGGAAGCGGTTGATCATGAGATGGGTTCAATAATTAATGAGTTTCTACCTATAATTGAACCCTCTCCCATTGAACTAGAGAAAGAGGTTAATGTTGCAGAAGCTTGTCAAGAGGTGGAGATCATCAAAGAGGAGCCCAAGAAAGTGAAGCATACATTGGCAAGGCTACCACTGGAGATACCTCTCCCCAAGCCATTACCATCCAACACAACATTCAAGTGGGTAAAGTTATTATCCTTAAACTATACCTTCCCACTTGAATATGGTCTGCTTGAAACGGATGGATAACTTAGAGCTATCTGCAGTTTTAAGAGTAAAAGGGAGATGGTTAGTGGTTGGCAACACCATCTTAGGTTCGTTATGGTTGGAAGCTCAAGGCCTAATTACAAGGGTTGGTGTAATTCTTAATTGATTGGGTCTAGGAGGATGTTTGGGCGCTTAAATGAGAATTCCAAGGCTGAACCACCCGGATGGAATCATGATGATCAACTTGAAGACGGGTGTAGAAATAAGATTTGGGATCCCGGCATACAAGAGGATCATTTTTGGGAGCTCAAAGCTTTTGAAGAACTCCATCAAAGTTTGGGGAATTTACTTGGAGATGTTAGAGCTTATTGGAAGTCCAAGCATTGGTGGAAGTTTCAAGACGAGTTCAAGCACAAGCCACCATGATAAGGAGCTCACCAAATGTCCAACTTAAGGACTTTAACCAAAAGTACTAGGTGGGAGACAACCCACCATGGTATAATCGTCTCTTTTTATTCTTAGTTTTATTTTATCTCATTTATTATTGTTCATTCATAATTTCTACATCATCACCTGCATTCTGCATATTTAAAAAAAAAAAAAGGGGAATCGACGCGCAAGCGTCCACGATGCGCGCGCATCGTATGTGTATGCGCAAATGAACAGAGAGTTGCGCGAGAGATGCGCAGGAGGCGTGCGTGGCGCACAAGCCACCCCACGCGTATACGTACCGCACGCGTACGCATCCCCTGTAGAAATTTCAACCCATGTGTAAGCGTCAGCAACGCGTACGCGCGGGCATGAAAATCGGCGTCAAAGCGTGCTGAACAGAGAGCTGTGATGGTCTGGGGTTGGCACTGTGTTAGAGGTACAAAATCACCCATGCGTACGCATTCCTGATGTGTGCACGTCCTTTCGCTTTCAGATCACCCATGCGTACGCATGGGCGACACGTACGCGTCACATGGTTAATGCAGTTTTCACACGCACGCGTGCCCTGCGCGCGCGCATTGCGTCCCGTTTTTAATTTCCTCCCCTTTTCTTCTTCTTTCTTCCTCCTGTCTTACTTTCTTCTTCTTCATTTCTTTAACTTCTCATCTTTATTATTTTTCATTCTCTTTTACTTGCTGCATTTGTATCTTTTTCTTCCTTGTATTTTTAATTTTGTGCATGTTTTATTTTCTTTTCTACGTTTATTATTTTCTCCGTTGGTGTTAAATGTTCTTATTCAACTATTGTATATTTTCTGGTATTATTTTGGTGCTTAGTGACTTGTTTACAGTGTTGGGTGATATTACTTATCTGTCAATGCCATTCTTTCATTATCCCTATGCCCCTTTTTACATTGACATGATCTTATACTGTCTTTCAGCACCCACACTCTTCCCTTTTGTTATAATTTTTGCACTATTGATATGCCAATTGCACATATTGTTTTCTCACTTGCATGTTGTAGCTACCATGTAATTGAGACCCTCATTATTTGGTATTAACCCAACCATATTTTAATTATTTTCCATCTTTGTTTTTGGGTTACTTCTCTTTCCTTTTCTCTTCTTTCAAGATGGCCACCAGGAAGGGAAAAGGAAGAACTTCTATATGGGACGACAGACAAGTCCATCTGCACAATCTTTGGAGAAAAGCATCAGTTGGAGCCACCCATCCACTTGCACATCTTAGCATGCACCGAGGACGGTGCAATCTTTAAGTGTGGGGAGGTCGATACCGACTTTCATGGGTTAGTTATTTCCTATTTCAACACCAATGTTTAATTTTCCTTGTTAAATTAGTTGTTGCATTTGCATGTTTGTTTGATTTTGCGCATATTCTTCTACCACTACTTAGTTGGAGTAATAAATTCCTTTTTCAAGACCCGATTTTATAATATTTCACTAATTTAAATTAAAGCTTTTGTGTTGAACTAGTTGGGAGATTGTAATTTGGAACATGGTTTATAGCTAAGAACACACAACCTGTAAGATTTGAGCTTAATTACATGGTTACATTATTTAACCATAATATTTTATTCTTGTGTGTTTTCTTCCCTATAATTGCATTCTATATTTTGTTCCATTCTATATGCCCATTGTTTAGTGTATTTACATGCATGCATATGATTGAGGCCATCATTTGTTATTAGCTCACTTATCCCAAATAGCCTACCTTTTCACTTACCTTTGTTCGCCACCTTGAGCCTTTTAATCCCCTTGTTCTATATTTTACCACATCACTAGCCTCAAGCGGAAAAATAATTAATTACCCCAATTAAATATTTGATTAGCTTAAGATAGAGATTGTGTATTAATTAAGTGTGGGGAACTATGGGAACTTAGGTTGATGAGAAAGTGTTAAGTTTTATTGACAAGGTATTGGAATTTTGGGTGCATACTCATGTGAGACTAGAAAAATTAATTTAACCCAT
>NC_029791.2:102149303-102161433 GCF_000816755.2 Arachis ipaensis
CCCCCCACCAAAAATAAAATATATTACAATATAAATAAATAAATAAATAGGGGACAAAATTACCCCAATGTTAAGTTTAATAAAAGATCAATGCATATGTGGTGAAATTAAAGAAAAGTTGATACATGAGTATGTGAAACATACAAGAGTGGGAATTTTGGGTAGCTAGGCATGATTTTAGAATTATATAGAGTGTGTGTGTAAGTTAGGTGAGAACTTAGTTTTAGAAAAGACCTCATTACAACCTTACCTTAGCCCCATTACCTTAGCCTTCAAAAGACCTCATGATGTTTGCCTGTGTACATTAAATATTTGTTGATTGGTTAGATGAAGAACAAAGTTTTAGAAAGCATGACTAGAGAAGAGTAGAGTGGATTAACTCTAGACACTTGAGCGATTAGAGTGCATATACACTTCCAGTGAGGGTTCAATGCTTGATTCTACGTTCCCTGCTTTCATGAGCTATCTTCTTACAAGTTTACTTGTCTTTTATTGTGTAATTTGAATTAGTGGAATCTGATTTATGTTTGTCTTGGAGAATTTGTTTACTTTTAACCAAGTAGGTAGAAGTATTTTTGCATTTAGTTGCATTCATATAGATAGGTTGCATTTCATAAGTTTTACCATTCCTCTTCACTCCTTTATAGCTTCTCTTAAGCTTAGCATGAGGACATGCTAATGTTTAAGTGCGGAAAGATTTGATGCACCACTATTTCATGGTAAATCTTATGCTTAATTGAGTGAATTTTATCCACTAAACTCACACTTATTCATATAATTCGCATGTTTTACATTTTCCTTCCTAATTTTGTGCTATGATTGAAAACATGCTTCTTTGGCCTTAAATTTGCTAGGTTTAATCCCCTCTTATTACCATTCGATGCCGCGATATGTGTGTTACGTGATTTCAGGGTTTACAGGACAGGAATGGCTTAGAGGATGGAAAGGAAGCATGCAAAAGTGGAAGGAATACAAGAAATTGAAGGAATTGCAAAGCTGTCAAGCCTGACCTCTTCGTACTTAATTGACCATAACTTGAGCTACAGAGGTCCAAATGAGGCAGTTCTAGTTGTGTTGGAAAGCTAACATCCGGGGCTTCGAAATGATATATAAGTTGTCATAGTTGCCCTGAAGATAGGTGACGCGCACGCATGCATCACGCGTACGCGTGCATGTGCAAAAGTTCAGCAATCAGAAATCGCTGGGGCGATTTCTGGGCTGTTTTTGGCCCAGTTTCAAGCCAAAAAAACACAGATTAGAGGCTGGGAGTGGAGCAAAATTAGAGGACGCTTCCCATCATTCACAAATTGTTAGGTTTTAGATGTAGTTTTCTAGAGAGAGAGGCTCTCTCCTTTCTCTAGGTTATTAGGTTTCTAGGTTTATTTCTTCCCAATTCCAGGTTCAATGTTCCTTTAATTTAGTGCTTTTATACTTTTATTTATTCTATTACTTTAGTTTATCTTCTTCTCTTGTTAATTTATTAATGGAAAGAGTATTTTCCATTTAATTTCTTTATTTTCTTGATTATCTTGACTCAATTCCAATTATCATGTCTTCTTTCTACTCCCTTTACATGTATACGAGATTGGCATCCATGTCAATTGAGTATGCTTCTAACTTGGCTTTGGAATTGATTAATATTTAATAGGAGACCCTTGAGTTGGAAGACTCAAGAGTTAAATTATAATTGAAAGTTGTTGGCTGGCTCTCTAGTCACTAATGCTAATCCTTCCCAAGGGAGAGGATTAGGACTTGTGAATAGAAGTTAGCTCAACTACTTAACTTTTCTTTATTCAGTAAGGGTTAACTAAGTAGAAACAACAACCTATTACTATTAATCTTGGGAAATCCAACAAGGATAGAACTTCCGACTGATCTTCTCCTAGCCAAGGTTTTTTATTTTAATTACATAAAACCTCTTGTTAATTTTCATTGCTTTAATTTATAATAATTTATTTTTCCATTCCTCATTAAAAAATTTCTCAGAAAATTCATAACCAATAACAAGAACACTTCCTTGAAAATCTTTGAGAGACGACCCGAGGTTTAAATACTTCGTTTTAATTTTATTGGGTTTGCTTTAGTGACAAACAAATTTTTGTATGAAAGGATTCTTTGTTGGTTTAGAAACTATACTAGCAACGAGAATTTATTTGTGAAATTCTTTACCATCAAAAATCCGTTCATCAATGGGTGGTTACCCCAGAAATTTCTTAAAATCTTGGAAGGCTTGTTCGCACTCTGGAGTCCATTCAAACCTCTTTCCCTTCCTTAATGTTGCATAAAAAGGGAGAGATCTTATAGCTGATCCGGCTAGAAATCTGGATAGGGCTGCTAGTCTTCCGTTGAGCTGTTGTACTTCTTGGACACAGGTCAGACTTTTCATGTTGAGTATAGCCTGGCATTTATCCGGGTTCGCCTCGATTCCTTTTTGAGTGGGCATGAAACCCAAGAATTTGCCAGCTTCTACCGTAAAGGTGCACTTTGCGGGGTTAAGTCGCATACCATGCTTTCTTATGGTGTCGAATACTTTAGTGAGGTCGGATAACAATGATTCCTTACTTTGTGTTTTTACTAACATGTCGTCTACATAAACCTACATTAGCTTTCTGATGTGGTCGGCAAAGACTTTGTTCATCAATCTTTGGTATGTAGCTCCTGCATTTTTGAGCCCAAATGGCATGACTATGTAGCAGTAATTTGCCTTTGGAGTTAGGAACGAGGTTTTTTCTTGGTCGGCTGGATACATTGGAATTTGGTTGTATCCTGAATAAGCATCCATGAAGAAGAGGTACTTGTATCCGGAAGAGGCATCCACTAGAGTGTCTATATTCGGGAGCGGGTAGGGATCCTTTGAGCAAGCCTTATTGAGGTCAGTGTAGTCGGTACACATTCGCCACTTTCCATTTGACTTCTTTACCAAGACGACATTGGCTAGTCATAATGGGTACTCGACCTCCCTTATGAACCCTGCCTCCAATAAGGCTTGTACTTGCTTTTCCATAGCTTGGGACCCTTCTGGGCCAAGCTTCCTGCGCTTCTGTTGTACTAGCCAAGATCCAGGATATACCGCCAGCTTATAGCACATTAACTTGGGATCTATGTCGGGCATGTCTACGGCCTTCCATGCAAAGAGATTGGCATTATCCTTTAGGAACTGTATCAGTGGCTCCTTTAAGTCTCCCTTTAAGGTTGCCCCTATATTTGTTATTTTATCCTGGGCATCCCCTTTAGGTCTCACCTTCAGGTTGAGGATGAAGTTCTTCGCGAGCTCGAACTCCCCCGAGTTCGATGGTGTTGATTTCCTCTCCTCTGGGGTTGCCTTTGAGTTTCAGACTTTCATTGTAGTAGCGTCGCGCAAGCTTTTGGTCTCCTTTTTTTCGTGACGATCCCTTCTGGAGTTGGGAACTTCATGCACAGATGTGGAGTGGAGACTACTGCGGTGAGCTGGTTCAGCGTTGTTCGACCTATAAGGGCGTTATAAGCTGAGCTCACTACGATGTAGTCTATGTTTAGTGTCCTTGACCGAGTTCCTTTTCCAAAGGTTTTATGCAATGAGATGTATCCTAGTGGTTGAATTGGGGTATCTCCAAGTCCAAACAAGCTATTCAGATATGCTCTGAGCTCTTTATCTTGCAGGCCGAGCTTGTCGAAGGCGGATTTGAACAAGATGTCTGCGGAGCTTCCTTGGTCTACCAACGTTCGGTGGAGATTAGCATTGGCGAGTATGATGGTAATGACCATGGGATCATCATGCCCTGGGATGACGCCTGTGGCATCTTTTGGGGTAAAAGTAATAGTGGGGAGGTCGGATGACCTGTCCCCTCCTCCAACATGGTATACCTCTTTGAGGTGTCTTTTACGGGATGACTTAGAGATCCCTCCTCCAGCAAATCCACCATTTATTATATGAACATGCCTCTCAGGGGTGTGAGGGGACGTTCAGCTTGTCCGACCTCTTCGTCCCTTCTTTGCTTCTTTGGTTCGTCTGTTTTGTTGGCCAGGAACCTATCTAGTCTTCCTTCTCGGGCTAGCTTCTCTATGATGTTCTTTAGGTCGTAGCATTCGTTGGTGGGGTGCCTGTAGACTCGGTGGTATTCTCAATACTATGTCCGACTTCCTCCTCTTTTATGCTTAATCGAATGAGGGGGCGGGATCTTCTCAGTGTTGCATATCTCTCTGTAGACATCCACAAGAGACACCCTGAGGGGGTGTAGTTGTGGTATTTTCCAGGTTTTTTAGTAGACTGGTCTTCTTTTTTCTTAGACTCTTTATCCTTGTCCCGAGGTGGGTAGGAGAATAGGGATTTTGAGGTTTCTCCTAATCGAGAATTCTCCTCCATATTAATATACTTTTTTGCCCATTCTTGTACCTTGTTCAGAGATGTTGGGTTCTTTTTGGATATGGAGTGGCTAAAGGGTCCTTCTCGTAGGCCATTGATGAGACCCATTATGGCTGCTTCTATTGGTAGACTTTGTATGTCCAGACATGCTTTGTTGAATCTTTCCATGTAGTTACGGAGGCTTTTCCGATCTCCTTGCTTAATCCCTGACAAACTCCAATTTCGTGGTTTATCTTGTGCTTATTTTGGGGGATTTATCAATATTTCTCACACTTATTCACAAGAAATGCATGGTTTTGTGTTCACTTCCCAATATTGCTCTATGATGAAAAACATGCTTATTTTACCTTAAAATTGCCATATTTTAATCCTCTTCTATTGTCATTCGATGCCGTGATATCTGTGTTGAGTAATTTCAGGAATTATAGGTTAGGATTGACTCAGAAGAGAGGGAGAAAGCATGTACAAAAAGGGAGGAACATGAAGAATTGAAGTCTTGGGAGCAGCAGTATCGGCGTGCCCGTGCACTCCACGCGCTCGCGTGGATGGGACTGGATAGAAGCGGGGCGCAAGGATGGACACATCCGCGCATATTGGAAGATTTCTACCAACGCACACGCGCAACTGGCGTGCACGCGTGGATCACAAAAGTAATCGGCGCGCGCGCACGCATGGCGCGCACGCGTGGGAAGCTGCATGTGACCTCATTAAGAGAAATCGTGCCTGGCGATTTCTGAGGGCAAGGAGGCCTAATTTCAAGCTGTTTCTGCATGGAAAAGACCCAAGGATGCTTGGGGGAAAAAGGGAGATGACTCATTTGGAGACTAGGACATAATTTGAGAGTTTTTAGGTTCTTTGGTGATTCTAGAGAGAGAAACCCTTGTTCCTCTCTAGATCTAGTTTCCATTTTGATTTTTCCTTGTTGATTTGTGAATTGGATTTGTTGATTACAGTTTTAATTGTTCAATTTAATTTCCTTGCTACAATCTTGCTTACATCTAGTGATAGTTTAATGATTCTTGTCAATTGTTATTTTACCCATTTCAAGAATGTTGTGAATCTTGTTTTGTTGATGTTACATTGATGATTTCTATGTTTAATCTTGTTGATTGTTTGATTGTATGTTGATCATTGTTAGTGGGTATTTGTAGAATTCAATTTAATTACTATTTTGAACATGTCTTTTGTTAGCACTTACCAAGTGTTTGATGAATTGTTTACTTTGATTATGGAGTAGTTCCTTCTCACTCTTGGCCTAGGTCAAGGGAATTGGGTAAACTTGAGTCATTGGGTCTAATGGATTTGATGATTTGGGAGCCCTAGGTGGTCAATTTGATACTCATTGACACCAACCCACTACTAATCTAATTAGTAGGTAGGTTGGGACTTATGGATTGATGTGGCCAGGGCCATTTGACGTACTTCAAGTCTAGGAGTAGATATCACGTACTTAAGACTCGGGAGTAGACTTAATGAGCTTGGTTCCTCATAATTGTCAAGATGAAGTGTTGGACAAGGATTGTGACCCCAATTCCCATGTCTAGCCAAGAGTTATTTTTATCATTCATATTTGAAAACCGATTTCCAATTTCAAGTGTCTTAGTCATAGTTATTCGTTTAGCTTAAGGTAGAATTAAGTAGAATATTGCTTGCTCATTGGAATTGCTTAGTTTTTGCTTACGTAGTTGAATTCGTTTATTGCAATTTAAGATTACCTGCTTGTTGAGTTTTCCATTTATTTTCATGCTCATAACTCTCAACCCCGGATTTCTAACCAATGTCGAAGCACATGTTTGCCCATTCTTCGTGAGACGACCCGAGGTTTGAATACTTTGGTTATTTCTATTGGGGTTGAACTTGTGACAACCAAATCCCTCTTCTAAATTTGACCCCCGAGGATTGTTGTTGGTAGGCTATACTCACAACGAGGTGATATTAAAGAGAAAAAATCTTACCAATATAACATCCCTTGGTTGGACATCTGTCAAATTTATGGCGCCGTTGTCGGGGAATGGTTGCAACATATGCCTTGATATTGGTTATGTGAATATGTGAATACTGTAGATATTTTGCTTTTTCAATACTTAGCTAAAGTTTAAATTTCTTTTGCAATTGTACTATGACTTTCAAGTTTGATGACTCGGTCTCAACCGAATTCTAGCTTAGCCAATTTTGATCCTGAAATTGAAAGAACTTTGCTGCACACTCGACAAGCTAGAAGGCGATTGGACTACACGCCTAGTACTTCGGCCTCTCTTGAGGAAAACACCGAATCACTAGACGCCACCGAGGGTGACTTGGAGTCTGTTACTTCCTATTCTTCTGTTGACACTACTAATACATCTTTGCATCCTACAGGTGAGCCACACATGGCAGAGCCACGCCGGATCACTTTGCATGAGCAAGAAGCTCCGGATATCATACTTCAACCGTTACAAGCAAGGTATCCTAACCTTGATCCAAACTTTAAGTTGAAGAGTAGCTTGATAAATCTACTTCCTAAGTATCATGGGTTGCCGGGTCAAGACTCCATCCGACATTTGAAGGATTTTCATGTTGCTTGTTCTATGGCTCGAAGGCATGGAGCCGATGAGGTAGCCATCATGGTTTTTGCCTTTCCTTTTTCTCTTGAAGCACAAGCAAAAACATGGTTTTATTCGCTACCAGATGATATTGTGACTAATTGGGATTTCCTGAGAAGAGAGTTTCTTGACAAGTTCTTCCCACCGGAGAAGACCGAGTACATCCGGAAAGAGATTTTGGGCATAATGCAAAGAGACCAAGAGAGCATGTATGAGTATTGGTCTCAGTTCAAAAGGCTATTGGAGTCATGTCCACATCACGGAATGACCACTCGCTTGCTCATTAGCTACTTTACCGGAAGTCTTTGTGCGGAAGATAGAAGATTGCTTATCGCCTCTAGTGGTGGATCCCTTTCGAAAAACAAGACGGAAGGAGAAGCTTGGGATTTGATAAAGGATGTCGCCGAATCTACGCAACACAGAAGAGTGAGGAATAACTCCCTTAAGGGTGTGGTAGAACCGTCCCCCTCCGAAGCAAGTCTAACCAAGGCACTTGGGGATATGGCCACCATCCTTACACAAATTCAAAGAGATCAAAGGGAGTATTACTCCATCAAAGCCATCCAAGCCCCTCCTCCGGTTACTCAACTTGAAGGCCCTCCTAGGATTTGTGGATTGTGCTCTAGCACTACACATTACACCGACCAATGCCATCAAATTCAAGAGGAACATGCCCTTGTGGTAGCCAATGTGAATTACAACAACCGTCCACCATACCCTTCTCAAGGCCAAAACAACTACCACCAAGGTAGCAATCAACATCAAGGGTGGAGAGATAATTCACAAGGAAACAATCAGAACCAAAGATGGAACAACCCTTCTTCTCATCACAATAACAACCAATCTTCATCCCAATACCACCACAATAACACTAACTACCAAGCCAACCAAAACCAAAAGAACTACACCAAGTACCAAACACCACACCATAGACAACAAAACCAAACTCCTACATCTTTCAACAATCAAGTTGATGAACTTAGAGCCGCTATGGAAAAACGAGATGAGATCAACAAGGCTCAATTTGAGGCCTTGAACACTCAATTGGCTAACCTCACCAACATACTCTCAAAGATGAACATGTCAAACCAACCACCAACTCCCAATAACAACACCACCCAACCCTCAAGTTCATCCAACCTTCCATCCCAACCCCAACCAAACCCAAGAGGCGGTCTCAATGCCATCACTCTACGGTCGGGAACTACATTGGAGGAGATACCCCCAAGAGTCATGGGAGAGATGCATGAGGAAGAGGTAGTTGTTGGAACTCCACATGAAGAAGAGGTGGTAGACAAAAGGCATGAGGAAGAAGGAGTAAACCTCAAGGAACCCAAGAGGAAAGCCGTAGTCGATGAATCAATTCCTATTCCATTTCCTTCCATGGTGAAGAAAGCAAAGAAGACACCGAAATTTGATTTAGACATGCTCCAAGTGTTCAAAAAGGTCGAGGTAACCATACCACTCCTTGATGCTATTCAACAAATCCCCAAGTATGCAAAATTTTTGAAAGATTTGTGTACACACAAGAGTAGAATAGGGGAATTGGAGACACTATCCTTGGGTAGTTCAATTTCTTCCTTGATGGAGCCTATTCCAAGAAAATGTGGTGACCCTGGACCGTGCTTAGTGTCTTGTTGTATTGGTGGATACACTTTTCATGACTGTATGTGTGACTTGGGAGCTTGTGTTAGCATCATGCCGCTTTCCATCTATGTGCGGTTGAATTTAGCTCCATTGAAGAAGTCGGCGGTGAGGTTTGCCTTAGCCGATAAAAGTGTGATCACAGTAATGGGAATAGCTGAAGATGTACTTGTGGCAATTAAGGATTTGGTTTTTCCGGTTGACTTTTACATCCTTGAGATGCCCCCAACGGAAGGTAAAAGCTCATCCTCCGTCCTACTTGGTAGACCTTTCCTCAAAACCTCCAAATTCAAGCTAGATGCTTTTACTGGTGTATATTCCTTTGGAGTTGGAGACAAGATTATCAAGTTCAATTTAGAGGAAGCCATGAAACATCCTCCCGAAGAACATTCTATGCTCCGATGCGACATAATTGATGAAGTGGTAGCGGAAGTACAAGAAGAAGATCATGACAAGTCGTGCTACCCCACTGTTGAGGAGATAGATGACCAAGAGGGTGAACTTAAAGAAGTTGCCAAAAATGAGTCCCATGAGCTTGATGAAAAGGAACCTCATCTTGAGGTAGCAAGTGAACTGAAACCCCTTCCCTCTCATCTGAAATATGTGTTCTTAGAAGACAATTGTGGGTTTCCAGTTATTATTGCTAATGAACTCTCAAGTGAAGAAAAGAAAAAACTCCTAGACGTTCTAAGAAAGTACAAGAAAGCGATAGGATGGAGCCTTGCGGATATTGTGGGGATTGACCCGCATAAGTGCATGCATAGGATATTTCTCCAAGATGGAGCCAAGCCGGTTCGGTAACCACAAAGGAGGCTCAACCCAACCATCCTTGACGTAGTGAAGAAAGAGGTCACCCGACTACTGGATGCGGATATCATATACCCTATTTCCGACAGTGAGTGGGTGAGCCCGGTTCAAGTTGTTCCCAAGAAGTCGGGCATCACAACGGTCAAGAAAGAAGACGGAGAAATGGTCACTAAAAGGGTGCAAAATGCGTGGCGAGTATGTATTGACTACAGAAGATTGAATGCCGCCACACGGAAGGACCATTACCCCTTACCCTTCATCGATCAGATGCTAGACCGCTTGGCAGGTAAATCTCACTATTGTTTTCTTGATGGATTTACTGGATATTTTCAGATACATATTGCTCCTGAAGATCAGGAGAAGACCACGTTTACATGTCCGTTTGGCACCTTTGCCTATAAAAGGATGCCATTTAGACTATATAACACACCCGCCACTTTTCAGAGGTGCATGATGAGTGTCTTCTCCGATCTAATGGAGAATTGTCTAGAGGTTTTTATGGATGATTTCAGCGTTTATAGTGTCTCATTTGATTGTTGTTTGGAAAGCTTGGCCAAGGTCCTAGCTAGATGTGTTGACACCAACCTTGTCTTAAATTTTGAAAAATGTCACTTTATGGTACGATAAGGCATAGTGTTAGGACATGTAGTATCTCATGAAGGCATTTCTGTGGACCCGGCCAAGGTCGATGTTATTACTACTTTGCCTCACCCCTCATCCGTGAGGGAGGTCCGCTCGTTTTTGGGACATGCAGGATTTTACAAGCGCTTTATCAAGGACTTCAGCAAGATTGCCTTGCCATTGTCGCGCTTACTCCAAAAAGATGTGAATTTTGAGTTTGACAGTGAATGTGTAAAAGCTTTTGAAGAGTTGAGGAAAATTCTCACCATAGCACCGATTGTGCGAGGCCCCAATTGGACGTTGCCGTTTGAGATAATATGCGATGCGTCAAACTATGCTGTGGGTGCCGCGCTTGCACAGCGCGAGGGTAAACTTCCTTATGTCATTGCCTACTCTTCTAAGACACTAGATGCCGCACAATCCAACTATACCACTACCAAAAAAGAACTCTTAGCCATTGTTCATGCCTTAGATAAATTCAGATCTTATTTGCTAGGTTCAAAGATAGTGGTATACACGGATCATGCAGCTTTGAAGTATTTATTGACAAAGAATGAGTCAAAGCCTAGGCTCATACATTGGATCTTGCTTTTGCAAGAATTCGACATTGAGATTAGGGACCGGAGTGGATCTCAAAACTGGGTTGCGGATCATTTAAGCCGCATTGAGAATTTAAAAACTGATCCATTTCCGATCAATGACTCATTCCCATTGGAAAGTTTGCATGCTGTGTCAGCTAGTTTTCCTTGGTTTGCCCCAATGGCAAACTACTTGGTTGCAAGAATCTTCCCTCCCAACTTTTCAAAAAATCAAAGGGACAAGTTGAGGAGTGATTCCAAATATTACATTTGGGATGACCCTCACTTGTGGAAGAGAGGTGTAGACCAAGTAATCCGAAGGTGTGTCCCGGAATCCGAATTTCAACCAATCCTGGAAGCTTGTCATTCGTCCGACTGTGGTGGCCACTTTGGCCCACAAAGGACCGCTAAAAAGGTGTTGGATTGCGGATTCTGGTGGCCAACCTTATTCAAGGATGCTAACCGGCTATGTGTGTCTTGTCATCAGTGTCAAAAGTCAGGAAACACATCCCAAAGGGATGAAATGCCTCAGCAACCTATGTTGTTCTGTGAGATATTTGATGTGTGGGGCATTGACTTTATGGGACCGTTTCCTAACTCTAGTGGGTATCTGTACATTCTGTTAGCGGTTGACTACGTGTCAAAGTGGGTGGAGGCCGTGCCTACCCGCCTTGACGACGCCAACACCGTTGTTTCTTTCATTAGGAATCACATTGTATGCCGTTATGGGTTGCCACGAGCAATCGTGAGCGACCAAGGATCCCACTTTTGTAACAGGAAGGTAGAAGCATTGCTCAAGCGCTATGGAGTATCGCATAAGGTTGCTACTGCTTATCATCCACAAACAAATGGGCAAGCGGAAGTTTCCAACCGGGAAATCAAGAGAATCTTGGAAAAAGTGGTCAATCCACAAAGAAAGGATTGGAGCCTCCGGTTAGGAGATGCACTATGGGCTTATAGAACGGCTTACGAGACTCCGATAGGAATGAGTCCCTTTCGGATCGTCTATGGTAAGGCATGCCACCTTCCGGTGGAGATTGAGCATCGAGCATACTGGGCGGTAAAGCAGTGCAACATGGATTTGGCCAAGGCAGGTGAAGCTAGGAAGTTACAATTAGAAGAGCTTGAGTGTTTGAGGAACGAGTCATATGAGAATGCCTGAATTTACAAGGAAAAGACTAAAGCATTCCATGACCATCACATTCGGAAGAAGGAATTTAAAGAAGGAGATGAAGTCCTCCTCTACAACTCAAGGCTCCGATTTATGCCTGGCAAGCTCCGTTCTAGGTGGGAAGGACCTTTTAAGGTGAAGGAAATGAAGCCCTACGGAGTGGTGGAATTATTTGATCCCAAAGGTGAAGCGACTTTCAAGGTGAATGGGCATAGAGTGAAGAAATATCATGGTTGCAAACCTCCAAGGGAGCTAGAGGTGTACATATTGGAGGATGCACCAAGTAGAGATGAAGCTTGAGAAGAGGACCGTCCAACTTAAGGACGCTAAAGAAAAGTGCTTGGTGGGAGGCACCCCACCGTGGTAAGATCTTCCTTGTTTATAC
>NC_029791.2:102161920-102213113 GCF_000816755.2 Arachis ipaensis
GGAAATCAAGAGAATCTTGGAAAAAGTGGTCAATCCACAAAGAAAGGATTGGAGCCTCCGGTTAGGAGATGCACTATGGGCATACAGAACGGCCTATAAGACTCCGATAGGGATGAGTCCCTTCCGGATCGTCTATGGTAAGGCATGCCATCTTCCGGTGGAGATTGAGCATCAAGCATATTGGGCGGTAAAGCAGTGCAATATGGATTTAGCCAAGGCGGGTGAAGCTAGGAAGTTACAATTAGAAGAGCTTGAGTGTTTGAGGAACGAGTCATATGAGAATGCCCGAATTTACAAGGAAAAGACTAAAGCGTTCCATGACCATCACATTCGGAAGAAGGACTTTAAAGAAGGAGATGAAGTCCTCCTCTACAACTCAAGGCTCCGATTTATGCCTGGCAAGCTCTGTTCTAGGTGGGAAGGACCTTTTAAGGTGAAGGAAATGAAGCCCTACGGAGTGGTGGAATTATTTGATCCCAAAGGTGAAGCGACTTTCAAGGTGAATGGGCATAGAGTGAAGAAATATCATGGTTGCAAACCTCCAAGGGAGCTAGAGGTGTACATATTGGAGGATGCACCAAGTAGAGATGAAGCTTGAGAAGAGGACCGTCCAACTTAAGGACGCTAAAGAAAAGTGCTTGGTGGGAGGCACCCCACCGTGGTAAGATCTTCCTTGTTTATACCATCTTGTAGTATCTTTAATTCCTTGAATTTTATGATCTTTTAATGATTGATTGAGTGCTTAGGGATGCTAGCTTTGTTGATTCTGTTAGATAGGTAGAATGTTCATTTAGATAGGTTGTGAAAGAGATAAAGAAAACACAAAATTTTTCTTTGAAAAAGAGCACCGACGCACAAGCGCACAGTGCGCGCACGCGCTGGTTGCGAATTTCCATTTTCAGGCCAAAAACCCGAGAGTCAGGCTAACTTTGTGCCCAACTCGCGCCAGGCACCCACGCGTTCGCGTACATGCCGCCTGCGCGCAACATTGCCAGTTGACCATCAACGCGCAAGCGCACTATGCGCGCGCGCGCCGATGAAGCTGTATGAAGTCTCTGGTACAAAAACCAGGGAGTTGTGTCACGATTGGGCCAACTTTGTGCCAAAACTGACGCGTCCGCGAGTAGTGCGCGCTCGCACCATCAGTAGAATACCACAAGCACGCGCCCGCGCATGGTGCGCATCCGCGCGCATGCCTCCCTGGGTCACCCTGGTACAAAAACCAAAGACTTGAGCCAGGTTTATGCCACTTTTGTGCCTGGGGCACAGCTCCTTTTGCGCGCACGTGCCCTCAGTTAGCACCTTCACGACGCGTCAGCGCATCTTGCGTGCGCGCGCCATCTGCGTGAATCAATTTAATACTTCGCGTCATTTCACTCCTTTCTCACTCACATTCTCTTCTTTTTCTTTCTTAGTTCACTCTTCCCCTCTCTTCATCACTTCTCTTCTCTTTTCTTCTTCTCCTTCTTCCACAACCCACTACCATTGTCTCCGGCCACTCACCGGTGACAACAACCACCTTTTCCGGTGGCGCTACACTTCTCTTACTTCCTCTCTCATCTTCACAAAAGAAGATTCAACCTTGCTTTTTCATACTCTTCAAGGTTTGACTTCTCCCCTCTTCCTTTCCTTTACTTCCACTTCCCTTTATGCTATTTCTTTTAATCAAATGCTTCTTGCTATCTTACTTAGTTTCTCTTTTGCTTGTTAATGATATCTCTTGTTTTTGTTTGCTTATTTTCCTTCTTTGTTTTTCCATGGATGTTGAACTTGAACTTAAATTGCATTACTAGATCTTTTGTCACTCTTTTACCATTGTGTGATGCTTATATGGTGATTGATGTTCCATTTTAGGTTTTGAATTGGTTTAGTATCTCATAATTGCTCATTGCCTGATTATTGCACGCCAAGTGTTCGAGGAAATACACAACTACCATTTTGGCTCATTTTAGTCATGCACTTTCAAATTGGTGCTCCCTCCTCATTCACTTGCTTCTTCTTAAATGCATTGAGTGTGATTTGTGTGCTTAAGGTTCATACTTGCCAATTCCATATTAATTGAACATGACTTGCTTTTTACTAAGGATGCTTGAGACTACTCTTCTCATGCCTTTGCATGCCTTACTTTCTCTTGCATCACATGCTAAGTGATATAACCCTTGCTTTCATATTCATCATGGGCATGACAAATCACTTACATGTTTTCATCAATTTATTTCTTGGGTTTAATGTTTTCCTTCCTCCCCTTTCTTTTTAGGATGGCCACCAAAAAAGGCAAGGAGGTAGCTTCGAGGAAACCGGCAGCAAAAAGGGTACCCCAAGGATCAAATTCTAAGGCGTGTTCTTCAATAGAAGCCAAACCTTTATCAAAGAACGGAAAGACACCCGCTCCTATTGATGAGGATAACAAGGGCAAACCGGCACGAGACTCTTCAAGGTTCCCCAACGGCTTTTGTGAACTCAAGTTCCCTTCCATAGCCGTAAGGAACTATCATCCTGAGCATTTGCTCGCTCCGCCGGACAAGATTGCTCCTTATATTCTACCCCATATCGAAAAGCGAGGATGGGAGTTTCTTTTGAGGAAACCAAGAGAAATCAACCTCTCTTGGGTGGAAGAATTTTACACCAACTACCACCTTCCCTCTCTTCAATCGGTATACATGCGTCGTAAGCAAGTCTCAGTTTCTGAAGAGGCTATTCAGCAAGTACTTAATGTTTTACCAGTGCCAAGTGCCATGGATGGCTACCAAAACATTCTACGTCAGCGTGAAGAGTATGGATTCGATTGGGACTCGATACTCCGAGTCGTTGCTGAGCCAGAAACTTTTTGGATCCAAGGTCGACAGCGAATGAGGCCCAAGAGTATCAACGCTCGCTTCCTCACTGTGGAAGCTAGAGCCTGGGCCCAGATCCTTTCTCACTATGTGCTACCTAGCACTCACAGGTCGTCCATCAGGGCGGACCTTGCCTTGCTTGTTTGGTGTATTCTCACGGAAAAGCCGGTGAACATCCCACCTCTTGTCAAGCAAGCAATGAGTCAAGTTCACGACCGGGGTAACCTGCCATTTTCAGCCTTGGTATCTGACTTAGTTGCTGCTGCGGGTGTTTCTTGGGAAGCCAAGGATAAGAAGATCATGGTTCCGGCTAAGGGCGATGTGGTCCCAATCGGAAAATACCTATATCTTCCCATGAACAAACCAAGCCTTGACATGGTCCCGCCACTTCTTCTTCCCTCGAGCTCATCACCACCACCACTGAGATCCACAGATCAAAGGATAGAAGATCTTCACCGGAAGCTGGATAGGTATGAGCGGCGCAACCACCGCCGATACACCCACCTCAAGAAGCTTCTGAGTTGTGTTGCCCCAAGCATGGAGGAGCCTGAGATATTCACATCCACCTAGAACCCAAGCGATGAAAGTACTAATGGAGGGGATAGTGAAGACTCCTGTCCCGACCGTCCCTTGAGTATCATCCGTAGCACGGAGGACCGTGCTAATTTCTAAGTGTAGGGAGGTCGTTCGACCGATCTCCATAGGTAACACTCTCTTCTCTTCAATAACCATGAATTTATCTTTTGTGTAGATGTTAGCATATTGCATGCGTAGTTAGTTTTTCTTGTAAATACCCTTGCATGGTAGTTAGTTTTAATTAGGATTACTTGGTCAAAGCAATAACTTTCTCTCCAAGAAACTGTGTTCGGGGTGACCTACCAAATTTTTGAAAATTTTGCAGTGAACTTGCCTTAAGAATGTATTTTGGAACATAGTGATTGAGTTAAGAACACAAGCATGAAAGTTTTGAGCCTATTGCATGGTTACATCTTTTAACCATTATTTCCATTCTTGTGTGCATATCTCTCTCTCCATGAATGTGATCCTTGATTTGTCTAATTCTATATGTCTATTGCTTTGTGTATGAATGCATTTGCGTGATTGAGGCCATCATTTCAACAGTCACTTTTCCCAAATAGCCTTAACCTTTATATCTACCATTGCTAACCAATTTTGAGCCTTTGATAAACCCTCTTGTTCTTAAATGGAGCACGTCAACAACCCTAAGCGAAAAATCATGAATGTCCCTGAATTTGAATCCTTGATTAGCTTAGGTAAGTTAGGATGTGTATCATTCACATAGGAGGGGTATACTTTGGAAATTCGGGTAGATATATAGGCATGTAATTGTAGTGTAATTGAAAACTCTAGGATTTTGGGAACATACTCATGTGCTAAATGATTACACCGTATGCATTGACACTTTGGTTCACTAAGAAACCCCAAGAAAAAGGGGATGTTGATAATGTCATATGTTTAAAAAAAAAAGGGGGAAGAGAAAGAAATGAAAGGGGACAAAAATGCCCCAAGATAAAGTAATAAAAACAATGCATATAGTAGGTGGACTGAAAAGAGGCATGAGTATGCAAAAGGGTAGAAATTCAAGGGTAGCTAGGAATATATTGTAGTTGTATAGGTTGTTTTAGGTGTCTAGTGGGATCCGAGGTTGATCAAGGACTCAAATTTTAAGCCCACTTAGCCATATACATCCTTACCTTCACCTTAGCCCTATTACAACCCATGAATAAGACCTCATGATACTTGTAAGCATGCATTAAGTAATTGTCGATTGATTAGATGAAAGACAAACCTTGGAAAGCATGATTAGGAGGAGATTGAGTGACGAACCCTAGACACTTGAGCGAATAGAGCGGATACACTTCCGGTGAGGGTTCGATGCTCAATGCTTGTTCCCGGCTCTCACAAGCGTTCACTTAGCAAGTCATATGCACTCTTTAGTGATGTTCAGTTTGGTAGGATTCGTGAACTGCATACTATCTTCACCTTATATGCTCACATGTATTCTTGAAGAATGGATTCACTTTTGACCAAGTAGGTAGATGACTTTACATTAGTTACATGCATCCGTTTAGATACTTAGCATTTCATAAACCCTTTCCCATCATAATCTTTGGTCTTTTTATTTTAAGCATGAGGGCATGCTTGGTTTAAGTGTGGGGAGATTTGATAAACCCCAATTTCGTGGTTTATCTTGTGCTTATTTTGGGAGATTTTATCAATATTTCTCACACTTATTCACAAGAAATGCATGGTTGTGTTCACTTCCCAATATTGCTCTATGATGAAAAACATGCTTATTTTACCTTAAAATTGCCATATTTTAATCCTCTTCTATTGTCATTCGATGCCGTGATATCTGTGTTGAGTAATTTCAGGAATTATAGGTTAGGATTGATTCAGAAGAGAGGGAGAAAGCATGTACAAAAAGGGAGGAACATGAAGAATTGAAGTCTTGGGAGCAGCAGCATCGGCGCGCCCGCGCACTCCACGCACTCACGTGGATGGGACTGGATAGAAGCGGCGCGCAAGGATGGACGCATCCGCGCAGATTGGAAGATTTCTACCGACACACACGTGCAACTGGCGTGCACGTGTGGATCACAAAAGTAATCGGCGCGCGCGCACGAATGGCGCGCGCGCACGCATGGCGCGCACGCGTGGGAAGCTGCACGTGACCTCATTAAGAGAAATCGTGCCTGGCGATTTCTGAGGCCAAGGAGGCCCAATTTCAAGCTGTTTCTGCATGGAAAAGACCCAAGGATGCTTGGGGGAAAAAAGGAGATGACTCATTTGGAGACTAGGACATAATTTGAGAGTTTTTAGGTTCTTTGGTGATTCTAGAGAGAGAAACCCTTGTTCCTCTCTAGATCTAGTTTCCATTTTGATTTTTCCTTGTTGATTTGTGAATTGGATTTGTTGATTACAATTTTAATTGTTCAATTTAATTTCCTTGCTACAATCTTGCTTACATCTAGTGATAGTTTAATGATTCTTGTCAATTGTTATTTTACCCATTTCAAGAATGTTGTGAATCTTGTTTTGCTGATGTTACATTGATGATTTTTATGTTTAATCTTGTTGATTGTTTGATTGTATGTTGATCATTGTTAGTGGGTATTTGTAGAATTCAATTTAATTACTATTTTGAACATGTCTTTTGTTAGCGCTTACCAAGTATTTGATGAATTGTTTACTTTGATTATGGAGTAGTTCCTTCTCACTCTTGGCCTAGGTCAAGGAAATAGGGTAAACTTGAGTCATTGGGTCTAATGGATTTGATGATTTGGGAGCCCTAGGTGGTCAATTTGATACTCATTGACACCAACCCACTACTAATCTAATTAGTAGGTAGGTTGGGACTTATGGGTTGATGTGGCCAGGGCCATTTGACGTACTTCAAGTCTAGGAGTAGATATCACGTACTTAAGACTCGGGAGTAGACTTAATGAGCTAGGTTCCTCATAATTGTCAAGATGAAGTGTTGGACAAGGATTGTGACCCTAATTCCCATGTCTAGCCAAGAGTTATTTTTATCATTCATATTTGAAAACCAATTTCCAATTTCAAGTGTATTAGTCATAGTTATTCGTTTAGCTTAAGGTAGAATTAAGTAGAATATTGCTTGCTCATTGGAATTGTTTAGTTTTTGCTTACGTAGTTGAATTCGTTTATTGCAATTTAAGATTACCTGCTTGTTGAGTTTTTCATTTATTTTCATGCTCATAACTCTCAACCCCGGATTTCTAACCAATGTCAAAGCACATGTTTGCCCATTTTTCGTGAGACGACTCGAGGTTTGAATACTTTGGTTATTTCTATTGGGGTTGAACTTGTGACAACCAAATCCCTCTTCTAAATTTGACCCCCGAGGATTGTTGTTGGTAGGCTATACTCACAACGAGGTGATATTAAAGAGAAAAAATCTTACCAATATAACATCCCTTGGTTGGACATCTGTCAATCCCTAACAGGCTCGAGGCATGCTTGGCTTTGTCTTTCTGGATAGAGAATCTAGCTAGAAATTTCTTGGCGTGGTCATCAAAGCTTGCTATTGACCTTGGCGGCAAACTGTCGAACCACTTTATTGCCGTCTTGGTCAAAGTGGTCGGGAAAGCTTTGCAACGGATTACATCTGAGGCATCCGTAAGATACATCCAACTTCTGAAATTGCTGAGATGATGGTTTGGATCAGACGTACCGTCGTATAGGGTCATGTCAGGGGCTTTGAAGTCCTTTGAAACTTTAGCTTTCATGACCTCCTTTGTGAACGGATCTTGATCCTTGTGGGGGCTATCTTCATGGCTGGTTCGAGTAGTGTTGGTTTGAAGATCAGCTTCGAGCTTTAGGAGTTTGCTCTCCAGCTCTCGACGCCGTCTGGTTTCTCTCTGAAGGTCTCGCTCAGCCTCCCGCTACCGGTCGGCTTCTTGTTTTAACTGTTTAAGGTGATTCTGTTGTTCACGGATGGCCTCTAAAATTTCTACATTTGGCGGCTATTTGTCTCCCTTGTTTTGAGGGATAGCCTTTGGTATGGTATCTGTGTTCCTGTGTGGCGTTCTGTCTTCCAAGCCAGAGTTGTGATCGTTGTCAAGGTTGTCCTCCATGATGATGGGATGACTTCCAGGTTCCCCGGCAACAGCGCCAATGTTCCGAGGGTTACCTGAAACTGAAGGCCGATCTCAGAGGAGATCTGCTATGGTGGCCGGAGCTGTCATGTCCGACTTGTTGGATCTGGTGGTGCTGCTGATCCTTGATCACCGGAGGGTGGTGGTACCTGCAAGAAACTCCGACGCTTAAGTTAGCACGTGCTTTAGGCAGGTTTTTTGTGTAGAATCAAAGTATGAGTTATACCTGGGTGCTCCAGTGTATTTATAGTAGTCTGGGATGACCTCCCTTGAGATAAGTTTGTTATCTTATCTTATCTCTTGTGGGTGAGTCCCCTTATCTTTAGGCCAGCCGCCTTTAGGTGGGCTGTGATCTTCTGCTTTGGGCCTACTTGGGCCCTTGTAGCAATTTGGTCGAGCTCTTTGGGAAGAGGTCGGTGTCAACCAACCTTTATAAGAGGTCGGTCGTTTTTGTCTTCATCTAACCCGGATCGTATAGCTCGACCCAAGGTATGAACAGTCAGGTATTGAGAACTCTTTCATGCTTGATATTTCTGGTACTAAGAAGAGAAAGACTATAAGCATA
Source organism: Arachis ipaensis (assembly GCF_000816755.2). Lineage (NCBI taxonomy): Eukaryota > Viridiplantae > Streptophyta > Magnoliopsida > Fabales > Fabaceae > Arachis > Arachis ipaensis. The sequence goes on from NC_029791.2 coordinate 102,169,963, forward strand.
AGAAAATTCTTTTCATACAGAATATAAATGCGTTTGGAAGGATCATCTATACTATTACATTCAAGAAGATTATTCCAGCAGTTTTTAGTTTATTCATATACTATGATTGAGTTTGAGTGTCATAGATATTTATGTAACAACCAACCTAAGCATAGGGTTGACAATTACAACTCATTTCACGAATCTTTAGTTAGGGGAGAAGCTGATGCGGTTTTTTCTGGTCAAAGAATAATTCTTCCAAGTAGTTTCACTAGTGGTCCTAGATACATGTTCAACAATTGTAAAGATGCATTTGTCATTTGCAAGTATTTTGGATACCCCAGTTATTTTATCACAATTACTTACAATCCTGAATGGGACGAGATCAAACGCCTTTTACATGGCACTAGCCTTAAGGCCAAGGATGCTGATATTGCCTCAAGAATCTTTAGTATTAAGTTATGTAAGACCCGAGCTTAATTAACTGTTTAATTAAGTAATTAATTGCCCCAAAAAAGAATTCAAAAGTTTAGAATAAGAATTTGAGGATTTAAATGTGATTTTTAGACTCAGTAGGTTTTTCTGAGTTAGAAAATGTGTTTTCTACGAAAAACTGCAAAAAACCGCAAACCGGCAGTCGAACCGATTGAACTGATTCAAGTCTGCCCGGTACTACGTGAGAAAAAGTGAAAACAGTCAAAAACCTTGGAAAAATAATAGAATTCGAAAACCGGACGTTAATTTTAAAGGTTTGGCCTGAAATTGGGCCGAACGGGCTAAAAACGATAACGAGTTGGACCGGGCCCAAGTTAGGCCCAAGCCCAACATATATAAACACTTAAGTGAGCCCAATTTCAGCACAACACTCACTTAAACACACACACTCAGTAGAAAAGAAAAGAGTGAAGAGGAAGAAGAAAATACTATTCACTCTCAACTTCACAAGCTCATATCTTGAGCTATAGAGCTCCGATCGCCGCACCGTTTACGGCCATGCGTTCCTTGCTTAACATTGGATTTTGGCTTTCAAACCTGTTGGAAAAGGTAAGAGATCTTGAACCCTTGTGAAATTTCAATTATAATGAGCCCTAGGTTGATTTGTGATGATTTATGTGTATATAGTTTGATTATTGTGAGTTTGGAGCTTGTTGGTGCTTGTTGGAGTTATATTGGAGGCTTGCTTGTGGTTGGAAGCTGATGAGTGGATAATTTATACGCTTTTTGGCATTGTTTTTAGTATGTTTTTAGTAGGATCTAGTTACTTTTAGGGATGTTTTCATTAGTTTTTATGTTAAATTCACATTTCTGGACTTTACTATGAGTTTGTGTGTTTTTCTGTGATTTCAGGTATTTTCTGGCTGAAATTGAGGGACTTGAGCAAAAATCAGATTCAGAGGTTGAAGAAGGATTGCTGATGTTGTTGGATTCTAACCTCCCTGCACTCAAAATAGATTTTCTGGAGCTACAAAACTCAAAATGGCGCGCTTCTAATTGCATTGGAAAGTAGACATCCAGGGCTTTCCATCAATATATAATAGTCCATACTTTGCTCAAGTTTAGACGATGCAAACTGGCGTTCAACACCAGCTCTCTGCCCAATTCTGGCGTCCAGCGCCAGAAACAAGTTGCAAAGTGGAGTTCAACTCCAGGAATGACCTCTACACGTATAACACTCAAGCTCAGCCCAAGCACACACCAAGTGGGCCCCGAAAGTGGATTTATGCATCAATTACTTACTTTTGTAAATCCTAGTAGCTAGTTTATTATAAATAGGACTTTTACTATTGTATTAGACATCTTTTGATCATTTTTAGATCTCTAGACCTCCATGGGAGGCTGGCCACTCGGCCATGCTTACCCTCTATTCACTTATGTATTTTTAACGGTAGAGTTTCTACACTCCATAGATTAAGGTGTGGAGCTCTGCTGTTCCTCAAAGATTAATGCAAAGTACTACTGTTTTCTATTCAATTCATCTTATTTCGCTTCTAAGATATTCATCCGCACTTTAACCTGAATGTGATGAATGTGACAATCATCATCATTCCCTAGGAACGCGTGCCTGACAACCACTTTCGTTCTACATTAGATTGAATGAGTATCTCTTAGATCTCTTAATCAGAATCTTCGTGGTATAAGCTAGATTGATGGCGGCATTCATGAGAGTCCAGAAAGTCTAAACCTTGTCTGTGGTATTCCGAGTAGGACTCTGGGATTGAATGACTGTGACGAACTCAAAACTCGTGAGTGCTGGGCGTAGTGACAGACGCAAAAGGATAGTAAATCCTATTCCAGTATTATCGAGAACCTCCAAGATGATTAGCCATGCAGTGACAGCGCATCGGACCATTTTCACAGAAAGGAATAGGATGCAACCAACGACAAGGGTGATGCCTCCAGACGATTAGCCGTGCTGTGACAGAGCATTTGGACCATTTTCCCGAGAGAGATCGAAAGTAGCCATTGGCACCGGTGACATCCTTACATAAAGCCAGCCATAGAAAGGAGTAAGACTGATTGGATGAAGACAGCAGGAAAGCAGAGGTTCAGAGGAACGAAAGCATCTCTATGCGCTTATCTGAAATTCTCACCAATGATTTACATAAGTATTTCTATCCCTATTTTATTAATTATTTTCGAAAACCCCATTACTATTTTATATCCGCCTGACTGAGATTTACAAGGTGACCATAGCTTGCTTCATACCAACAATCTCTGTGGGATTCGACCCTTACTCACGTAAGGTATTACTTGGACGACCCAGTGCACTTGCTGGTTAGTAGTGCGAAGTTGTGAACCATGGTATTGGCATCATGTTTTTGGCGCCATTGCCAGGGAAAGAAAGAGCAATGAATTTTACATCATCAAAGTGTAATCACAATTTCTGCGCACTAGAAGCCTAGCTTGTGCTCAAATTTAGGTTGAGGGCATATTGAAAATCGGCCAAGGTATGGTTTCGATTTCCTCTATGTAGTATATAATATTCATGGACACTTAGACTAGTGACCTATAGGATAGGGTTGAATTGATATGGTTGTTGATGTTGTGAACGTTGTTAAATAATGATGTTGGGAGGTGATGTATGATGAACTTATATGAATGTGCATTTTTTATTATTAATATAGAGCATGAATGAGTTGATGATGAAGATTGATATTGATGAAATGAGGATTGGTGAATGTGTTGGTGGGAAATTATTTGATATGTTGTATATGTGATAATTGAGGATAAGAATGAGGAAGTGTGATGGAAAAATTAATATGAATGGTGATATGATTCAAGAGGGTAGATTGAGCTATAAATGAAATTTTGGTATTGAGTTAGTTGGATGTATCTTGAGAATTTCGAAAAATTGAGTATTTGTGCACTTTTGGTAAAAAGGGAATTTTTGTGAACTTTGTCTAATCATAACTTATGCCTCAGTCCTTGAAATTGGTTGAAATTTATTTAGACTTAAAATTTATCGAAAACTCTTCAAATCGATATAAAGTTTGCAAAATTTGGATTTTTGTAGAGGAAATTATGATCATTCAAAAATTGGTGTTGAAATCTGAAATTCTGCAAAGTTACAGAATTTTATGATTTCTGGTATGTGCGCATGCACAGCCTTGTGCGCACACACAACCTTGCAAAATTTTAAACCTGTGTGCACGCACAGACCTGTGCGTACGCACAGGCACGGAAGGGCTTTCTGGTTGCAGCGCTAGCACAGCTTATGCGTGCACACACCAATGAGAATTTACAACCTGTGTGAGCGCACAGCCCTGTGCGCACGCACAAGTTGGGAAGGGGATTCTGTTGAGGACGCTAGCACACCCTGTGCGAGTGAACAGACCTTGTAAAAATTGGTACCTGTGCGTACGCACACCCTTATGCATACGCACACTTTTAAAAATCTTCCTGGGCGTGTGCACGCACACCCCTGTGCGTATGCACACGCCCTGTTTCTCAAATTTAAACTTTGTTTTCAACTATTTCACCTTTCCAACAATATTGTAAGCTTTTGTGAAACCATTTTAAGGCTTTTGGGCTTAATTTTGGCCATGAGAACATGGGAAATAACCTAAGGGTTATAGTTGATGATTATTATGAAAAATTAGCAAACAGAGGCTTAGGTTTCGGGTGTACTAAGGATGGTTTGATGGCGTGTGAAGGTAAACTGATATGTGAATTAAAAACTAATGAACTGTTGAGTTCGGAATCGAAATGTGAATTGACAGTAGTTGTGATGAGTCGAGGACTCGGAAATGGAAATGTTGATGCGGCAGTGGTTGAGATGAGTCGAGGACTCAAATGTGCAATGATGAATCACTGTTGTATTGAAAATGTTTTATGAAAAACCACTAAACAACTGTTTTAAATTGAGATTATAAGACGCTATGCGCCCGACAGGGACGGCGGTTGGATCTCGCCTATGGAAGTAGTGGCGGCGGCGTAAGGGCGGTGGTTTGTCCCGCTTGCCTTGAGATATGAGGTCTGTGGCAAGAGTATCTCGCTCGCATCCTTTCAGATCAATAGAGCGTGCAGGCGCAAAACCCTGGACAGTGATCCGAGCACTATACCTCGGGGGTTCCCAATGGTAATTCCGAAGGGTGACATCTCCATGGAGATGTGTCGGGTTGGCAGTTGAACCAACAATGTGATATTACATCCAATAGGGCAGGTATTCATCATGTGCATCTTCTACCTGTTTGTATGCTTTGACTACTTGTAATGGTTTGCCTATTTATATAACATGCCTATTTGCTTACTTGAAATACTTGCCTTATATGCTTCTACTTGTGTTTTACTTGCATTGTAATTAATTGTGATTTCTACTGGGATTGAGGAGGTTCGGAAGGCGATGGCGATGGGATCGCATGGAGGATAGGTTAGTGAAGGCTGTGGGACAGCGGTGTTGGTTAGAATAAAAATCCCCTAAGATAGAGTACCCTATTTATTTATGTTAAGATCTATATATATATGCTTTATTGTTTTAGTTATGCCTTAAGATTGAAATCTTGTGATGGATATGAAGTCTAGGATTGCCTTTAGCGTCCCGGGGTCCTATATCCTACATCACTGGGCACTGTTACTATACTGAGAACCTTCGGTTCTCATACCATATTTCTGTTGTGTTTTTCAGATGCAGGTCGCAACCCACCTCAGTGAGTTGCTTTGGATGGTGACAGAAGCGGAGGATCCTTATCTATTTTGGATGTCTTTTGGTTATTTTGTTATACATCTCTCACTTTTGTATTTTACTTTAGCCTAGAGGCATGTATTGAGAGAACAAAACTTGTATAAGCTATTCTAAACTTCAAGTTTTATTTTGTCTGTATATATAGCTAGCCGGCTTAAACTCCGCGAGCCGTGGCTAGATTCCTATGATATTATACTATTGTCTTTTGCTATATCTTATCTATATCTTGTGCTTTAAGTTAGTAGCCCCGTTAGTACGTTTTGTGCTTTTTAAATTCTGTTTTTGAGCTATATCCTTCATCGGGCTTCTAGATTATATTATTTTCTTCTATATATTATATGTATGAGCTTAGAACTATCATAACCTTTGATTAACCTTTGCTTTACGACGCGAGGTAAAACTTAGGCTAATTAGGGTGTTACATTTAGTGGTATCAGAGCGATTCGTCCTCGTGAGCCTGAGGGATGGACCGATTGTGCTTCATTGCATACTCTATGTGTCTTTTCTTCGATGGTATTAGGTTATCTATTTGATATTTCATAGCATGCTTGTTTGTGAGTGCCTGTTTGGGATAATTGAAGCACCAGGCTTTGATATTGAGACTGATCACCTTGATATCGATTGTTTGGTGTAGACAGGAACCCTAATGGCCACTCGCGGATGAGGTTGAGCACGTTCACGAGAGAGTAGGAATGCACAACCGGTGGACAACCATGCCAAATGATGAGCGGATAATTTATACGCTTTTTGGCATTTTTTACATAGTTTTCAGTATAATTTAGTTAGTTTTTAGTATATTTTTATTAGTTTTTAAATAAAAATCATATTTTTGGACTTTACTATAAGTTTTTGTGTTTTTCTGTGATTTCAGGTAATTTTTGGCTGAAATTGAGGGACTTGAGCAAAAATCAGATTCAGAGGTTGAAGAAGGACTGCAGATGCTATTGGATTCTGACCTCCCTGCACTCAAAGTGGATTTTCTGGAGCTACAGAAGTCCAAATGGTACGCTCTCAATTGCGTTGGAAAGTAGATATCCAGGGCTTTCCAGCAATATATAATAGTCTATACTTTGCCTGAGTTTAGATGATGTAAAATGGCGTTTAACACCAGCTCCCTTCCCTATACTGGAGTTAAACGCCAGAAACAGGTTGCAAAGCAGAGTTAAATGCCAGAAACAGATTACAAACTGGCGTTTAACTCCAAGAAAGACCTCTGCACATGAAAGCTTCAATGCTCAGCCCAAGCACACACCAAGTGGGCCCGAAAGTGAATTTCTGCATCAATTACTCATTCATGTAACCCTAGTAACTAGTTTAGTATAAATAAAACTTTTTACTATTGTGTTAGACATCTTTTGATCATGTTTTGATGATTGAACCCTCTTTGGGAGGCTGGCCATTCGGCCATGCTTGGACCATTATCACTTATGTATTTTTAACGGTAGAGTTTCTACACACCATAGATTAAGGTGTGGAGCTCTGCTGTTCCTCATGAATTAATGCAAAGTACTACTATTTTTCTATTCAATTCAAGCCTATTTCTTCTCTAAGATATTCATTCGCACTCAAGAACATGATGAATGTGATGATTATGTGACGCTCATCATCATTCTCACTTATGAACGCGTGCCTGACAAACACTTCCGTTCTACATGTAAACAAGCTTGAATGTGTATCTCTTAGCATTCTGATCGTGAGATCAGAGTCTTCGTGGTATAGGCTAGAACTATTGGCGGCCATTCTTGAGGTCCAAAAAGTCTAAACCTTGTCTGTGGTATTGATAAACCACTATTTTATGGTTTATATTGTGTTTAATTGTGTGGTTTTATCATGATCCTTACCCACTTATTCATTAAATTAGCATGAAATTATAATTCCTTCCTGAATTTATAACATGTTTGAAAACTACTCCCTAGAGACTTTAATTATGTAATTTTAATTCTCCTTTATTCCATTCGATGCCATGATCTGCGTGTTGAGTGTTTCAGACTTTATAGGGCATGAATGAGTTGGAGATTGGAAAGGAAGGTAGCAAAAATGGAAGGAACACTAGAATTTGAGGAGATAACCAGCGAGAAGTGATGCGGTCGCATGGCTCACGCGACCGCGCAAAGGAGAGCAAATCGCAGTGACGCGGCCGCATGGCTCACGCGGCCACGCGGATTGGAAAAGCTCAAGCGACGCGGAAGCGTGGACGACGCGAACGCGTGGCAAGGAAAAAAGCGCGAATGACGCGTCCTCATGGATGACGCGATCGCGTGACATGTGCGATCTGCATAATCTGCAGAATTCGCTGGGGGCGATTTTGGACCTTATTTCGACCCAGTTCTCGGCCCAGAACAGCAGACTAGAGCCAGAGAATATGCAGAAACAAAAGACAACATTCATTCTACACATTTTTAAGTTTTAGATCTAGTTTTACTCCCTTAGGTTTCTTTCTCTAGGTTTTAAGAATTTTAATTTTCAATTGGTCTTATCATTGGAACATTGAGAAGAGTTATTTCCTCATCAAGACTTCGTCATTCTAGTTCGTTCTCTTAACTTGGTTTTATTCTTCCATGTTCTTCGCTTTGTTCAATTTTGTTATTTGAATACTTTCATGATTATTTAATACAAGGATTATTTCTTCCATTTTAATTTATTTTTCCATTCCAATAATCGTGTCTTCTTTTAATTCCCTTTCATGTGTTATGGATTTATTATTTACAATGAGTGAGTAGTTCCCTCACTTGATGGGGAGTTGATTGAAAAGAACTCTTGAGTTGGAAGGACTGAAAGAAAAATTGTAATTGGGTTAACTGTTGGATTGTTATCTAATCACTAACACCAATCCCTTTGAACTAAGTGGGTTGCAACTCGTGAATAGATCTAGTATTCCAACTTGTTTGACTTTCCTTGACCTAGTAAAGGATAACTAAACAGAACAACCATTAATTATAAATTAATCTTGAAATCATCTCATCAATGATAGAGATTCCAACTAATCAACTCCCAGTCAAGGCTTTTATTCATATTATTCGAATTTTCTCAATTTAATTTTCCACCTACTTAACTCAACTTCTTGGAACATCTGATTAATAAAATAGCACACTTTTCTGCAACTCGTTGGGAGACGACCTGGGACTTAAACTCCAAGTAATTTTTAATTTAAACTCTCTGTGACATATTTCTAAATTGATAGGCAGATTTTCGGTGAGTTAAGAACTATACTTGCAACGTAACTATTTTAATAATTTTTAATTCACCAACTTCTGTGTCTCATCAATTTTTGGCGCCATTGCCGGGGAGTTGCAATAGAGTGCTAAAGTTATTAATTAGAATTTATTTATTTGCATTTTATTTTATTTTGCTACTATGAGCTGCATGTTTCTTTCGTCAAATGACGCGTTCACTTCCTGATCCGCGCTTGCTAATATTCGATCCTGAAATTGAAAGGACTATTTCACGAATAAGGCGAGAACAGCATCGGTTAGTCCGCTCTGAGGGCGGATCTGAAAGTGAACTTGAGGAAGAAATCAGCCCCCGTTCTACTGATTCGGTTGTTTTACGTGCAGAAGACATGGCAGCTAGGAGAGTTACCATCCAGGAGGAAGGAGCCCCTGATTTTACAATGCAACCGTTTCAAGCGCATCATCCAGCAGTAGCTACAGATTTTGAAATAAAAACCGCACTGCTAAATTTGATGCCCAAGTTTCATGGCCTACCTGCTCAAGAGCCTATCAAGCACTTGAGAGATTTCCAAGCAGCCTGTTCTACTGTCAGGCGTGATGGTACTGATGAAACTTCAATTTTGCTGAAAGCTTTCCCGTTTTCTCTTGAGGGAAAAGCAAGAGAATGGTACTACACTCAACCTCTAGCAAATGTATCCAACTGGGATACACTCAGAAAGGAGTTTTTGGAGAAATTCTTTCCATCTGAAATTACTGATAAACTGAGGAAGGATATTTCCACAATTGCTCAGGATGACAATGAAACTCTCTTTGAATACTGGGAGCGCTTCAATAATCTTCTGGAAGCATGCCCCCACCATATAATTGACAAGATAGTGTTACTTAGCTATATCACACAGGGCATGAGGCCCCAAGATAAGACCACATTGGAAAGTGCTAGCAATGGGTCTATGAAGAAGTACAAGACCACTGATGAGGCTTGGCAACTGATCAGTGATCTAGCTGAATCTACTAGGAACCACAGGCAAAAGCAAGGCCGTTCAAAAGCCGTTGCAGAAGTATCCTCTAGCAGAGAGACTGCGGCTCTAGCTCAGAGTATATGCGAGATGACCAACTTGATGAAGCAAATGCAATTGAATCAACAACAAGCTCAACCTCCCTCGCCACAGCAAAACCAACAACTAGTCCCACATAGAGTTTGTGGAATCTGTGCTGATTACAGCTATTATACTGATGAATGCCCGTAGCTCCAACAAGAAGACAACATGGTGGCATCCACTCATAACTTCTATGACCGCCCCAACCAAGGGTACAATCAAAGTGGAAATAATAACCATGGATGGCAGGACAATTCTAACCAGAATTGGAGGGACAACAATAACAGAGGAGGCAGAGATAATCAGGGAAATCAGAGATGGAATAATAACAACAATAGGCAGCAGAATCAACCTTACTCATTCTTCTTTATCTCCTAATGAAGAGCTACTACAATCTTTTGAGCAAAGACAACAGACCATGGAAAATAACATCATGAGTAGTATTAATGCCAGTCTGAATGGTCTCACCTCTACTTTGCAAGCTCTTATGTCACAGATTAGATCAACGCAAAATTTCAGTAACCAACCTTCAAGCTCCACTGGAATCCCCTCTCAACCATTACCCAATCCAAAGGGAGGCATTAATGCCATCACCCTAAGGTCTGGAACCACACTGCAGGAGAGGAATCAGGAGGAACCAAGTCCACCAGAACACACCTCAGCTGAAGAGGTAGTAGAAATAGAAGATGTTGAAGAGGCAGAGAACATACAGGACATAGCTGAAGAAGAAATAGCTCAACCACAGGAGGAAGCACCAAAAGGCGCAAACACCACAGAAAACACTACTCCTATTCCATTTCCACAACTTGCAAAGAAGCCCAGGAAGAAGCTGGAACCCGACCCCAAAATGGTAGAAATATTCAAAAAGGTAGAGGTAATTGTTCCTCTTTTTGATGTTATTCAGCATGTGCCTAAATATGCAAAGTTTCTAAAAGACATATGTATCCATAAAGACAAAATTAATGAATTAGAAACTATTCCTTTAGGTAGTTCTATATCTGCTTTAATGGGAGGATTACCTGAAAAATGTAGTGATCCAGGTCCTTGTATAGTTAGCTGTACTATTGGTAGTGTAGTAATTTATAATTGCATGTGTGATTTAGGAGCATGTGTCAGTATAATTCCTTTGTCTATATATGATATTTTGAGGCTCCCTCCCTTAAAAAGGTCGGCAGCTCGTTTTGTGTTAGCAGATAAAAGCATTATTACAGTGGCTGGAGTTGCTGAAGATGTTTTGGTGAATATTAAAGGGCTTACATTTTTCACTGATTTTTATATCTTGGAGATGTCCCATAATGATTCAGATAAGCCATCATCAATCCTACTTGGAAGACCATTCCTGAAGACATCAAAATTCAAATTGGATGCCTTTTCAGGAACATACTCCTTTGAAATAGATGGTCGCATAGTAATCTTCAACCTGAATGGAATCATTGACAACCCCCCAGAAGATCGTTCTATCTTCCAGTGTGATGTCATAGATGAAAGTGTAGCTGAAGTTCACAAGGAAGAGTTAGAAAAGAGGCACACTGGACAAGGTCCAAGTGTGGAGACCCTCTTAACTGACAATGAGGGCACTTCGTCATTTTCACAAGCTCCAGATAATCCAGAGCCTGCCCATGATCAAAAGTTAGAATTGAAACCCCTCCCTCCATATCTCAAATATGCTTATCTTGAAGATGAGCAGAGGTTTCCAGTTATCATTGCAAGGGAACTTACTTCTCAACAAGAAGAGCAGTTACTTGATGTGCTGAGGAAGCATAGGAAGGCAATTGGGTAGAGCTTGGCAGACATAGTAGGCATCGACCCTCAAGTATGTGAGCATAGAATATTTTTAGAAGAGGGAGCAAGACCTGTCCGTAACCCCAAAGAAGACTAAACCCCACCATCTTGGAAGTTGTCAAAAAGGAAGTGACCAGACTATTGGAAGCCGGTATCATATATCCCATTTCAGACAGTGAATGAGTAAGCCCAGTACAAGTGGTGCCCAAGAAGTCTGGAGTCACTACAGTGAAGAATGAGCATGGAGAGCTCATAGCAACTAAAGTTCAGAATGCTTGGAGAGTCTGCATTGATTACAGGCGTCTCAACCAAGCTACCCGTAAGGATCACTACCCACTTCCATTCATTGATCAAATGCTGGATTGCCTGTCAGGTAAATCACATTATTGCTTTTTAGATGGTTACATAGGTTATTTCCAGATTCATATAGCTCCTGAGGATTAGGAAAAGACTACTTTTACATGTCCTTTTGGGACTTATTCTTACAAGAGAATGCCCTTTGGCTTGTGCAATGCACCAGCTACTTTCCAAAGGTGCATGATGAGTCTTTTCTCTAATCTTATTGAGGACTGTATGGAAGTTTTTATGGACGATTTTAGTGTTTATGGTGATTCTTTTAGCCTTTGTTTAGATGGATTATCTAAAGTATTAGATAGATGTTTTAATACAAACCTTGTATTAAATTTCGAAAAATGTCACTTTATGGTAAAACAAGGAATTGTATTAGGACATGTGGTATCTAATAATGGCATTTCTGTAGATCCAGCAAAGGTGAATGTTATTTCTAGTCTACCTTACCCCTCTTCTGTGAGGGAAGTCCGTTCGTTCCTTGGCCATGCAGGTTTTTACAGGAGATTTATTAAGGACTTTAGTAAGGTCGCACTTCCCTTATCCAGATTACTGCAGAAGGATATTGAGTTCGAGTTCAGTGAGGATTGCAAACAAGCGTTTGATAAGCTGAAGACTGCTCTGACTCAAGCTTCAATTGTGAGGGGACCAGACTTGAGCCAGCCATTTGAAATCATGTGCGATGCTTCCAACCATGCAGTAGGAGCAGCGCTGGCTCAGCATGAAGGTAAGGATCCTTTCGTTATCGCTTATGCGTCTAAGACTTTAGACACTATCCAGTCCAATTATACTACTACTGAGAAAGAGCTTCTTGCTATTGTTTTTGCTCCGGATAAATTCTGAGCTTATTTACTTGGCACTAGAGTAGTAGTGTATTCAGACCATGCAGCCTTAAAGTATCTATTAGCTAAAAAGGAATCCAAACCAAGACTCATACATTGGATACTGCTGTTACAAGAATTTGATTTAGAAATAAAAGATAGGAGTGGTAATTAGAATTTAGTGGCAGGCCACTTGAGTCGCCTTGAGCATATTAAGAATGATTCTACTCCTATAGATGATAATTTTCCTTTTGATAACCTGCAAGCAGTATCTGAGGTAGTCCCTTGGTATGCACCTGTTGCTAATTATTTAGTTAGCCACACATTTCCTCCAAATTTTTCTAAGCATCAAAGAGACAAGCTGAAAAGCGAGTCTAAATATTATACATGGGATGACCCATATTATGGAGATGTGGCACTGATCAAGTAATTAGACGTTGTGTGCCTCAATCAGAATTCCAGTCCATTTTAGAGGCCTGTCACTTAAGGTTAATGGACAACGCCTGAAGCTATACCATGGCGAGAAGATGCAAAGAAACAAGGAGCTTGAGATCTTCCTCTTGGAAGATCCCCACATAGCAGAAGATTGAGCTATTGGAGCGTCCAACTTACAGACGTTAAAGCAAAGTGCTAGATGGGAGACAACCCACCATGGTATGATCGTTCTTTTCTTTATTTTTAGTCTTTCCTATTCAATAACTCTTCTCTTTCTTAGTACTTTCGTGCATCTACATTTACATATTTTTATTTTTAAAAAAAAAAATTTTTTTGCTACGCGACGCGATCGCATCAGCGACGCGTCCGCGTCGCAGGGAGAGTAAAGAAAAATAAAAATGAACAGAAAATCACGCTGGAGTGTGGCTGGAAGCATGCCAATGGCACAAATCAACCCACGCGACCGCGTCGCTGACGCGTTCGCGTCGCATGGGAATCATTGCCTCCCACGCGACCGCGTGCCCCACGCGGCCGCGTGCCCTGAGTTTTCGATGTAAGAGGGTGCACAATGAAATATTGTGTGAGAGTGATGCTGGATTGGTGCTGGAAGCACAATCCTTATCACGCGACCGCATCGCCGACGCGGCCGCGTCATCCGTTTTCTGACGCACACTCACGCGATCGCGTGACCCACGCGATCGCGCAACCCCAATTTTGGCAAATAAATTAATTTGAACAAAGAGTTGTGCTGGTGCGAGGCTGCACTCGCGCCAGAAGCATAACATAGGTCACGCGACCGCGTGACTGACGCGATCGCGTCACCTTACTTGAAGCGCATTCACACGAACGCGTGCCCCACGCGGCCGCGTTGCGTGCGCTGCACAGCTCAACCTAAATTGCCAAATTATCTTATCTTTCTCTCCTCCAAATCCTAGTTTTTCTTTTCACTCCTTATTTCTTCCTTCCCCCTTCTCCCTTCTATCTTACCTTTCACTCTCTATCTCTCTCACCTCCATTAACAAGGTTTTACTTTCTTCCTCTCTCTTTCTTTTTCTATCATTCTTATTATTTTATATATATTTTCTTTTCCTTTCTTTTTCTTTTCATTATTCATCTTTTCTTTCTTTTTCTTTTCCTTTTTACATGGTGTTAGAAATTTACTTGTTTTTCTTTTTTGAGTCATTATCCCTCATTATATGCTTGTGGATTGTTGCAAATTGTTTGACAGTTATTTTTATTCTATTTGAGGGATTGCTTACATGTTCACCTTCATATTTTCTATACCTTATTCAACATGCATGCTATGTGTTTGTGAATAAGCTCAAATGGCATTATGCACTTCTCTATGTTGTTATACTATTCAATGCTTGCTTTTCACAACTTTCCTTTACTATTGTATTAATTGAATTTAATTGTCAATACAAACGTGATGGTTTGTTACAAAGTATTGCTTGGTCTATTCTACTCATGCCCTTTGCCGGCATGCCAATAAATACCTTGCAGTCACTTGTCTTTATATGCACTAGCTATTTTCCATTGTTGGCTTTTCACGTGTACTCGCGAGCATGTGATAATGTCAGTATATCTTAATGTGCACCCATCACCCTCTTTTCCATTTCCTTCCTTGCTGTATATCTCTTTGAATTTAATTTACTTTCTCTTCCCTTCTTTTAGGATGGCCACCAAGAAAGGAAAAGAGAAAGCTACTTCCAAACCACCAGCAAGAAGAGGAACTAAAAGAGCATTAGTGGCAGAGCCTTCTTCAACCGCAGTCAAGCCCTCAACAAAAAGAGTTAAGAGGATAATAAAGGTTGATGAGAAGGAGAAAGCCTTTCTAGCAAAGGACACTGCGCGATTTCTCAATCGCTACTGTGAGCAGATGTTCCCTATCCTGGCAGAAAGAAGCTATAACAATGAATACCTTCTTATCCTCCCGTCCAATATTGCTTCCTTTGTTGAGCCACAAATTGAACGACGACAATGAGGTTTCCTACGGAGACAGCCAAGGCAGGTCAATCTTTCTTGGGTAGTTGAGTTCTACTCTAACTTCTACATGCCAATCCTGCGGTCTGTTTATGTCCGGCAGAAGCAAGTCCCCATCACAGAAGATGACATTCAGCAAGCTCTGAGTCTTTTCCCTATTCTAGAAGGAATGGACGCCTTCCAAGAAGCCGCACTTAAGCCTTACCTTTTCCCGCCTTGGTCTCAGATCTTGTCTCAGCAGCCGGAGTCTCCTACAGAGCTGGGGACACCAAAGCCGTGCTTCCACGGGATGATCAGTATGTCCCTAACGGACACCAAAGTTATCCTACTACTCCAGTTGAAGATTATCCTTCTTCAACACCACAAGTACCTACAACTGATGAATTACTCCAGCAGATAATCGAAAGGTTGGATCGGCAAGAACAGAAAGCAAAGATGAGAGAGCGCCGTAACGAGCGCCGATTCAAATACCTCAAGGAGCTACTCAAGGGACACTTCAAGGACTCAGATACCCTGGACTCCACTTCTTTTACCAGCACAGGGAGCCATAATGGTCCCGACTGTGGAGATACTGCCACCAGCCTACCCCTGTTCCTGACAGACGGCACCGAGGACGGTGCAAAGCCTTAAGTGTGGGGAGGTCGGTCAGTACCTGACTTCCGGAGGTAATTTCTTTTCCCCAGCACCAATAATTAGGATATTTTAGTTAGATTTTCTTTCTTTTATAGAATAGAATAAATTGCATAGGTTAGGATAGTTGCATGCATGTTCTACTTGATTGAAAAGACAATAAGTTTCTTTTAAGACTCTATCTTTGGAACAAAATTTCACTAATTTTTCAAAATTTTTATGATAAATTTGCTTGAGTTGTATTTGGAACATGACATTTAAGCTAAAGAATACACAACCTGTGAAAGATTTGAGCCTTTATGTATGGTTACATTATTTAACCATAATTATTTCATTCTTGTGTGTTTACTTCTCTGTGATTGTAATCTATATTTTGTTTTATCTTATATGTCCAATATTTATTATATTTGCATGCTTGCACATGATTGAGGCCATTATTTGTTCAAACTCACTCATCCAAATTACGCATTACAACCTTGAAAAGACCTCATGATGTTTGCATTGGTATATTAACTTTTGTTGATTGGTTAGGAGAAGAACAAAAGTTAGAAAGCATGATTAGAGAAGGATAGAGTGATTACCCTATACACTAGAGATTAGAGCGTACATACACTATCAGTGAGGGTTCAATGCTTGAATTTTCATGTTTCCTGCTTTCATGAGCTATCTTCTTGCACTTTTATCTGTTTTATTGTATAATGATAGAATTAGTAGAATTTGATTTGTAATTGCTTTGAAGAGCTTATTTACTTTTGATCAAGTGGGCAAGAATCATATAGTTGCATTTATTTATATATGTATAGGCTTGCATTGCATTTCATGAGTTTCTACATGTTCATACTTATTTCCTTATCTCCTTCAATTAAGCATGAGGACATGCTAATGATTAAGTGTGGGGAGGTTGATAAACCACTATTTTATGGTTTATATTGTGTTTAATTGTGTGGTTTTATCATGATCCTTACCCACTTATTCATTAAATTAGCATGAAATTATAATTCCTTCCTGAATTTATAACATTTTGAAAACTGCTCCCTAGAGACTTTAATTATGTAATTTTAATTCTCCTTTATTCCATTCGATACCGTGGTCTGTGTGTTGAGTGTTTCAGACTTTATAGGGCATGAATGAGTTGGAGATTAGAAAGGAAGCTAGCAAAAATGGAAGGAACACTAGAATTTGAGGAGATAACCAGCGAGAAGTGACGCGGTCGCATGGTTCACGCGACCGCGCGAAGGAGAGCAAATCGCAGTGACGCGGCCGCATGGCTCACGCGGCCGCGCTGATTGGAAAAGCTCAAGCGACGCGGAAGCGTGGACGACGCGAACGCGTGGCAAGGGAAAAAAGCGTGAATGACGCGTCCGCATGGATGACGCGATCGCGTGACATGTGCGATCTGCATAATCTGCAGAATTTGCTAGGGGCGATTTTGGACCTTATTTCGACCCAGTTCTCGGCCCGGAATAGCAGACTAGAGCCAGAGAATATGCAGAAACAAAAGACAACATTCATTCTACACATTTTTAAGTTTTAGATCTAGTTTTACTCCCTTAGGTTTCTTTCTCTAGGTTTTAAGAATTTTAATTTTCAATTGGTCTTAGCATTGGAACATTGAGAAGAGTTATTTCCTCATCAAGACTTCGTCATTCTAGTTCGTTCTCTTAACTTAGTTTTATTCTTCCATGTTCTTCGCTTTGTTCAATTTTGTTATTTGAATACTTTCATGATTATTTAATACAAGGATTATTTCTTCCATTTTAATTTATTTTTCCATTCCAATAATCGTGTCTTCTTTTAATTCCCTTTCATGTGTTATGGATTTATTATTTACAATGAGTGAGTAGTTCCCTCACTTGATGGGGAGTTGATTGAAAGGAACTCTTGAGTTGGAAGGACTGAAAGAAAAATTGTAATTTGGTTAACTGTTGGATTGTTATCTAATCACTAACACCAATCCCTTTGAACTAAGTGGGTTGCAACTCGTGAATAGATCTAGTATTTCAACTTGTTTGACTTTCCTTTACCTAGTAAAGGATAACTAAACAGAACAACCATTAATTATAAATTAATCTTGAAATCATCTCATCAATGATAGAGATTCCAACTAATCAACTCCCAGTCAAGGCTTTTATTCATATTATTCGAATTTTCTCAATTTAATTTTCCACCTACTTAACTCAACTTCTTGGAACATCTAATTAATAAAATAGCACACTTTTTTGCAATTCGTTGGGAGACGACCTGGGACTTAAACTCCCAGTAATTTTTAATTTAAACTCTCTGTGACATATTTCTAAATTGATAGGCAGATTTTCGGTGAGTTAAGAACTACACTTGCAACGTAACTATTTTAATAATTTTTAATTCACCAACTTCTGTGTCTCATCAGGTATTTCGAGTAGGATCCAAGAAGGGATGGCTGTGACGAGCTTCAAACTCGCGAGTGCTGGGCGTAGTGACAGACGCAAAAGGATTACTGAATCCTATTCCAGTATGATCGAGAACCGACAGATGAATAGTCGTGCGGTGACAGCGCATCTTGGACCATTTTCACTAAGAAGATGGGAAGTAGCCATTGACAACGGTGATGCCCTACACAAAGCTTGCCATAGAAAGGAGTGGGAATGATTGGATGAAGACAGCAGGAAAGCAGAGGTTTAGGAGGAACCAAAGCATCTCTATATGCTTATCTGAAATTCTCACCAATGAATTACATAAGTATCTCTATCCCATTTTACGTTTTATTTATCTTTTAATTATTAAAACTCTATAACCATTTGAATCCGCCTGACTGAGATTTACAAGGTGACCATAGCTTGCTTCAAGCCGACAATCTCCGTGGGATCGACCCTTACTCACGTAAGGTTTATTACTTGGACGACCCAGTGCACTTGCTGGTTAGTTGTGCGAAGTTGTGACAAAGTGTGTGAATTACGTTCCAAGCACCAAGTTTTTGGCGCCGTTGTCAAGGATCACAATTTTGTGCACCAAGTTTTTAGCGCCGTTGCCGGGGATTGTTCGAGTTTGGACAACTGACGGCTCATCTTGTTGCTCAGATTAGGTAATTTTATTTTATTTTTAAGCTTTTTATTTCTTATTTTCAAAAAAATACAAAAAAATTATTTGTTTCTTTTTCGTTTTTCCCAAAATAATTTCCAAAAAAAAAACCAAAAAAATTAATAAAATCATAAAAACCAAAAATATTGTGTTTCTTGTTTGAGTCTTGTGTCAATTTTTAAGTTTGGTGTCAATTGCATGCTCTTATAATTTTCTTTAATTTTTGAAAATTCATCATATGTTCTTCATGATCTTCAAGTTGTTCTTGATGATCTTCTTTATTTGATCTTTGCATTTTCTTATTGTGCATCTTTTCTTGTTTCTCATATGCATTTTCAATTTGTTAGAATCTCAACATTAAAAATTTTTAAGTTTGGTGTCTTGCATGTTTTTCTTTTCTTAAAAATTTTCAAAAATAATTCTTGGTGTTTATCTTGATATTCAAAGTGTTCTTGGTGTTCATCTTGACATTCATAGTGTTCTTGCATGCATCATTTATTTTGATCCAAAATTTTCATGCATTGAGTCTTTTTGATGTTTTTCTCTCTCATCATTAAAATTCAAAAATAAAAAAAAATATCTTTCCCTTTTTATCTCATAAATTTTTGAAAATTTGAGTTGACTTCTTCAAAAGTTTTTAAATTTAGTTGTTTCTTATGAGTCAAATCAAATTTTCAATTTAAAAATCCTATCTTTTTTAAATCTCTTTCAAAAATTAAATCTTTTTCATTTTTTCTTTCATATTTTCGAAAATTTCAAATTGATTTTCAAAAATCTTTTTCTTATTTTGTTTCATAATTTCAAAATCTTTACTAACAATTAATGTGATTGATTCAAAAATTTTAAGTTTGTTACTTGCCTAGTAAGAAAGGTTCAATCTTTAAAATTTAAAATCATATCTTTTTGTTTCTTCTTAGTCAAGTAATCAACTTTAATTTTTCAAAATCAAATCTTTTTAAATTTTTTTTCAAATCTTTTTCAAAATAAATTTCAATCACATCTTTTTCAAAATCAATTTCAAAATCTCTTCTAACTTTTTATCTTTTCAAAATTTGATTTTCAAATCTTTTTCAATTAATCTTATCTTTTTGTTTGATTGTTATCTTTTTCAAAACCACCTAACTAATTATCTCTCTCTAATTTTCGAAAATCACCTTCCTCTTTTTCAAAATTCCTTTTTAATTAACTAATTGTTTTAAATTTTAACTTAATTTAATTTCATTTTTCTTTTTAAAATTTTCGAATTATAAATGCTTTTAAATTAAAAAAATAAAAATAAAAATATTTTTATTTTATTTTATTTTATTTTATTTTCGAATTCTTCCCTCTCTCATCTCCTTCTAACTATTTATTTATTTACTAACACTTCTCTTCATCTCAAAATTTGAACCCTCTCTTCCTCTTGGTGTTCAAATTTCTCTTCTTCTATTCTTTTCTTCTTCTACACACATAAAGGAATCTCTATACTGTGACATAGAGGATTCATCTTCTTTTCTGTTCTCTTCTTTTTCACATGAGCAGGAGCAAGGAGAAGAACATTCTTGTTGAAGCTGATCCTGAACCTGAAAGGACTCTGAAGAGAAAGCTAAGGGAAGCTAAAGCACAACTCTCTGGAGAAAATCTGACAGAAATTTTCAAAAAAGAATGAGACATGGCCGAAAATAATAACAATGCAAGGAAGATGCTTGGTGACTTTACTGCACCAAATTCCAATTTACATGGAAGAAGCATCTCAATCCCTGCCATTGGAGCAAACAATTTTGAGCTAAAGCCTCAATTAGTTTCTCTAATGCAACAGAATTGCAAGTTTCATGGACTTCCATCAGAAGATCTTTTTCAGTTCTTAACTGAATTCTTGCAAATCTGTGATACTGTTAAGACCAATGGGGTTGACTCCAAGGTCTATAGGCTTATGCTTTTCCCGTTTGATGTAAGAGACAGAGCTAGAATATGGTTGGACTCTCAACCTAAGGATAGCCTGAACTCTTAGGATAAGCTGGTCACGACTTTCTTAGCCAAGTTCTTTCCTCCTCAAAAGCTTAGCAAGCTTAGAGTGGATGTTCAAACCTTCAAACAGAAAGAAGGTGAATCCCTCTATGAAGCTTGGGAGAGATACAAGGAACTGACTAAGAAGTGTCCTTCTGACATGCTTTCAAAATGGACCATCCTGGACATATTCTATGATGGTCTGTCTGAATTATCAAAGATGTCATTGGACCATTCTGCAGGTGGATCCATTCACCTAAAGAAAATGCCTGCAGAAGCTCAAGAACTCATTGATATGGTTGCAAATAACCAGTTTATGTATACTTCTGAAAGGAATCCTGTGAGTAATGGGACGCCTCAGAGGAAGGGAGTTCTTGAAATTGATACTCTGAATGCCATATTGGCTCAGAACAAAATATTGACTCAGCAAGTCAATATGATTTCTCAGAGTCTGAATGGATTGCAAGCTACATCCAACAGTACTCAAGAGGCATCTTCTGAAGAAGAAGCTTATGATCCTGAGAACCCTGCAATAGCAGAGGTGAATTACATGGGGGAACCCTATGGAAATACCTATAATCCCTCATGGAGAAATCATCCAAATTTCTCATGGAAGGATCAACAAAAGCCTCAACAAGGCTTTAATAATGGTGGAAGAAACAGGTTTAGCAATAGCAAGCCTTTTCCATCATCCACTCAACAACAGACAGAGAATTCTGAGCAGAGTTCATCTAGCTTAGCGAATATAGTCTCTGATCTATCTAAGGCCACTGTGAGTTTCATGAATGAAACAAGGTCCTCCATTAGAAATTTGGAGGCACACGTGAGCCAGCTGAGTAAAAGAGTCACTAAAACCCCTCCTAGTACTCTCCCAAGCAATACAGAAGAGAATCCAAAAAGAGAGTGCAAGGCCATTACCTTACTTGGTGTGGCCGAACCCAGAGAGGAGTAGGAGGACGTGAATCCTAGTGAGGAAGACCTCCTGGAATGCTCAGTGACCAATAAGGAGTTTCCCTTTGAGGAACCAAAGGAATCTGAGACTCATCTAGAGACCATAGAGATTCTATTGAACCTCCTTCTACCCTTCATGGAATCTGATGAGTATTCTTCCTCTGAAGAGGATGAAGACATTACTGAAGAGCAAGTTGCTAAGTACCTTGGTGCAATCATGAAGCTGAATGCCAAATTATTTGGTAATGAGACTTGGGAAGATGAACCTCCCTTGCTCACCAATGAACTAAATGCATTGGATAGGCAGAAATTACCTCAAAAAAAAATAGGATCCTGGTAAATTCCTAATTCCCTGTAACATAGGCACCATTACCTTTGAGAAAGCTCTGTGTGACCTGGGGTCAGGAATAAACTTAATGCCACTCTCTGTAATGGAGAAACTTGGGATCTTTGAGGTGTAAGTTGCCAGAATCTCATTAGAGATGGCAGACAACTCAAGAAAACAGGCTTATAGACTAGTAGAAGACGTGTTAGTAAAGGTTAAAGGCCTTTACATCCCTGCTGATTTCATAATCCTAGACACTGGGAAGGATGAGGATGAATCCATCATCCTTGGAAGACCCTTCCTAGCCACAGCAAGAGCTGTAATTGATGTGGACAGAGGAGAATTGGTCCTTCAACTGAATGAGGACAACCTTGTGTTTAAAACTCAAGAATCTTCTTCTGTAACCATGGAGAGTAAGCATGAAAAGCTTCTCTCACTGCAGAGTCAACCAAAGCCCCCACAGTCAAACTCTAAGTTTGGTGTTGGGAGGCCACAACCAAACTCTAAGTTTGGTGTTGAACCCCCACATTCAAACTCTAAGTTTGGTGTTGGGAGGTTCCAACAATGCTCTGAACATCTGTGAAGCTCCATGAGAGCTCACTGTCAAGCTATTGACATTAAAGAAGCGCTTGTTGGGAGGCAACCCAATGTTATTTAATTATATCTATTCTATTTTTATTTTATTTTATTTTATTTATTTATTTTAGGTTGATGATCATGTGGAGTCACAAAAACTACTGAAAAATCAAAAACAGAATGAAAAATAGCTTTAAAAACAGCTCACTCTGGAGGAAGAACTTACTGGCGTTTAACGCCAGAAAGAAGCATCAAGCTGGCGTTAAACGCCAGAAACAAGCACCAGACTGGAGTTTAACGCCAGACATGCATGCTAAGGGCGTTTTACACGCCTAATTGGAGCAGGGATGTTAAGTCCTTGAACCCACAGGATCTGTGGACCCAACAGGATTCTCTCAGGATCTGTGGACCACACAGGATCCCCATATTTTCTTCTCTCCTCTTCACACCTTTTCATAACTCTCTTCCACAAATACCCTTCACCAATCACCTCAATCACTCTTCCCCATCACCTCTTCACCACTCACATCCATCCTCTCTTCCCCAAAAACCCCACCTACCTCCAAAATTTAAACTCTTCTCCCTTCCAAACCCAACCCTAATGGCCGAACCCTAAACCTTCCCCACTCCTATATAAACCCATATTTCCTTCTTCATTTTCACACAACACAACCCTTTCTTCTTCTCCTTGGCCGAATACACACCTCTCTCCCTCTCCTCTATTTTTCTTTTTTTCCTTCTTTCTTTCTTCTTTTGCTCGGGGACGAGCAAACATTTTAAGTTTGGTGTGGTAAAAGCATAGCTTTTTGTTTTTTCATAACCATTAATGGCACCTAAGGCCAGAGAAACCTCAAGAAAGAGGAAAGGGAAGGCAATTACTTCCACCTCTGAGTCATGGGAGATGGAGAGATTCATCTCAAAGGTCCATCAAGACCACTTCTATGAAGTTGTGGCCAAGAAAAAAGTGATCCATGAGGTTCCTTTCAAGCTCAAAAAGAATGAGTATCCGAAGATCCGACATGAGATTCGAAAAAGAGGTTGGGAAGTCCTCGCCAACCCCATTCAACAAGTCGGGATCTTAATGGTTCAAGAGTTCTATACAAACACATGGATCACTAGGAACCATGATCAAAGTGTGAACCCGAATCCAAAAGCATTGGCTTACCATGGTTTGGGTGAAATACTTAAATTTCAGTCCGGAAAATGTAAGGCTGGCGTTCAACTTGCCAACGATGGAAGAAAACGCACGCCCCTACACTAGAAGGGTCAACTTTGATCAAAGGTTGGACCAAGTCCTTATGGACATATGTGTGGAAGGAGCTCAATGGAAAGTTGACTCAAGAGGTAAGCCGGTTCAATTGAGAAGACTGGACCTTAAGCCTGTAGCTAGAGGATGGTTGGAGTTTATTCAACGCTCAATCATTCCTACTAGCAACCGGTCTGAAGTTACTATAGACCGGGCCATCATGATCCATAGTATCGTGATTGGGGAGGAAGTGGAAGTTCATGAGATTATACCTCAAGAACTCTACAAGGTGGCTGACAAATCCTCTACTTTGGCAAGGTTATCATTTCCTCACCTCATTTTCCACCTCTGCAATTCGGCTGGAATTAACATAGAGGGAGTCATCCTCATTGAAGAGGACAAGCCCATCACTAAGAAAAGGATGGAGCAAACAAGAGATCATGGACCTCAACAAGAGCATGAGGAAATTCCTCACTATGAAATCCCTGAGATGCCTCAGGGGATGCACTTTCCTCCACAAAACTATTGGGAGCAAATCAACACTTCCCTTGGAGAATTAAGCTCCAACATGGGACAACTAAGTGTGGAACACCAAGAGCACTCCATCATTCTCCATGAGATTAGAGAAGATCAAAGAGCTATGAGGGAGGAGCAACAAAGACAAGGAAGAGACATAGAGGAGCTCAAGAGCACCATTGGTTCTTCAAGAAGAGGAAGACGCCACCCTCACTAAGGTGGACCCGTTCCTTAATCTCCTTGTTCTTATTTTCCTGTTTTTCGTTTATTATGCTTCATGTTTATTTATGTTTGTATCTTTACTATATGATCATTAGTGTCTAAGTGTCTATGCCTTAAAGTTATGAATGTCCTATGAATCCATCACCTCTCTTAAATAAAAAATGTTCTAAAAACAAAAGAACAAGAAGTACAAGGTTTCGAATTCATCCTTGAAACTAGTTTAATTATTTTGATGTGGTGACAATACTTTTTGTTTTCTGAATGAATGCTTGAACAGTGCATATGTCTTTTGAAATTGTTGTTTATGAATGTTAAAATTGTTGGCTCTTGAAGAATGATGAAAAAGGAGAAATATTATTTGATAATCTAAAAAATCATAAAATTGATTCTTGAAGCAAGAAAAAGCAGTAAATACAAAAGCTTGCGAAAAAAAAAGAGAAAAGAAAAATGGCAAAAAAAAAAGAAAAAGAAAAAGCAAGCAGAAAAAGCCAAAAGCTCTTTAAACCAAAAGGCAAGAGCAAAAAGCCAATAGCCCTTAAAACCAAAAGGCAAGGGTAAAAAGGATCCAAGGCTTTGAGTATCAGTGGATAGGAGGTCTTAAAGGAATAAAATCCTGGCCTAAGCGACTAACCCAAGTTGTCCCTAACCATGTGCTTGTGGCGTGAAGGTGTCAAGTGAAAACTTGAGACTGAGCGGTTAAAGTCAAGGTCCAAAGCAAAAGAAGAATGTGCTTAAAAACCTTGGACACCTCTAATTGGGGACTTTAGCAAAGCTGAGTCACAATCTAAAAAGGTTCACCCAGTTATGTGTCTGTGGCATTTATGTATCCGGTAGTAATACTGGAAAACAAAGTGCTTAGGGCCACGGCCAAGACTCATAAAGTAGCTGTGTTCAAGAATCAACATACTGAACTAAGAGAATCAATAACACTATCTGAATTCTAAGTTCCTATAGATGCCAATCATTCTAAACTTCAAGGGATAAAGTGAGATGCCAAAACTATTCAAGAGGCAAAAAGCTACTAGTCCCGCTCATCTGATTGGAGCTAAGTTTCATTGATATTTTGGAATTTATAGTATATTCTCTTCTTTTTATCCTATTTGATTTTCAGTTGCTTGAGGACAAGCAACAATTTAAGTTTGGTGTTGTGATGAGCGGACAATTTATACGCTTTTTGGCATTGTTTTTACATAGTTTTCAGTATAATTTAGTTAGTTTTTAGTATATTTTTATTAGTTTTTGAATAAAAATCACATTTCTGGACTTTACTATGTGTTTGTGTGTTTTTCTGTGATTTCAGGTAATTTTTGGCTGAAATTGAGGGACTTGAGCAAAAATCAGATTCAGAGGTTGAAGAAGGACTGCAGATGTTGTTGGATTCTGACCTCCCTGCACTCAAAGTGGATTTTTTGGAGCTACAAGAGTCCAAATGGCGCTTTTAATTGCGTTGGAAAGTAGACATCCAGGACTTTCCAGCAATATATAATAGTCCATGCTTCGCTCGAGTTTAGACGACGCAAACTGGCGTTCAACGCCAGCTCTCTGCCCTATTCTGGAGTTAAACGCCAGAAACAGGTTGCAAAGCAGAGTTAAACGCCAGAAATAGGTTACAAACTGGCGTTTAACTCCAAGAAAGACCTCTGTACGTGAAAGCTTCAATGCTCAGCCCAAGCACACACCAGGTAGACCGGGAAATGAATTTCTGCATCAATTACTCATTCCTTTAACCCTAGTAACTAGTTTAGTATAAATAGAACTTTTTACTATTGTGTTAGACATCTTTTGATCATGTTTTGATGATTGAACCCTCTTTGGGAGGCTGGAAATTCGGCCATGCCTGGACCATTATCACTTATGTATTTTCAACGGTAGAGTTTCTACACACCATAGATTAAGGTGTGGAGCTCTGCTGTTCCTCATGAATTAATGCAAAGTACTACTGTTTTTCTATTCAATTCAAGCCTATTTCTTCTCTAAGATATTTATTCGCACTCAAGAATATGATGAATGTGATGATTATGTGACGTTCATCATCATTCTCACTTATGAACGCGTGCCTGACAAACACTTCTGTTCTACATGCAAAAAAGCTTGAATGTGTATCTCTTAGCATTCTGATCATGAGATCAGAGTCTTCGTGGTATAGGCTAGAACTATTGGCGGCCATTCTTGAAGTCCGAAAAGTCTAAACCTTGTCTATGGTATTCCGAGTAGGATCTGGGAAGGATGGCTGTGACGAGCTTCAAACTCGCGAGTGCTGGGCGTAGTGACAGACGCAAAAGGATTACTGAATCCTATTCCAGTATGATCGAGAACCGACAGATGAATAGTCGTGCGGTGATAGTGCATCTTGGACCATTTTCACTGAGAGGATGGGAAGTAGCCATTGACAACGGTGATGTCCTACACAAAGCTTGCCATAGAAAGGAGTGGGAAGGATTGGATGAAGACAACAGGAAAGCAGAGGTTCAGGAGGAACGAAAGCATCTCTATATGCTTATCTGAAATTCTCACCAATGAATTACATAAGTATCTCTATCCCATTTTACGTTTTATTTATCTTTTAATTATTAAAACTCTATAACCATTTGAATCCGCCTGACTGAGATTTACAAGGTGACCATAGCTTGCTTCAAGCCGACAATCTCTGTGGGATCGACCCTTAATCACGTAAGGTTTATTACTTGGACGACCCAGTGCACTTGCTGGTTAGTTGTGCGAAGTTGTGACAAAGTGTGTGAATTACGTTCCGAGCACCAAGTTTTTGGCGCCGTTGTCAAGGATCACAATTTCATGCACCACCGAATTCATGGCGGCCATGGCAAACCTTGCGAATACTATGGAGGCTAATGCTGCTGTGACTCTGCAAGCTGTGCAGAGGTTAGGCCAACCAGCCGAAAATGGCAACAAAAATGGTGAAGGGAATGTGAATGATAATGCTGAGGGAAATGGAGATAATGCAGGAGGTGCCCCGATGACCTTGGTGACTTTTCTCAAGGTTCATCTACTAATTTTTCGAGGATCAAATAATCCTACTGAAGCGGACTACTGGTTTTAGGCCATGGAGCATGCTTTACAGGCGCAGCACGTTCCGAATAATCAATATGTTGAATTTGTTGCTTATCAGCTGGTAGGAGAGGCTCAACACTGGTGGCAAGCAGAGTGCCGAATGCTACAGCTTCAGAATGCCGACATACCTTAGGATGTATTCCAGACGGCCTTCTACAAGAAGTACTTTCCTGAGTCTGCAAGGGAAGCGAAGGAGATAGAACTGATGCAGCTGAAGCAAGGTTCCTTGTCAGTGGTAGACTACACAAGCAAGTTTGAGGAGCTTTGTAGGTTTTCTAGGGTATGTCAGGGTGCCCCGAAAACCTATGAAAGTTGGAAGTGTATCAAGTACCAAAGAGGCTTGAAGGACAACATTATGACTGCTATGGCTCCAATGGATATTTGTAGTTTTTCTGACTTGGTGAACAAGGCGAGAGTGGTGGAAGAGTATGCTAAGATGGTAGCTTCATCCAAGAAAACTCACGGAGGGAGTTCTAGTCGGGGACGTGGCAAGTATTTTCATCCAATGGGTCAAAGTTTCAAGAGAGAAGGATATGCGCCTCAAGGTCAAGGAGGCTTCAGAAAGAACACTCAGGATCAGTTTCAACGTGGCAAAGGGAGAGGAAATCAGAGTAAGATTTCTCCAGATTTGACTTGTGTGCGTTGTGGACGTTTTCACCCATATGACTCGTGCAAGATTGGTTTATGTGGTTTTTCAACTGTGGATTGCCTGGCCACATTGCGAGGGATTGCACTCGTGGGAGGAACCCGAATGTGGGCCAGAGTCAGCATCAAGGTCGAGTCTTTGCTGTGAACGCCAAGGATGCTTCTAAGGCAGATCCTTTGATGAGAGGTATATGTTTAGTTGGTGATAAGACCTTAATTGCATTATATGATACTGGAGCATCGCATTCATTTATTTCGTTTGCTAAAGTTGAGGAACTAGGCTTGAAAGTGTCAGAGTTAGCATTTGATCTACATGTACATACTCCGCATCAGACGGTCATAACTAGGTCAGGGTGTAGGCAAGTAGGTTTCAAGCTTGAGGGTAGAGACTTCATGAATAATTTGATCAGTTTACCAATGGTTGGGTTGGAGATGATTTTGGGATTTGATTGGTTGTCAAAGAACCGAGTTTTGTTGGATTGCTTTGAGGGGTCAATTCAGTTTATGCCAGAAGGAGAAAAGGGAGCAGTGATAGCTGAAGGTTACTACCTGAACTCTGTAATGGTGTACTGTAGTGGAGAAAAGCGTCAGGGTTATATTCTGTTGGCTACAAACACGTTAGGTGATAATCAGGAACTAGATCAAATTCTGGTAGTTAGAGTCTTTCCGGAGGTATTCCCGGAAGATATTCCTGAATTTTCACGTCAGAGGGAGATTGAATTTGCGATTGAATTGGTGTCGGGAGATGGACCAGTGTCGATTGCGCCATATAGGATGGCTCCGATAGAACTGGCTGAACTAAAGGCTCAGTTGGAAGAGCTTCTGAACAAGAGGTTCATTCGACCGAGTGTATCACCGTACGGAGCATCAATTTTATTGGTGAAAAAGAAGGATGGACGAGTGCGACTGCGTGTGGACTACCGACAGTTGAACAAAGTAACTGTGAAGAATAAGTACCCGCTGCCACGGATAGATGACTTAATGGATCAACTGCAAGGAGCTGGGGCGTTTTCCAAAATTGATTTGAGATCCGGTTACCACCAAATAAGAGTGAAAGAGGATGATATCTCTAAGACTATGTTTAGGACACGCTGTGGACACTACGAGTTTGCGGTGATGTCCTTTGGGTTAACAAATGCACCTGTTATTTTCATGGATTACATGAACAGAGTCTTTCGTCCCTTTTTAGACAAATTCGTGGTGGTTTTCATAGATGACATCTTGGTTTACTCTAAGACGGTAAAGGAGCATGAGGAACACCTGAGGATTGTGTTGCAAATCTTAAAAGAGCAGAAGTTGTATGCTAAGTTGTCGAAGTGTAAATTTTGGAAGGAGGAAGTAAAGTTCTTAGGTCACGTGGTGAGCAAAGGAGGAATAGCCGTAGACCCTTCGAAGGTAGAAGCGGTAATGGAATGGGAAAGACCAACGACGATGACAGAAGTCCGAAGCTTCTTGGGCTTAGCTGGATATTACCAAAGATTTATTGAAGGATTTTCCCGGATAGCACTACCGATGACTAAGTTGATAAGGAAGGAAGTGCCATTTGTGTGGACGTCAGAGTGTGAAGAGAGTTTTCAAAATTTGAAGCAGAAATTAACTTTAGCACCTGTTCTAATCTTATCGGAACCGCATGAACCGTTTGAAGTATATTGTGATGCATCACTGAAGGATTTAGGTTGCGTGTTGATGCAACACCGGAATATGGTGGCTTATGCATCGCGTCAGCTAAGAACGCATGAGGTAAATTACCCAACTCATGATTTGGAATTAGTGGCGATTGTGTTTGCATTGAAGATTTGGAGACACCACTTGTACGGAGTAAGGTTTAGCGTCTTTTCTGATTATAAGAGTCTCAAGTACATCTTTGATCAAAAAGAGCTTAATATGCACCAGAGAAGGTGGATGGAGTTGCTTAAAGATTATGATTTTGAGTTGAGTTATCACCTGGGAAAGGCGAATGTGGTAGCAGACACTTTTAGTCGGAAGTCCTTAACAATAGCTTGGATGAGGATTAAGGAAGAAGAGCTAGTGGATAAGTTTGTGGATCTTAAGTTAGACATTGGTGAAGTTGCCGGAAGAGCTTGCTTGAATCAATTGCAGATCTCGAGTACCTTTAAAACAGAGATTCAGAAGGCTCAGCAAGATGAGCAAAAGCACAATGCCAAAAAGCGTATAAATTATCCGCTCATCACAACACCAAACTTAAACTGTTGCTTGTTCCCAAGCAACTGAAAATCAAATAGGATAAAAAAGAAGAGAATATACTATAAATTCTAAAATATCAATGAAACTTAGCTCCAATCAGATCAGCGAGACTAGTAGCTTTTTGCCTCTGAACAGTTTTGGCATCTCAATTTATCCCTTGAAGTTCAGAATGATTGGCATCTATAGGAACTCAGAATTCAGATAGTGTTACTGATTCTCCTAGTTCAGTATGTTGATTCTTGAACACAGCTACTTTATGAGTCTTGGCCGTGGCCCTAAGCACTTTGTTTTCCAGTATTACCACCGGATACATAAATGCCACAGACACAAAACTGGGTAAACCTTTTCAGATTGTGACTCAGCTTTGCTAGAGTCCCCAATTAGAGGTGTCCAGGGTTCTTAAGCACACTCTTCTTTTTACTTTGGACATCGACTTTAACCGCTCAGTCTCAAGTTTTCACTTGACACCTTTACGCCACAAGCACATGGTTAGGGACATCTTGGTTTAGCCGCTTAGCCCAGGATTTTATTCCTTTAGGCCCTCCTATCCATTAATGCTCAAAGCCTTGGATCCTTTTTACCCTTGCCTTTTAGTTTTAAGGGCTATTAGCTTTTTGCTCTTGCCTTTTGGTTTAAAGAATTTTTGGCTTTTTCTGCTTGCTTTTTCTTCTTTTTTTCTCTCTTTTTTTTTTCTTTTTTTTTTTGCCATTTTTCTTTTCCTTTTTTTTCGCAAGCTTTTGTATTCACTGCCTTTCTTGCTTCAAGAATCAATTTTATGATTGTTCAGATTATCAATAACATTTCTCCTTTTCATCATTCTTTCAAGAGCCAACATATTTAACATTCATAAACAACAATATCAAAAGACATATGCACTGTTCAAGCATTCATTCAGAAAACAAAAAGTATTGTCACCACATCAAAATAATTAAACTAATTTCAAGGATGAATTCAAAATTCATGTACTTCTTGTTCTTTTTGTAATTAAAGCATTTTTCATTTAAGAAAGGTGATGGATTCATAAGACATTCATAACTTTAAGGCATAGACACTTAAATACTAATGATCATGTAATAAGACACAAACATAAACATAAAGCATAGTAAACGAAAAACAGGAAAATAAGAACAAGGAGATTAAGGAACGGGTCCACCTTAGTGAGGGTGGCGTCTTCCTCTTCTTGAAGAACCAATGGTGCTCTTGAGCTCCTCTATGTCTCTTCCTTGTCTTTATTGCTCCTCTTTCATAGCTCTTTGATCTTCTCTAATCTCATGGAGAATGATGGAGTGCTCTTGGTGTTCCATCCTTATTTGTCCCATGTTGGAACTTAATTCTCCTAGGGAGGTGTTGATTTGCTCCCAATAGTTTTGTGGAGGAAAGTGCATCCCTTGAGGCATCTCAGGGATTTCATGGTGAGGAATTTCCTCATGCTCTTGTTGAGGTCCGTGAGTGGGCTCTCTTGTTTGCTCCATCCTTTTCTTAATGATGGGCTTTTGACATGAATCTCTCCATCTCCTATGACTCAGAGTTGGAAGCAATTACCTTCCCATTCCTCTTTCTAGAGGTTTCTCCGGCCTTAGGTGCCATTAATGGTTATGGAAAAATAAAAAGCAATGCTTTTACCACACCAAACTTAAAAGGTTTGCTCGTCCTCGAGCAAAAGATGAAAGAAAGGATGAGAAGAAGAAGAGATGGAGAAGATGGAGGTGTGTGAATGGTTCTGCCAAGGGGGGTTTTAGGTGGTTATGATGTGTGAAAAGGAAGGAGTGATGGTTTGAATTTGAGTGGGTGGGTGTAGGCGGGTTGTATGATGGTTTTGGAGGAGTAATGGAGGTGATTGGTGGAGGTTATTTTGGGGAAGAGTGTTATGGAAAGGTGTTAAGAGGAGAGGAGAAGAGGTAGGGTAGGTGGAGATCCTGTGGGGTCAAGGACTTAGCATCCCTGCTCCAATTAGGCGTGCAAAACGCTCTTAGAATGTATGTCTGGTGTTAAACGCCAGTCTGGTGCTTGTTTCTGGCATTTAACGCCAGCTTGATGCTTCTTTCTGGCGTTAAACGCCAGTTTGATGCTTCTTACTGACGTTTAAATGCCAGTAAGCTCTTCCTCCAGGGTGAGCTATTTTTAATGCTGTTTTTCATTCTGTTTTTGATTTTTCAGTTATTTCATGATCATCAACCTAAAGAAAACATAAAATAGCAATGGAAAATAAATAGATATAATTAAATAACATTAGGTTGCCTCCCAACAAGCGCTTCTTTAATGTCAATAGCTTGACAGTGAGCTTTGATGGAGCCTCACAGAGGTTCAAAGCATTGTTGGGACCTCCCAATACCAAACTTAGAGTTTGAATGTGGGGGTTCAACACCAAACTTAGAGTTTGGTTGTGGCCTCCTAACACCAAACTTAGAGTTTGACTGTGGAGGCTTTGGTTGACTCTGTAGTGAGAGAAGCTTTTCATGCTTCCTCTCCATGGTTACAGAAAGAGAACCTTGAGTCTTAAATACAAGGTAGTCCTCATTCAGTTGAAGGACCAACTCTCCTCTGTCCACATCAATTACAGCTTTTGCTGTGGCTAGGAAGGGTCTTCCAAGGATGATGGATTCATCCTCATCCTTCCCAGTGTCTAGGATTATGAAATCAGTAGGGATGTAAAGGCCTTCAACCTTTACTAACAAGTCCTCTACTAATCCATAAGCCTGTTTCATTAATTTGTCTGTCATCTCTAGTGAGATTCTTGCAGCTTGTACCTCATGGATTCCCAGTTTCTCTATTACAGAGAGTGGCATGAGATTTATCCCTGACCCAAGATCACACAGAGCCTTCTCAAAGGTCATGGTGCCTATGGTACAAGGTATGAAGAACTTTTCGGGATCCGGTTTCTTCTGAGGCAATGTCTGCCTTATCAATTCACTGAGTTCATTGGTGAACAAGGGGGGTTCATCCTCCTAAGTATCATTACCAAATAAACTGGCATTCCACTTCATGATGGCTCCTAGATATTTAGCAACCTGCTCTTCACTGATGTCTTCATCCTCTTCAGAGAAAGAATAGTCATCAGAGCTCATGAATGGTAAAAGGAGGTTCAATAGAATCTCTATGGTCTCTAGATGAGCCTCAGATTCCTTTGGTTCCTCAAAGGGAAACTCCTTATTGGTCAGTGAACGTCCCAGGAGGTCTTCCTCACTAGGATTCACGTCCTCCTCCTCCTCTCTGGGTTCGGCCACACCAAGTAAGGTAATGGCCTTGCACTCTCTTTTTGGATTCTCTTCTGTATTGCTTGGGAGAGTACTAGGAGGAGTTTCAGTGATTCTTTTACTCAGCTGGCCTACTTGTGCCTCCAAATTTCTAATGGAGGACCTTGTTTCATTCATGAAACTTAGAGTGGTCTTAGATAGATCAGAGACTATATTTGCTAAGCTAGATGGATTCTGCTCAGAATTCTCTGTCTGTTGCTGAGTGGATGATGGAAAAGGCTTGCTATTGCTAAACCTCTTTCTTCCACCATTATTAAAGCCTTGTTGAGGCTTTTGTTGATCCTTCCATGAGAAATTTGGATGATTTCTCCATGAGGGATTATAGGTGTTTCCATAGGCTTCACTCATGTAATTCACCTCTGCTATTGCAGGGTTCTCAGGATCATAAGCTTCTTCTTCAGAAGATGCTTCTTTAGTACTATTGGATGCAGCTTGCAATCTATTCAGACTCTTAAGAAATCATATTGACTTGCTGAGTTAATATTTTATTCTGAGCCAATATGGCATTCAGAGTATCAATTTCAAGAACTCCCTTCCTCTAAAGCGTCCCATTACCCACAGGATTCCTTTCAGAAGTGTACATGAACTGGTTATTTGAAACCATGTCAATGAGTTCTTGAGCTTCTGCAGGCGTTTTCTTTAGGTGAATGGATCCACCTGCAGAATGGTCCAATGACATCTTAGATAATTCAGACAGACCATCATAGAATATATCCAGGATGGTCCATTCTGAAAGCATGTCAGAAGGACACTTTTTGGTCAGTTGCTTGTATCTCTCCCAAGCTTCATAGAGGGATTCACCTTCTTTCTGTTTGAAGGTTTGAACATCCACTCTAAGCTTGCTAAGCTTTTGAGGAGGAAAGAACTTGGCTAAGAAAGCCGTGACCAGCTTATCCCAAGAGTTCAGGCTATCTTTAGGTTGAGAGTCCAACCATATTCTCGCTCTGTCTCTTACAGCAAACGAGAAAAGCATAAGCCTGTAGACTTCGGGATCAACCCCATTGGTCTTAACAGTATCACAGATTTGCAAGAATTCAGTTAAGAACTGAAAAGGATCTTCTGATGGAAGTCCATGAAACTTGTAATTTTGTTGCATTAGAGAAACTAATTGAGGCTTTAGCTCAAAATTGTTTGCTCCAATGGCAGGGATTGAGATGCTTCTTCCATGTAAGTTGAAATTTGGTGCAGTAAAGTCACCAAGCATCTTCCTTGCATTGTTGTTGGGTTTGGCCATGTCTCCTTCTTTTTCGAAAATTTCTGTCAGATTTTCTTCAGAGAGTTGTGCTTTGGCTTCCCTTAGCTTCCTCTTCAGAGTCCTTTCAGGTTCAGGATCAGTTTCAACAATAATGTTCTTATCCGTGGTCCTGCTCATATGAAAAAGAAGAGAACAGAAAAAAAAATATGGAATCCTCTATGTCACAGTATAGAGATTCCTTATATGAGTATAAGAAGAGAAGGATGGAAGAAAGAAAAGATAAGAATTCGAACACAGAGGAGAAGAGTTGGTTCAAATTTTTGAGTAGAAGAGAAGTGTTAGTAAATAAATAAATAATTAGAAGGAGATGAGAGATGGAAGAATTCGAAAATAAAATAAAACAAAAATATTTTTGTTTTTAATTTAAAATTAAAGTTAAAATTCGAAAATAAAAAAGACAAATGAAATTAAAAAAATTTAAAACAATTAGCTAATTAAAAAGGAATTTTGAAAAAGAGAGAAGAGGTTTTCGAAAATTAGAGAGAGAATTAGTTAGGTAGTTTTGAAAAAGATAAGAATCAAACAAGATAAGATTAATCGAAAAACATTTGAAAATCAATTTTGAAAAGATAAGAAGTTGGAAAAGATTTTGAAAAAGATATGATTGAAATTGAAGAAGATATGATTGAAATTTAATTTGAAAAAGATTTAAAAAGGAAATTAAAAAGATTTAATTTTTGAAAATTAAAGTTGATTACTTGACTAACAAGAAACTAAAAGATATGATTTTAAAATTTAAAGAATGAACCTTTCTTAATAGGCAAGTAAAAACTTTAAAATTTTTGAATTTAAATGCTAGTAATGAATTCGAAAATATGAAACAAAAATAAGAAAAATTTTGAAAATCAATTTGAAATTTTCGAAAATATGAAAGAAAAAATGAAAAAGATTTGATTTTTGAAAAAGATTTGAAAAAGATAGAATTTTTAAATTGAAAATTTGATTTGACTCATTATAAACAACTAAATTTTAAAAAGTTTTGAAAAAGTCAACTCAAATTTTCGAAAATTTATGAGTGAAATAAGTAAAGTAATTTTTTTTATTTTTGAATTTTTAATGAAGAAAGAGAAAAACAACAAAAAGACTCAAAACATGAAAATTGTGAATCAAAACACATAATGCATGTAAGAACACTTTGAATGTCAAGATGAACACCAAGAACTTATTTTTGAAAATTTTTAAGAAAAGAAAAATATGCAAGACACCAAACTTAGAAATTTTCAAACTTTAGACACTAACAAATTGAAAATGCATATGAAAAACAAGAAAAGACACAAAACATGAAAATGCAAAGATCAAACAAAGAAGATCATTAAGAACAACTTGAAGATTATGAAGAACACCATGCATGGGTTTTCGAAAATTTTTAAGAAAAATTAAAAATATGCAATTGACACTAGACTCAAACAAGAAACACAAAATTATTTTTGGTTTTCATGATTTTATTAAAATTTTTTTGGATTTTTTCAAAAATTATTTGGAAAAAGAAAAATAAGGATTTCAAAATTTTTAATGAGAATTCCAGGAATCATGCAATATCAGCCTAAAACTCCGGTCCAGGAATTAGAAATGGCTTATTAGCCAGCCAAGCTTTCATTGAAAGCTCCGGTCCAAAACACAAGACATGGCCAATGGCCAGCCAAGCTTCAGCAGAACATTACATACAACAGCTAATTTGCTGAGAAAGACAAAGAAGCTCTTCTCTAATGATAGTTGAAACCTCGGTCCAAAGGATTAGACATGGCTTTACAGCCAGCCAGACTTCAACAGATCATCGTGAAACTCTAGAATTCAATCTTAAAAATTCTGAAGCCATAGAATAATTTATTTTTAAATTTTTTTTTTTGAAAATTTTTCGAAAATTAAAAATAATAAAAACAAAAAGCTTAAAATTAAAATAAAATTACCTAATCTGAGCAACAAGATGAACCGTCAGTTGTCCAAACTCGAACAATCCCCGGCAACGGCACCAAAAACTTGGTGCACGAAATCGTGATTGTTCATTCTTTGGTAACGGCGCCAAAAACTTAATGCACACGTTCATATTCTTAGTTCTTTTTCACAACTTCGCACAACTAACCATCAAATGTACTGGGTCGTCTAAGTAATAAACCTTACGTGAGTAAGGGTCGATCCCACGGAGATTGTCGACTTGAAGCAAGCTATGATCACCTTGTAAATCTCAGTCAGGCGGATTCAATTGGTTATAGAGATTTGATAATTAAAAGATAAATAAAATATAAAATAAAGATAGAGATACTTATGTAATTCATTGGTGAGAATTTTAGATAAGTGTATGGAGATGCTTAGTTCCTTCTGAATCTCTGCTTTCCTACTGCTTTCATCCAATCCTTCATACTCCTTTCTATGGCAAGTTGTATGTTGGGCATCACCGTTGTTAATGGCTACATCCTGTGCTCTCAGTGAAAATGGTCCAAAATACGCTGTCACCGCACGGCTAATCATCTGTCAGTTCTCGATCATACTGGACTAGGATTCAGTAATCCTTTTGCGTCTGTCATCACTACGCCCAGCACTCGCGAGTTTGAAGCTCGTCACAGCCATCCCTTCCCAGATCCTACTCGGAATACCACAGACAAGGTTTAGACTTTCCAGATCTCAAGAATGGCCGCCAATATTCTAGCCTATACCACGAAGACTCTGATCTCATGATCAGGAGGCTAAGATACACATTCAAGCTTGTTTGCATGTAGAACGGAAGTGGTTGTCAGGCACGCGTTCATAGGTGAGAATGGTGATGAGCGTCACATAATCATCACATTCATCATGTTTTTGTGTATGAATGAATATCTTAGAGAAGAAATAGACTTGAGTTGAATAGAAAAACAATAGTACTTTGCATTAATTCATGAGGAACAGCAGAGCTCCACACCTTAATCTATGGTGTGTAGAAAATCTACCGTTGAAAATATATAAGAACAAGGTCCAGGCATGGCCGAATGGCCAGCCCCCTAAACGTGTACAAAATGATCTAAAGATGATCAAAAGGTCCCCTTAAGATGATAGTAAAAAGTTCTATTTATACTAAACTAGTTACTAGGGTTACAGAAATAAGTAAATGATGCAGAAATCCACTCCCAGGCCCACTTGGTGTGTGCTTGAGCTGAGCATTGAAGCTTTCATGTGTAGAGGTTTTCCTTGGAGTTAAACGCCAGTTTGTAACGTGTTTCTGGCGTTTAACGCCAGAATAGGGCAGAAAGCTGGCGTTGAACGCCAGTTTGCGTCATCTAAACTCGAGCAAAGTATGGACTATTATATATTGCTGAAAATCCCTAGATGTCTACTTTCCAACGCAATTGAGAGCGCGCCATTTGGGTTTCTGTAGCTCCAGAAAATCCACTTTGAGTGCAGGGAGGTCGGAATCCAACAGCATCTGCAGTCCTTCTTCAGCCTCTAAATCTGATTTTTGCTCAAGTCCCTCAATTTCAACCAGAAATTACCTGAAATCACAGAAAAACACACAAACTCATAGTAAAGTCCAAAAATGTGATTTTTATTTAAAAACTAATAAAAATATACTAAAAACTATGTAAAAAATAATGCCAAAAAGCGTATAAATTATCCGCTCATCATATAGACGGAAGTGCCAATCTCCAATTTGTTGGTATGAATCGGGTGAAGTGAGTATTTTGGGTCCTAATTTGATAGCAGAGACTACTAAGAAGATTAAGAAGATACGAGAGAGAATTCTAACTGCTCAGAGTCGACAGAAGAGCTTTGTGGATTAGAGGAGGAAGCCATTGGAGTTTGATGTAGGAGAACATGTATTCTTGAAGGTTACACCGATGACTGGGATTGGACGAGCGATCAAAACCAAGAAGTTGAATCCAAGGTTCATTGGACCGTTTGAGATTCTAAGGCAATTCGGGCCAATGGCGTATCAAGTAGCCTTGCCACCTCATCTGTCTAACTTGCATGACGTATTTCACGTGTCATAGCTTCGTAAGTACACGTCGGATGCGGCTCATGTGCTAGAGCCTGAGTCGGTTGAGTTGAGGAAGAACTTGACTTTCCAAGTAACGCCAGTGAGAATTGATGACACTAGTGTAAAGAAGTTACACGAAAAGGAAGTTTCATTGGTTAAAGTAGCTTGAGAGCGAGCTGGAGTAGAAGAGCATACTTGAGAGTTGGAGTCCGAAATGCGAAAGGATTATCCCGAGCTTTTCTTAGGTAATCACTAAATTTTGAGGGTAAAATTTCTTATTTGGTGGGGAGAATGTAAGACCCGAGCTTAATTAACCATTTAATTAAGTAATTAATTGCCCCAAAATAGAATTCGAAAGTTTAGAATGAGAATTTGAATATTTAAATGTGATTTTTGGACTCAGTAGGTTTTTCTGAGTTAGAAAATGTGTTTTCTACGAAAAATTGCGAAAAACTGCGAACCGGCAGTCGAACCGGTTGAACCGGTTCAAGTCTGCCCGGTACTGCACGAGAAAAAGTGAAAACAGCAAGGTTGTGAGAACCGGACCAGTCAATAAACCGGTAAGGTCACTGGTTTATTGGTTTACTGGTTCGACCGGAGTTCAACCGGGGTTCAACCGGTTTTAATTAAATATTAAAAAAATTATTAAAAATTTATATATAATTTTAAACATATATAATTATATCTTCATCCTATAATTTTTTACCAATAGAACTGAGATGTTCTGGGTTTCATGCTTTGTAAAACCAAAATAAAGAAACTCTTCATCACAAATCATAATTAACAACCACTCAGACTTAATCCAAAAAATATCAAATTATTCCAAAACCATACTGAGAACCCCCGGTTCTCATACCATATTTCTGTTGTGTTTTTCATATGCAGGTCGCAATCCACCTCGGTGAGTTGCTTTGGATGGTGATAAAAGCGGAGGATCCTTATCTATTTTGGATGTCTTTTAGTTATTTTGTTATACATCTCTCACTTTTGTATTTTACTTTAGCCTAGATGCATGTATTGAGAGAACAAAACTTGTATAAGCTATTCTAAACTTCAGGTTTTGTTTTGTTTGTATATATGGCTAGCCGGCTTAAACTCTACGAGCCGTGGCTAGATTCCTATGATATTATACTATTGTCTTTTGCTATATCTTATCTATATCTTGCGCTTTAAGTTAATAGCTCCGTTAGTACGTTTTGCGCTTTTCAAATCCTGTTTTTGAGCTATATCCTTCATCGGACTTCTAGATTATATTATTTTCTTCTATATATTATATGTATGAGTTTAGAACTGTCGTAACCTTTGATTAACATTTGCTTTACGACGCGAGGTAAAGCTTAGGCTAATTAGGGTGTTACAAGTTACCAAGGTTTACCACATGCTCACATTCTGTTGTTCATGCAACCACAATATAA
This sequence comes from Arachis ipaensis, assembly GCF_000816755.2. NCBI lineage: Eukaryota > Viridiplantae > Streptophyta > Magnoliopsida > Fabales > Fabaceae > Arachis > Arachis ipaensis. Next base: position 102,210,058 of record NC_029791.2, read on the forward strand.
GCCTAAATCACCCAATGATATTGACTGCGTGATATCAGCTAAAATTCCTTATAAGACTAACATGCCTAGACTTTATGCAGCTATTAAGAAGTTCATGGTTCATGGTCCGTGTGGGCGGCACAACATTAGTAGTCCATGCATGCTAAATGGAATGTGCTCTAAGTTTTTTTCCAAAGCCATTTAGGAATAGAAGTATTATTGACGAGAGTGGTTTCCCAAAGTTTAAAAGGGTGGATAATGGTCATACAATAACTAAGAAGAATGCAGTTCTGGATAATTCTTATATTGTACCATACAATCCTGATCTACTCTAAAAGTATGGTTGTCACATTAATGTGGAGCAACATATCAGACTTCTTCTATTAAATATTTATTCAAGTATGTCCACAAGAGTAATGATAGGGTTACTGCCTCATTTTACCAAACATCTGGTGATCAGTCTCCTCAACAAGTTGTAGATGAGATACGTAACTACTATGATTGTCGTTACATTTCTGCATGTGAGGTAGCTTGGAGGATATTTGGTTATGAGATTCAGCTTAAAGAACCTGCAGTGATTCGTCTACCATTCCACCTACCTGACGAGCAACCAGTTGTTTTCAATGACCATGAGAACATTGCTAATGTTATTCAATGTGTAAATGGTAAGGTTACTAAGTTAGCTGTTTGGATGTTGGCTAATCGTGAGTATCCTTTTGCTAGATCTTTAACATACAACAAGTTTTCTACAAAATTTGTATGGAAAGATGATTCATGCATGTGGTTTCCTCGCAAACAAGACTTTTCTATTAGACGGCTGACTCATGTTCCACGTGGTAACGGTGAGGATTATTACATGAAAATATTGTTAAACATACAAAGAGGATGCATGGGATTTACTGATTTACATACTGTGGATGGTGTGGTATACAACTCATTCAAGAAAACATGTTATGCTTTGGAATTCCTAGAAGATGACAAGAAATTTGTTTATGCAATTCTAGAAGCAAGCACTTGGGCATCTGGAAACTACTTACGAAATCTGTTTGTTGTGTTGTTGATTTCTAATAACATATCTAGACCTGAATTGGTATGACAGCAGTGCTACCAACAATTATCTGAAGATTTATTATATTCATATAGAATTTCAACACTTAATCCAGGTATATCATTCAACATGTTAAATCAATTTTGCTTATAAGATTAAATAATATTTTTTATCTTAAAATACCTCATTAATTGCTTAACAACTTTTTTTTATCTTCATTTTAGATATTCAACTTAGTGATGATCAACTATTGAATATGACTCTTTCAAAGGTTGTGATGATGTTGCAAGCTAATGGTAGGTCACTTAGGGAGTTTAATGGCATTCCTCTCCCTGATTTAGATATCATTGATGGCTTGGATGATCGGATAATAGCTGACGAGCTAACCTTTGATATTGTTGCCCTAAGGAACTAATTAGAAGTTATGTTGTCCCAAATGAACTGTGAACAATAAAATGCTTTTCATAGAATAATCGAAGCCATGAATAATAACCTTGGTGGTTTTTTCTTCATATATGATTATGGTGGAACAGGTAAGACATTTCTATATAGGGCACTTTCTGTAGCTATTCGAGTCAAAGGAGAATTGTTCTTAATATTGCCTCAAGTGGAATTGCATCTCTTTTGCTTCTAAAAGGCCATACAGCTCATTCTAGGTTTAAGATACTTTTGGAATTTAATGAAGATTCTATATGTAGTATAAAACAAGGGTCTCCACTTGCTAAGTTGATTTGCAAAGCAAAGCTTATTATATGGAATGAGGCTCCAATGCTAAATAAGATTTGTTATGAAGTACTCGACAAGTCTTTCAAAGACATACTTAGATCTTCATCATCATACAATGAAGACTTACCCTTTGCTGGTAAGGTAGTCGTACTTGGAGGTGACTTTAGACAGATTATACCTGTTATAAATATGGGATCTAGAAAAGATATTGTACAAGCTATAGTTAACTCATCTTATCTGTGGTCATCGTACAAAGTAATTACTCTTTCTCAGAATATGCGTTGGTGTGCCTGAATCTGAGTCTATTAAAATCAAACAATTTGCTTAATGATTTCTTAGAATTGGTGATGGTCTTGAAGGAGATTCAATTGATGGTGAGTTTGAAGTCAATATTCCAGAAGAGATTCTAATCAAGGACAGTGCTGATGGCTTTGACAATATCATTAAATTTGTATATCCTGGTATACTTATTAATTTACAACAATCAACTTTTTTTTAAGGAGAGAACCATTCTTGCTCTTACACTAGATATTGTGCACGGGGTAAATAATTATATAATAAAGTATATTGAATCCGACGAGAAAGTTTATTTGAGTTCTGACTCCATGTGCGTTGAAAAAGGTAGCATGGAGTCAGAACTTAATACATTTACTCTTAACGTACTAAATGCCATTAACTGCTTAGAGTTATCACCTCATGAACTTATATTAAAAGTAGGTGTTCCTGTTATGTTACTAAAAAATATTGACTAATTTAATGGATTTTGCAATGGTACAAGATTACAGGTAAGGAGATTAGGTAATCATGTAATATAGTGTGTTATTTTGACTAGGGATAAAGTAGAAGATGTTGTTCTAATACTTCGCATGAACATGATTCCTAATAATCCAACGTTATCTTTCAGATTCCAAAGAAGGCAATTTTCATTGCTCATCTCATTTGCAATGACCATTAACAAGTCATAAAGACAGACTCTCAACACAATTAGGTTGTATTTACCCAAACCAATTTTTACACACGAATAACTATATATTATTTTATCAAAGGTTAAATTTAAGATAGATTTAAGAGTATTGATTCAAAATAACACATATATATCTACTTCAACAACAATAAATATTGTGTACAAAAAAATCTTCTAAAATATATCTTAAATTTATATCTTATTTTATTGCTGAATTATATCATTAATAAAATTATATCAGATTAACCATTTATTTCTTATTATTCAATTCACATATTGGTTTAGAACATTATAAAAATATATATACATAAACAAATTTATTTTTTATTATCATTTAAA
>NC_029791.2:102213725-102221152 GCF_000816755.2 Arachis ipaensis
CCGTTATTTTTAAATTTGTTTCAATTAATTTATAATTATATATACATAAATTTTTTTATACATGATACGAATTATTACACTAGTTAAAATAATGGAGAAAAATAATGTTAGTGAAATCCATGCAGATCTAAGGCCACCAGAAATTGCCACGTATACAGAAAAACTGGAACCTCGAACCAATAACTTGGTGCCACGTTTCACAAGAGGCAGTGGCATTGCCAATCAAATTGATCGTAGACTTGGAATTACAAGTCGTTCCGTAGGGTCGTCCACAACATTGACGTTCTCCACGTCAAGGGAAACAGAATAAGCCAATAAAACCAAGCCACGTTTCGAGACCACATCTTCAACCGTCAGATCATCCACGGTGGCAAAATGGAGCGAGTCAGAGCCTCGTGTCACAAGTCCTCGTAACGATCACGGTAGCAATGCAAAACCCAAGTATATAACGAACCTGAGAAGAGTGACTGCACTGGTAGAAGTGTGCAAAGCCGAAGAAGGTACTAGAAACAAAGCTAGCTACTACGATGAGGAAGTGGACGCTCCCTTCCGCTCTTCTTCTCCTTTCTCTCCTCCTCCTATTTGCAGATCAAGGCGAGCCATCTTCATTCATTGCACTTCTTCATCTTCTTCTTTTCTGCTCTCTGTTGTTGCTAATCGTTCCGTACCAGCTAGCTAGCTCTTCTACTTCTTAGCATTTCTAAATTTGAATCTGATTTACGATGTTTGGATAGGTCGCAAGCTTCAGGCAAATGCCGAAGCTGATTCTGACGAGCTTGTAGATCCACCTAAGGTTGAGGACAAGATCGGTGCCGTTCCTAACGGTCTTTCCACAGATTCAGATGTCGCCAAGAGGTGCTTCATATTATAATTTTGTTTTCTTCAATTCTGTTAATATTATTTTTGCTTTTGTTTTTGGTTAACCCATTATTTGGTGATTGAAAATGTGTGTTTGTGTGATTCTTAGGGAGGCGGAGTCGATCTCGAAGAGATCTCTTCGCAACAACGCGCAGAAGTTTGAGTTCCAGGCCGAAGTTTCTCGGCTTATGGATATTCTCATCAACTCTCTCTACAGCAACAAGGATATTTTCCTCAGGGAGTTGATCTCTAATGCTTCTGACGTAAGCACATTTCCTCTTATGCAATGCGTTTCGATAATCTTAGACTTCAATTTTCTGTTGATGATGAAAGCTCCCCGTCGTATTATTTTAGGCGCTGGACAAGATTAGGTTTCTCTCTCTCACCGATAAGGAGATTCTGGGGGAAGGTGATACTGCCAAGCTCGAAATCCAGGTTAGCACTACAAATGTTTGACATTATGTCTAAGTAATGAATATATTAGCACAACTGTCGTTTACATGGTTTATTTATATGTTTGTTACTTAGACATTTTACTGCTTGTGGTGAAATGACAGATTAAGTTGGACAAGGAGAAGAAAATCCTTTCCATCCGAGACAGGGGTATTGGTATGACAAAGGAGGATTTAATAAAGAATTTGGGGACCATAGCAAAATCTGGAACCTCAGGTATATATGATATAGCTTATGGCTTATGGCCTTAACTGACAGAATTCCCATTTCTAAGGAGCAAATACATTAACTGAAAACTATCCATACATGCAGCGTTTCTTGAGAAAATGCAATCAAGTGGTGATCTCAATCTTATTGGGCAGTTTGGAGTTGGTTTCTACTCTGTGTACCTTGTGGCTGACTATGTTGAAGTAATTAGCAAACATAATGACGATAAACAGTATGTCTAATTTTCACACCTGATATTGCTTTTTTATTGATAGTTTGTTAGACTGTTGTCCATGGAATCTTACCTTCCTTTTTCTTCTTAAAAACCCAGGCATGTGTGGGAATCTAAAGCTGATGGAGCATTTGCGATTTCTGAAGATACATGGAATGAACCACTGGGACGTGGTACTGAGATTAGGCTACACCTCAGAGATGAAGCTGGGGAGTACTTGGAGGAGCATAAGCTTAAGGTATGAACCTAACTTTTAGTATTGTTTTGTAGAGTTTAATTTTGATATCCTGACATTTATCTAATTAGATTCATGCATTTAGATTATTTTTTAAGTAGCAGATTTGGAAATTAAAAATTTTTTGCTAATATGACAATACACTGTTAGTTGTTTGTGTAAAATTCTTTTACACAGACCAAGCATGAAAAATAAAAAAATTCTTGTTTTATAATAGAATTAACAACATGAAACTATACTGCTTAGGACTGCACCATGGGCTTTTGTTATATTAATCTAAATTGCAAGTGTGTACTGCACACTTACAGGAAGCATATACTGCGTATTTTCTTTGCTAACGATTATAGATGTGTATAGAGGTGTATTCTCAGGGCAGTTTTTGTTTCATGGTTACAAGTACTGTACCTTTTTTATTCAGAGCTGTTGCCAAACTTTTAAGTGGGCGCCTCTTTATTTTCCTACTAAGTGTTTCATCTTTATCTTGTATTAACATATATACAATTTTTTGGTGTTCTTTTGTTGCTTCATTTTGTGTTGCTTGGAATTCATTCATAGTGCATTGTGGAATCTAATTCACTACCTATTGATTGACACAGGAATTGGTAAAAAAATACTCTGAATTTATTAACTTCCCTATTTATCTCTGGGCAAGCAAAGAGGTTGATGTGGAGGTCCCTGCTGATGAAGATGATGAATCATGTATGTGTTTACCATTTGTAACATTGCAAGATACTGATTTGTTTTTTCATCGTTAACTTTTCTCCATTGTATAATACTATCACAAATTTTGCTATCTCTCATACCTTAGTTTACTCTTTGATCAGCTGAAAGCAGCTCTGAGGAAGAAAATAAAGATGATGATGCTGAGAAAAGTGAAGATGACGAAGAGAAGCCCAAGACAAAGACAGTGAAGGAAACGACTTATGAATGGGAACTTCTAAATGATGTGAAAGCTATATGGCTGCGAAATCCAAAGGAGGTTTCAGAAGAAGAGTACACCAAATTCTACCATACTCTTGCCAAGGTAATGTTTCCATCTTAATTATTCACTGGACATTGTGAGGGCATTCCCTAGACGTTCAATTCATCCTGAACATTAACTTGTTAATGTTCATAGTTGTGGGTTTAACTGTTCATATTTCCTGCAGGATTTCGGTGATGAGAAACCTTTAGCATGGAGTCACTTCAATGCTGAAGGCGATGTTGAGTTCAAGGCAGTGCTTTTTGTGCCACCTAAAGCCCCTCATGATTTATATGAGAGTTATTACAACTCTAACAAATCCAATCTGAAGTTGTATGTTAGACGAGTATTTATTTCAGATGAATTTGATGAACTGTTGCCTAAATACCTCAGCTTCTTGAAGGTAACCAGGTTATGCTGTTATTGCAATTTAGTTTGTTTTAACGCGATCAGAATATTTTTTTTCTGAGATGTCCTTTTGACATTGAGAACAGGGCCTTGTTGATTCTGACACGTTGCCACTTAATGTCTCCCGTGAAATGCTTCAACAACACAGTAGCCTGAGGACAATCAAGAAGAAACTTATCAGGAAAGCCCTTGATATGATCCGTAGGATTGCTGATGAGGATCCAGATGAGTCCACTGACAAAGATAAGAAAGGTAGGTTTTACTAAATATATTGGTGTTGTGTGCTTGGAGTGCCAATACTTAGTTGGTCTCCATGTGTTTCATGCAATGGTGGTTCAGATCCTCCATGCTTTCAGCATGTTGCGTCATGCATAAATTTTGTCTTTCATATATTATGTTTTCCATTGTATTTCTAAGCGGTATACTTGAACCCATAAGCCCTTAAATTTGACTCTGCTTCCTCCAACTTTATGCAGAAGAGGTATCATCTGACAATGATGAGAAAAGAGGTCAATATGCTAAGTTCTGGAATGAGTTTGGAAAGTCCATCAAACTTGGCATCATTGAAGATGCTACTAACAGAAACCGTCTGGCAAAACTGCTGAGAGTTGAGACGTATGTTACTTGATTCCTTGCATTTTTTTATTTATTTGCTGCAGTGTTATTTCCCTCCTTTCATTAGTTGACAAAATATTGTATACCTGATTACTTACAGCTCAAAGTCTGAAGGTAAATTGACGTCTCTTGATCAGTACATCTCCAGAATGAAATCTGGACAAAAGGATATCTTCTACATAACTGGAACTAACAAAGAACAACTGGAAAAATCTCCTTTCCTTGAGCGGCTTAGGAAGAAAAATTACGAGGTATGATTTTCTCGCTGAATATACTTGTTTTCTGTTTCTTACACTCCATAAACTTTCTCCAGTGGGAGCTAAGATGTATCTTCTAAATGTTTGTATTTTAAACTGGTGCAGGTTATTTACTTCACTGATCCAGTTGATGAATACTTGATGCAATATCTTATGGATTATGAAGACAAAAAATTCCAAAATGTGTCCAAGGAAGGTCTGAAAATTGGAAAGGACGCCAAAGCCAAGGAACTAAAGGAATCCTTCAAGGATCTCACAAAGTGGTGGAAAAGTGCACTTTCCAGTGAAAATGTTGATGATGTGAAGATATCCAACCGTTTGGATAACACTCCTTGTGTGGTGGTGACTTCGAAATTTGGTTGGAGTGCTAACATGGAGAGAATAATGCAGGCACAAACTTTATCAGATGCTAGCAAGCAAGCATACATGCGTGGCAAGAGGGTTCTTGAAATCAATCCTAGGCACCCTATTATCAAGGAGCTCAGGGAGCGTGTAGTAAAGAACCCTGAGGTACATTCTTGACTTGAATACTTTCTATTAGCTTTTGCCTTTACTTTGTTGTGCTAATAAAAATTGAGGTGATAATAATATCATTAAAACAAGCCTTCTTTTCTTTTTCCTTTTTCCTTTTTCCAAATTTGGTTTTTTGCATGCTAGAATTAAGTCCCTTCCATTGATTGATTTGATTCTTATGAATGCTCTCGAAGTGATACCGTTCTCTGCAAACCTTGTCTGAATCATTGGTTCCATGCCTAACTGCTGCTTTTAGTTGTTTCTATATTTGGAATAATGCTTGCACCCTTTCATCACGGAGTATATGCCAACAGTGATATGCATGACCTTAAAATAGAACAACCTCCCCTCTGGCAAAGGATTCCTGTAGCCCAAAAGACAGATAGAAAGAAAAATTATTTTCCCCTTTTCATGGTTTTATTGTAACCCGAGCAGACTGAATTAAGGTTTATTTTGAGTTTTTGACCCAATTTGGTTTGTTCTTCAGGATGAGAGTGTGAAGCAAACAGCACAGCTGATGTATCAAACTGCTCTCTTTGAAAGTGGTTTCCTGCTAAATGACCCCAAGGATTTTGCATCTCGCATTTATGACTCAGTGAAGTCCAGCTTGGATATTAGTCCTGAAGCAACTGTGGAAGAGGAGGAAGAAGCTGAAGAAGTTGAGGCCGAGAGTGAGGCAAAGGACGGTGCATCTGCTGATGCTGATGTGAAGGACGAGTTGTAGATTTTAAGGCGGACATTTCCGTACTGACTTAAGTTCCCCTTTTCTTTGTTACTTGGTCTTTAGCAATTTGAGAAGCCCCTTTCAGAATGATTTTTGCTTCCATAAGAAAGTCTAATAGAGAGAAACATTAGTCGTAAGTTACTGTAGTCACTTTATCCCATGGAATTTCGCTTAGCATTTTAGTACACGGTTGAAGAAAATTACGCTGTATTTTTATGTGGAAAACTGCATCATGGCTTATTTACAATGACCAGCAAACATCGAGTTAAGCCCTACTTTGATCCTTGAGATTGGTGAGTTTATTGATCTGGGTTCTGACTTTTTAATTGTTACAATTTGGTCTTTCAAATTAAAAGAAGTGCATCAATATAGTCCTTTCTCAATAATGATAGCACTAAATGATATCATTTCAGTGTTTGAACAATATGAAAAAGGAGAAGTATACCATATTAGTATTGTTTAAATCTTCAAATGACGTCATTAAGTGCTTTCTTTAGCGTCAAAATAAATACCACGTCGTTTTAATATGTCTAGCGTGACAAGGTTTGGGCTACGTCACTAACGGCATTGAATTTCAGCGATGGAAGATACACAAAGAACTACATTGGTGTACTTTTTTTAATTTGGAGGACTAAATTGTAGCAATTAAAAAGTCAAAGACCAAATCAGTGCAACTCACCCATCTTAGAGACCAAAATGGAGTTTAATTCAGCAAACATCCTTTATCCCTTTTTTATTTATTCCATGGTGTCCGATGGCATCACGTTGGGGCAATAGATCTACTGACACACCCCGTTGTGGGTATTTATCCATCCTTATATTGGAACAAAGTCTCTCAAAGATATAGCAAAGAAAGGTAGAATAATGTCGCTCATTAAAACCCGTGATGCTTAGGTCTCTTGCGGAATATTTTTTTCTCCCCTTGATCGCGGTAAAGTACTAAATATTTTATTTGTTGATACATTAAAATTAAGTTCAATGTTTAATTATTTATATGTTAAGCAGATCAGGCATGTCAGTTATAATTACTATGTAATCAGGTTAAATCAAAATAACTAGGCATAAGTCAGGATGGCCGAGTGGTCTAAGGCGCCAGACTCAAGTTCTGGTCCTCATGTGAGGGCGTGGGTTCAAATCCCACTTCTGACAAAATTTATGTTTTATATAACTAATAAGCTTTCTTTGTGATAAAGTCATAAAACGCTTTGAGAAGATGACAAGCACAATATATAGGGTAAGTGTAGTGTGAGGGTCACTGAGGCGTGCAAATTGTCGAGATAGTGGTAAGCATAAATGAGTACGCGACCAGGACCAGGACCACCACCCATAAGTATGACGAAATTAAAGCTGCCATTGGAGAAAGACATATAGTTTATGCTAGTAGGATTTAATTGTTTACACTTCACACTACACAAACACTATCTGATCTAGACAACCCAAAAAAAAAAAAAAAAACACACACTATCTGATCTGATCTGAAAGGCATAATGAAGGGATCAAATATTAATTATGCTTCCTAGCTAGCTAGCATAGCATAGCGTCTATTTCAGTTGCCCCCTAAAATAATGATATCATCCACAAATAAGCGTCAATTCAATATTTAACATTTTGACTTTAATACTTAGTGATGAGGTGTATCCACCTGTGATAGGGTAAGTGCCACTCAAGACTCAACCATAGGACGCGCATGGTAGTGAGTAGATTGGATATATGATATGTAAACTTCAACCACTCCTAAATAAAATTAAGTCATCATTGGCATGGCTAAAGTCAAATTTTCCCTCTAACGCACACCCTTTAATTTTATTTGATCCTTTGGAGTCGATCTTAACTAATAATTAAATCAGGATATGCAAAAAAAAAAAGTCTAGAGAACTAACTAGGTGTAGTCAATTTAAAGACAAAATTAGTTAAAAAATAGTTTTATTTTTAATTTTAAATTTTAAAAAATTAGAATAGTGGAA
>NC_029791.2:102221159-102222022 GCF_000816755.2 Arachis ipaensis
TTTTTTTTTTACCAAAGATATGAAGACTCGTAACCTCTTAGATGAATACGGGGAGATTATGCCATTTGAGCTATTACTCATTGGCGGTTTTCTAGTGAGATTGGATACAAAAATATAAATTAATATCATATAAAATTAAATTTTGAGGGGAAAAAGGAATAAAGGTACATATTTGATTGAAATTAGAATGGGGGATAAGATATTAAGATAGGGGAAGATCCAGCAGATCAGTAGTGGAAGAGAGATAGCTGGTAACAAACGCTTGGTTGGTGAGGATTGGAGGATTACACCCACTTTTAGCTTACTGCCAAACCATCATAAAAAACTCCGGTGCTCCATCACATTCACACCACTTATATATATTTATGGATCGGATGTTAATTAATTTCAATTATAGCGGTCCCAGGACCAACAGATATTAGATAGATGCATCGAAACAAAAAGCCCCTTATCTTTACGCCCCAACACTACATTTAATGAACACTATACTCAAATAAAGACTGATATACTCTACTTTAGGTAGCTAAGTAGGAGTTCATTTAGCAGTTTTTGATCATGAAACATGGTCTAACATTCCCGAACCAATAAATGAATCTCATCATCGCCCACAAACAAAGAATTCTATAGTATATACCTACGTATCCCTCTTCTTTTTGCGAGAGCTTTCTGCTTTCTGCTTTCTGCTTTCCCTTCAGATGACTCACATGCTTGTCACCATGTCCATGTACGGGCCCTACTGAACTCACGTCACGTGACCCATACAGGCCGGATGAACTAAAAATGAATGTTTCTACTTTCTAATGAGTAGGGCCCTACCATACAAAATTAAAAAAGAAGACATGGCTCACATGGGCCTGGCTCCG
>NC_029791.2:102222100-102232169 GCF_000816755.2 Arachis ipaensis
GGTAAAAGTGTAAAACTAAAAGAGCAGTTGCCACAAGCGCCAACTTGCCATAATGACGATGAAGGTTGCAATGGATTGGGATTCCCTAGCACGAGTGCACGCTGACCATGGTATTTCACTTTGGTCTAGTGCACCTACGTACACCATTCCTCCCTTGCTCACCTGTGGTGATGTTGGAGTAGAAGACGAAGATGAAGATGATGACGAAGAAGATTCGTTACTATCTGAGTTCGAGTTTTGTCCCTCCCACGATTTCTTACTACTGCAAAATCACATTCATCAAAATAAGGATAATTAAACACTATTCGAACAAGTAGACTAATGGTGAGTAAAATTGAGAGCTTACCTTAAGATGTGTGTAAGTGTAAAGTATTATTCTGATTGTTCTAATTTGGTATTTAATGTTTCAGCCGTGTTATTTTAATTTCAAAAAATTTTAATTTTTTTATTTAGTCTTAAGGGTATTCAATGTTATTATACAATTAAATTTGACACAAACAATTAGCATATTAAATGTCAATGTTTGATTTTAGTATATAAATAAAATCGATTGGTATTAGCATAATGTTTGATTTTAGTATATAAATAAAATCGATTCACCAATGTAAAAGTTTTTCTTTTGATTATAGAGCATTAATGAATGATAAGTAGGATTTGGATTTTTTTTTATATAAGAAGAAGATCTACAAGAAGTGTTACAAAAATATTTTGGTTATGTTTTTTTTTTAACATAGAATAAAATATGAAATAATAATACCGCTGTTAATATTTATGTCCGTCATTCTCATAATTATTTGTATCAAAATTAACAATGAAAAATATCAAATTTATTTAAAAAATTTTAAAATAAAAATAAAACATTTGAAATGAATTAAAATTTAGTTTAAACGTTGATACCCAAAATAATATTTTACCGGAGGTTTAAAAGTTCATTTGAATATTAGTATTACTATACGGTGCTAAAATCTAACTTGTATGGTATGGAGATTCGATACTAGAAACAGTACTTATTTTATTCAAGAGACGGTTCCCTATTTCTGAGACCACATGCTGAATTTAAAACTAACTAGGCTAACAAGGATTGAAATTTGGAGATGCATGTTTCACGGGCACACATACAGCTCTATTACCATGTACCCACCATACTATTGTGCAACAATCCATACCATGAGAAAATTAGATATAGCAATAAGTGAGAGAAGAAAAAGGTTTTTGTTTTTGGTCGACAGTAATTATGAAGTCTATAAAAGTAAGAGCATACCCACCGCTGATACTATACTAAATTACTAATCACCGAATATGATGTAATTGTTTGTTGTTTAATAATTACAAGTTCTATTATTATTGTTGCAACTTGGATACTATCTACTACTTTATGTCCATTCTTTATAATATTGTTCACAAATCACAATCAAGACAAATAGTGAAAAAATCCCCACAAGCCTAAATGCCACCAACGTTCATATTCATAGAAGGACGAAAATACCCTTTTAACCGTTAGCGTGAAAAATAAAAAATGAGGGGCAATGTAACGAAATATTGAAATCTAACCTGGGGTTAGTATCGGGGGAAGGACAAAACGTAATGGTGTAATCGGCAGATGCGCACGTAAATGTGCTCGTCTTGTCGTCATACGCGTAGCTATACGCGCGTGGGCACACGCTCTTGAACACCTTCGAGTAAGACGAAGGCTTGCAAGTGTCCGGTGAGCGGTACGCGCCGTCGCAGCAATACTGCGGCAACCGGAACGCATCGCACGCGCTCTTACACGCCACGCCACGTTTCCCATCCTCGCTCATAACCCTCAGCTCCGATGGACAATCGCCATTGAGGTCTCCTACGCACCCCGTGACGGTGCAGTTTTCGCCGGAGCCACCCTGCGGAACCACCGTAATCGGGAGGTTGTAACCGTCGACCAAGCTGACGTCAAAGAAATCTAGTCCTCCGGCGCCATGGAGGGTGAACTCTGCCAGGGTTGCCGGCGGCGTGGCACCGCTGCCAGCACATTCTAGTTTGCCGGAGCCGCAATCGCCAGTGCCGCATGAGAATTTTCCGGCGGAGTCTTGGGCGCAGAGTGTCCTGCCCCAGAAACGGCCACCCCAGGTGGTTGGTGCCGTGATGGTTTTGGACTCGCCAGTTCGGAGGGCGAAGCCGGTGACCGGAAGAGGGTCGACACCAGCGTTAGTGAGAATTCCCGGCCACACAGTGTAGTCACATTTGTTGAGTAGTGTGAAGGTAGTTGCTTTCCCCTCTGCAAATTTGTGTTCACACCCACACACATTAACATAAAATGGTAAACAATTTCATTTTAATTTGGTAATAACATGGTTTATGGAGTGATTTACTTACCTGATACTAATACACAAAGTGTTATTAGTACTGAGATTGGATTTATTAATGTGAGCTTATTATGCTCCATGTGGAAGTTCAATTAGTTAGTGTTTGTGAATAGCTAAAAGAATAAGAATGGAACCTAGGAAGACGGTGAAGAAACGTTGGAAATGGAATCTGCTGTGAGAATAATTATTATTTATAGGCAGAAATTAATAATAAAGCTGGCGGGTAGACAGGGAGGGAAGTAACGTTCTGCTTCAACTCACCATTTATAAGGATTTTATGTTTTCGTAACGCTGTATTATTTTGTTATTAAATAACGGGATAATAATTTCATTATAAAATAGTATTCGAAGGCTTGTATTGTTAAAAAAAAAAATCTAAAAGATATAAAAACGTGATTAAAAAATAATCATTGATAATATAAATTTGAGAGTATCATTTTGGTGATTTATTTTGCTGACATAAAATATCTACTATACCTAGCTAGATAGAAGTTGAGGGGGTCTCAATAATTTTCATGGGTGCAGACAAAGACAGGCATTTGGTAGTGGGAATTCTGATATGTGTTAGACACTCGAATTTGCTGCATGATTTTTATTTCAAGGCGATGGCTCAATTTGTTGCGTGTGGCAAAGCTCTGCCACATTTTTCTTTGGCATTTTGTTAGCGTTCATATATATTATCTTTTCGGCAAAATGCTATCATTTCTTTATGTTTTCATTTTTTCCCTTTCTCTTAGTTGGTCAAACTCAATAAGTACTATAGTTAGATGAAAGTAGGCATGTTATGTGCAGGTAGTACCTAATCTGGTTTGATATTATCTTATTCATGTTATTTTGTTCAGTAAAATCTTCTCGATAAAAATAGCAGAAAACAAAAGAAACAGGATGGAGCTCCATTGTGTATTGTTCTGTTTACATATATTTTTCCTGCTTATGTATAAAACATTTTGGATCAATTATGCAATTTGTCTTGAAAATTACTTGATCTCTAATATAAAATTCTAATAAGATCATAACTAGCTAGCAGATTACCGTCTTTTAATTACCAAATAAAATCGTTTAAACCGTCTTTTCGTCTTGTACAATTCGTCACACTCTTTTCGCCAAGGACAAAAATTTCCCTACCTATGTTCCTAATATATTAAATGTTTTAAAATAACTTAATTTATCAAATTTATATATATACACACTTTACCCAAAACTACCTCACTAATTACTTATATCAAGTAGAGGAAGAAGAGACACACTAGTATTTTGTAACTTTATTTATTGGAGCATATTTTAACATAATCCCAGTCAATATAAATTAGCAAAATATAATATCAAGATTAACAAATAGGCAAATCATGCGCAACAAGCTTTCGTCAGTCTTATATAGTAGCATACTAATTAAGTCTTTGTTTTAGTGCATAATCATGGAAATCCAAATAAAATCGCCACTACGTTCTCGTGTAATTTTGTATTCAAGAATCGATCAATGAGGTATTAGGTATTCAAGTGATAGTAATGTTTGAGCAACCACCCAATTAATCATCTCGCACGCTTCCAATATTTTTTGAGATAACAGCAAATTAAAGATGACGCAAAAAAGCAATGAATCCATTCTAAAGACGGTATTTTATTATGTTAGTACCAATTTGCATTTCAAGCTTTTTGTAGTTTCCTATCATGACAAAGAGGAGTGCTAGGGGGCCAGCACTTTTGTTAAATTCTGGTCAGCACTTAACTATCAAAAGGAAATTGAATGATTCTACACCATTAGATGTAATCTCCCACCATTAAAAACATCATTGATGGCTAATTGATGGCTAAAAACCACAAAATCTGCTGGTCCCTAGACTTTCTCCATGACAAATACCATCGCTATGTAGCTAGCAACGCTTATGCTATGAATATGGCTGATTTTTGCTTGGCGAAATAAAGTGTATGGGTATTAGCTATGAAATGGAAGGTACAATAATCATGAATCATGACATATTGATATAAACAGTAGGATATGTTGCATAACTTGTGAATTATATAGAGAAGACAGCTGGTTGTAATTCAAATTTTCATGAGGGATTTCCAAACTTAAGGTGCTTGAGGTGACTCAAAGAAGCCTAATTCTTAATATCCGTTGGTCCAAGTGGCTAAACTCAAATAGGGAGATGCTTTGTTCTGCCTCAGGATTCTTGACATTTGACTTAGAGAGCTATGGAAGTGCTAAGTAGAAGGCGAAAGGAAGTGGTGAGAGTGCAAGTAACCAGAAAAATGAAGTGTTAGAGTAATAAGGAAATTGTTTATAGGATTTTAGGATGCAAAATGCAAGGGAATAGGCAGGGCTTGGAGGAGAAAATGCTGGTTTATGAAGCAGAATAAAAGAAGAGAGGGGGGGTGGCTTCGTAACTCGTTAGCAAGGTGCGTCCCACATCGTTTGAAAGCGTTACGGAGAAGAAATTGGGGTGTTATAAGATGACAAGAGCAGGAATTTAGAAAGCATGATCCTTCAGGCAGTAAAGGGGATATGAGGAGTGGATGGATCTCGCCATTAAGAATGCGAGTTGGGTGTCCTTCCCAAGCCTGGTTACGACAACTTGGGCACTCCCCCGTCTTCCAATCTGATCCCTGTCTTGAAGGACAACAAATTCTAATTTAGTCTTAAATTTTTCAAAATTAAAATTTTTGCTAGCATGGTTTTAAACTCTACATTTGTTTGAAGGTAGAGTTGATTTTTTATTAAATGTAAAATTTTTTTAGTTACTATTAACTATTAAGTGGATATTGAATTAAGGATTTCATACCAAATACAAGTGGATGTTGAATTACCAAAAAATTCTTAGTTACTAAGGAGAAGATTATTAATATTTTTAACATAAAAATTTGTTTTAATTTAAATTATTATTAAATTATATAATAATGTTATATTTATTTAATAATTTGTTTGAGTTATTAATAAATTCTTTTGGCAAGCACAATTTTATTTTCTTTCTATTTTTTTTTAATATCCAAACAAAAAAATATTTTTTTCCATTCATTCTTTTTTTACCTTTTTTCTATCCTCTCATTTTTTTATCAAACCAAACAAATAATTTATAGAGAACTTTGAAATGCTTTTCTTCAATAACTAAAATGTCTCTGCACTGTATAGTAGTATCCTTTATAGAAGATTGAGTCATAAATGACCTTTATAGAAAATTCAGTCATAAATGCATTTTACTCATTCTCATATGCTGCTATAAATTGTAGGACGATACATTCACCCACCAAAGAATTGTCGAACAATCTAGTTATACTTCTATTTTGCTGTACAAAACAAATTTGAGAACTAAGAAGATCTGGGGTTAGTTACTTATAATGATATATACATATAAATTAAGGATGAAGAAATGAATGATGAAATGCTATATAGCAAGAAAGAAACTGGACTAGCAACGCCAGCAAGAGGAAGAGAAGAAATGAATTCAGAATGAAAGGTCTCGGTATCCTAATCCATCCATGATATCCAAAACGTTGTAGTTTTGTTGCTCTGAGCCGAGTCTCGTACCCATACCCGTACCCAAGAACTCCTTGACAGGCGAACTGCTAGCGCTTTTGGCCATGTACCGATCTCTTCTTGATTCTCTTTTCTTTGGAGCATCAAAATCCATGCTTTTGCTAATTCCAGGACGGCTCCTCCTTGTAATCACCTCCTCTAACAACCTCCTATCCTCTTCAGAGACTTCACGTCCCAACGTCTTGTTGCCACTGCCGTCTGGGGAAAGGAACTCAAGCATCTTGGGCTGGAATCTCCCTTTTGGAGGAGATCGCATAGGCATTTGCTTCAGGGTATTCTGTCTGGATCTTACAAAGCTTATCAGATGGTGAAGCCATGCCAACAATTCAACGATGTAATTATCGATTTTATGCTTATCAGCATAATAGAGTGTCTGGATGCGCATCAGCTTACTACTTTCAGCGGGTGTACTCTCACCAAAATCGTTACCACTGCAAATCAGAACAAGAATTATCATCAATTCATGAAATTCAAGCTGTTATTAGTTCACACAGCACATGTAAACACAATCATAATCCCACAGATATACAAGTTTATATATAGCTAACCTTGTGTTTGCCCATTCACCGATCCATCCAAAACCTTGATGTGCTCTGTCCAAAGTAAAATATGTTACATAAAGCAATTGCATAGACTTCTAATGCAATTTTATATATGAAAATAGGGCCAGCATGGGAAACCAAAAGAGTTGAAAGCATATCTTACTTGATAGTATTTGTGGCAAATGGAAGAAGGCATTGAAGAGTCTTATCCATTTCGGCTTTAATCTGAGTGATCGGCAGCTACAAAAAATTGTCATTTTATTTAGGATAATGCACAACGATGTAAAATTCAATCTTCATGAGCAGAAGTGACCAACTCGGAGAAAGTGACACCATAAAAAATGACTGGTAGGAAATGAATATATCTGCAACTTGAAGGGCATACCTCTTTTGTGACATCAATGGATTGCAACCGAGAGGGAAGAGAACTCTTGATATTATTAGGCAAACCATGATATAACGTGTCCCTTGTATTTGGGGGAAGAGCTGTTGGGCGAGAAGCCTGATAGAGAGAATTTTTTATTTAAAGAAAAACTGAGGTGAGGTCACTACAAATTTAATTAGCAAGATAAAAACTTACAATCATATTTATCTGATTGATGATATTAGCATAGTGCAGTGCAAGACCAGCTTCGCCCAGTCTTTGAGACCCTTTACTATAGTTATCGGCAGCAGCTGTACCTACCATGAATTCACAATTTCATTAATATTACAATCAATCATCATACCACCCTTACAACCTACCAATAAGATTGACATGATAGATAGAAAACACAAGATTTTCATATGTCTTGATAAATGACTAATATAAAATCGAGGATTTAGGGATTCTTTTTGTAGTTTTAAGAGTTTTCCCAAATGCTCTAAGACAGTATGCTAATCCAAGCAGAAAAATCATGTACAAGAAAGACAGCTGTAAAATTACAATAAATAATCCCTCTCATTCATGTGATTCAAGCTAGAAAGATAAAACTGAGCAACTAAGTGGAAATTTGAGCCAAGAAATTTTAAAGAAAACTTGGGAAGCACCTATTTTCAGAGTTTCCATCCTTAGTAAATGTATTATGTGTAAATAATATGCTATAGATATCTTTCATTTCAAGTAAGTTTAAATTCTAAACAAACACGAGTTCAGACTTCCCAACAAACATGTCATACAGACAGAATGCAAGTAATTTTCTTTGAAGCATAGCAGAGGGTCGTGATAAATTGAGCAAATTTAGACTTCAAAACCTAAGGTTGGAAAATCTGATGAATTCTTATTGAATAAGGACAAGTAGATGCCCTCTATGCTAGCAGCAACATATGGTTTTTTCTCAGAAAAGACACGTGTCATACCGTTGTTTCCGAGGAACTCATGAATAGTTTGATGCATATAGGTAACGATATCAACAAGCTTTTCAACTATCTGCAATAAGCAAATCACATAGAATAATTACATTGCTTTAAATAAACGTAGACATAGAACATTTACTTCTAGCCAACTAAATAAGGTTTCGTTCCAACAAAGGAACCGAAAAATACAATTAGGTCCAACATTAGGAACTATCCCTTCATTCATACCTCTTCCATGTTTCTGGACCAAAGAGACTTCTTTTTCAAGCTCCTCACAATCTTTCTTTGATGCTTTAGCTCACTTTGAAAAAACGTGATACCCTCACCTGAAATTATAAGGCATATAGAGCTGTCAATCATTAATTAATTTCTGCATACTTCGCTTTGCATGTGTCTTGCATATACTACGTACATCCGACTGAAGATAAAAAATGATTATCATTGGAAAAACAAATACCATTAGACATTCTAGGGAAAAGCATATAATAAATTTTCTAACCTTTTAAAGGAAGATTTAAGGACTCCATTTCCTTAATCTTTTGCTGATAATCTTGTTCAAAACGGTCATAAGCATTTAATTCATGGTACAATTCCTACATACAAAAGGATAAAAACAGTAATTCAAAGATGGACTACACCAAAATCTGGAATGGTACCCTTATTTTAACAAGTAAAGAACTCAAAAGAATACCAGAAGTATAAAATGAAAATTATATGAACAACATATAGATACAAGCATAATAACTCAAAAGTCAAAACTATGTAAAGATCAAAGATCTATTAATTAAAATCATTCAGCAAACATGGAATAACCAGAATGACTTGTGCATCCATCAGTTTGTTGAGGCATGCAAAGATTAAAAAAATTGACAATGGGCTTACAGAAGTCTGCTGAGCTAGACTGGTAATCTCCTGCATTGTCTTTTCTGCCTCTACCTTGGATTGCATATCACCCAAGGCATGGTCCAAGTCTAATCTGAAATTTTTGTTCAAAATCCTAATGAGAAATGTTTGTAAATTGTAATACTCTAAGAATTCAATCATGGCAATTAGTATAAATGTGTAATCATGTGATAGCACCTTGAGAAATATCGATCTAGATTGTGCCACTGCGGATCTTTACACATATTTCCAAATCTTGCTACTTCCCGTGAGAAACCACAAAGCTCATCCCTATAAATTGCCCCAAAACAAGAGATAAATAAAATAAAAAGAACTTCAAAACTCTGAAGACAACACTGATCCTTGAATGCACTAAACCTTTTGTCAGCCGCAGCAAGATTAATTAACTCAGTCATATCAGTTGAAACTAATTGTTGAACTCCTTTTGATTGTAGAATCTCCTTTTTAAGGAACTGAATGTTCTCTTCAGAAAGTGATTGAAACAGAATTGACCCTTTGGTTATTGTATTAGCTACTTCAAAAGCCAATATAGATATTCTTTTGCCTCTAGAAGCCATTCCAGAGGCAAACCCGCTGTTGGTGTTTAACTTTGGCATGCCACTCCCAAGTGAGTCTAGAACATCAACGGCCTTCTCACTAGCTCTTCCCAGAAAAGAGCCCCTGTGGATGAACTGCCAAAAGGAAATATACACAAAGATAGTATCTCCACAATTAGAATTAACAACATACTTTATTTGAGGGAAAATCACTAAATCAAATAATGAAGTCAAATCTACGAACTACAACAGAAACAACACAAGTGAATCCACTTCGAAAGTCAAAATTTTGTAATTTCTCTAAATCCATGGAAAACTAACTGCATCCCATTAAGACATAGAAAGATCAGTACAGATTGGAAAAATACCTGTTTTGCCCCTTTTGGAGCGGGACTGGAGGATTTGAGTTCGCCGGAAAAATCAGCGACCTGCTTCTTTTGCTTTTTACCACGACTATTACTCCTTGAATCTGAAAAAGTTTCTGACTTTTTGTTGATAAAGCTATCTTCCTTCTTAAGCTTCCCAGAAAACCCCAAAGTATTCTTCCCTCGCAGCTCAGCATTGCCCTCAGCCATGCCAGCTGAACAAACCGCTCCCATTTTTTCTTCAAATAGCAAACCCAATGCTTCCGCTAATTCAGCTTTTACTTCAAAATCCGCAGCTTCAAGAAGAAAAAGAAAGAGACTTTGTTAGGTGAGAGGTGGAGAGTGGAAAAAGACAAAACGCCATCTAGGAGACCATGGCGGTTGAGTAATGGTAATATTAGTACCTAATTAGAACTACCTATAGAGAGTAATGGTTAGGGAGATGGAGATGGAGAAGAGTGGAATTAAAAAGGAGGAGAATGTGAATTGAGAATGGAGATGGAGATGGAGATGGAGA
>NC_029791.2:102232388-102234081 GCF_000816755.2 Arachis ipaensis
AGTCGCTGAGAATTTACGACTCTGGAGGGTTTGACTATGATGAATTGAAAGATAGACATACATGGCATGACGTGTTTGTGCTGTGTTGTGTTTTGTAGCGTCGACGACGATATTCGTAACGTTGAATATTTTGAAACCCAAATAAATGAAAATGAATAAAGTAAGGTGCTTATTGGTAAAAGTAAACCCTTTATTTAATTAAATAAATCAACTAAAATTAAAAAGAGAAAGAGAAACGCGCAAATGGAATGTAAGGATTGGAAATTTCATAGGATCGAGTATTTGACTCGGAATGAAGGGAGACGTGGCATGCTATGAGACGAGATCATTGAATATCTATCTATGGGCTCGTGGACATTAACCAAAAAAAAAAAAGGGCGTTAAAACCCAGGCGGTGGTAGCATTAGTACAACTGCAACCAGCTTGCCACCTTATTCCCCCTCTTGATTTTTTCTCTCTGCCTTCACTTTCTACGTAAAACTAATTACAAATAAAATTCTGCATTTAGTATATAATAGTTCGTAGTGAGTAAATAATAATTCTGTAATATAATAATCATATATCTGCATCTTAGCTCTTAAATTTAACAACCATTTGACGTGATAAAACGAGCTAATATTATCATATACATTTGAAGGCTACGTGTAACCTAAATCAACACATGGTCAAATGTATGTTAATATGTTTCACTGTTTTTCTTATTCAAAGACTTTGAGTAGTCATATAAAATTACTGCATAAAAATAGCATAGGTAAGGTTATGTTTCAAACGTTAATTTTTTTTAATTAGTTTTTAAGTAGATTTAGGAGCATAATATATACAAAGCTCACGTGAAATATACTCCAATATATTGTCATAAAAAAACACAAATTATTTTGTATATCTAAAAGTTATTGGTTTTTTTTTTTTTTTTCAGAATATTATTGTTTATGGTGTTTGACAGTATTATAAATATTTAAAGTTGTTCTGACGTGGTGGAAACATGGCATCTTCTTATGCAACACGCAGGAAGCGTGTTATTGTGCCTGAAAAAGTTTTTTTAGATATTTTTCTGCAATTTTTTTAAAGTAGTTTGACTGCTTTTTCAACATGTAAGGGCGTGTTGTCAGCCTACTTGCATGTATGCAGGAGATAATACATGCTTTGAAAATCACTACACAACAAAAAAATATTCTTGTACTACTCTTTGTTGGTCCCAAGAAACAGAGGAGGCTAGGTTAGTCGAAAGATGATTATCGGTTCAAAGACGCAAGGTGTCTCTAGTGTGCTAGTTATCATGCTGACGGTAAATGTTGGGTAGCCAAGTGCAGAGCGAATAATTACTGAAAGCATCTAAATAGTAAAAAAATGGTCGAAAATTATCGGATTTATCGGCGGAAATAATCTAATGGTATAAATGTCACGGGTAATAGTTTACTATCGGACTTTGTCTCTTCAACGCTAATAATCGTTAAAAAAATTTAACGATAAATATTATTGAATGACCAATTTTTGGATGACGTTGTCATAGAAAAAATCTAACAGTAACATTAGCGCTAATAATTGAGTTTTGCGCCATGATTACTATGGAGGTTTTTTGTTGGTAATTTTGGCAGTAATATTTTTTTAGAATTTAAAGTTAAAAAATAAAACAAATAGTGTGAAATTTTATTAGACACAAAATCCGATAGTAATATTTTTTTGAATTACAAAA
>NC_029791.2:102234145-102243110 GCF_000816755.2 Arachis ipaensis
CAAAATAATTTTTTAAAATATTTTTTATAATAATTATAACTTGTTTAGAATTAAATAAAAATTAATAAAAGGTTGGTCCCTAAAACCTGTGCCTGCCAAGTAAAAAATGCAGCAAATGTAGAGAGTAATTGAGTAATCGTCGAATATGAGTTACCCGTTTTTACCCCAATCATGTTTCGATGCTATCTTTACTAGTTATATCTACCTGAAATATATAAATATAGTGGCAAATAATTCACAAAAAAAAGTGTATATATAAATGCAAGTAGCCGTGAAGATGACAAATACGACTAAATCCCCATAATGATCTCCCAGATTCAACCCGTGCACCGATTTAGTCCCTGAGATTCCAATTACACTATTTATGTCCTCCAGATTGCGATCCGGGCACCATGATGATCCTTCGGTAAATTTTCGGCGTGACTCAGCGACGGTCATGCTTATGTGGCACAGCCACTACCACGTTGGACGTCAGAGTGTACAGATGACGTCGATTGTGTTATAAAATTCCCCAATGTAGTCCCTGTCTTCATGTTTAAACTCTAAAACTTCGTTGGCATCCCCTCAATGTGGTTCTCTCCATCAACGTCTCCTTCTGCATCTGTTGTGTACACCAATAGCTATCCCCCATGAGAGGAACTGGGAGCCATGTTGCAGGAAGTTCGAACCGGTCATCGTCGACGGAGAACTGGAGAGGGAGAAGCACAACACGAAGCAAGCAGGGGCGGGTTCCGGACTGGTGCGGCTGTGGTTGTCGCCCGATGCTAAGGTGGTCAGGGACGGAGAAGCATCCTAACAAGCCCTTCTTTGGTTGCCCCAACTATAATGTGAGTAAAGGTAAATGATTTGTAGCTGATTGAATTTTTTTTTTTGGTTGATTTTTTTGGTTGTTTGCAGACAAGTGGGAAAACATGGTGTGGGTTATTCGTCTGGGCTGATTGTGTGCAAGAGGAGTTGTCTGAAAGAGCTATTTCAGGAGATGATGATGGTGACAGGAAGAAGAACTTTGCATGGCGGATGGGGAAGATGGAGGCAGACATTAGGAATCTGAAATTCATCACTCATGTTCTTGGGTTTGGATTCTTAGTAGTTGTTGTTTTTGTAGGAATGGTGCTATTGAAGGGTTGAGAACATGTCAATGTAATGTAGTTCCCAAAGTAATGAATGAAAGTGTTATGTGGTAACATCACAAGGTTTCTGTAACTGATCTTAGTTTACTATAATATAATATCCTGTTGGATGAAGTAAAAGTACATATAAATAAGTAAAAGAAAGATTGATTCAAACCATGGATAGAATTAATTGATCTATACCAAAATATGGCAAACCATTCATAGTTTTAACACATTACAGCCATAAGTAATTGAACAAGTAGCATGACATACTTGATTAGTAATCAACAAAATGAACCATTGTTTAGAGTGAGCACAGTCACTGTTTCTTTTAACAAAAAACAAACACTTGACAAGTCTAATGTCCTAATATGAAAGTTCACTTCTTCCGGGGGTGCTTAAATCCAGGGGTCGGCACAAACTTCAGAAAATTTGTGAATCGTGAGGCAGTGGCAGAACTCGCACCCTTCATTGGGTCTAGTGCTGTAGAAGGGGTAGTCGGTGGTGACCTTCTTCTAGCAGGCAGTTTGGCAGGTCTTGTGGCTGGTTCCCCTCTTACTTTAGTGAACTACACAAATTTCAAACTACAAATGAAAACCAAAGTTTGTCACCCACTAAACCTTTTTCAAAGTTATTAGTCCATGAATTAAAAAGGTTTATTATAGAATTACTATTGTACCTTTTGAGAATCTTCTGGTTCAGAACAAATTAGCTTTGACAGATCAATCTCTGAAGCTTGACCAATAGGAGCATAATTGATTGTAATATTAGCAGTAGCCGTAGCTGTACTAGTAGCAGTTGCAGTTGCAGTGGCATTGGCAGTTGCAGTGTCAGTTGCATTGGCATGGGTAGTTGCAGTTGCTTAGGCAGTTGCATTTTTAGGGTCTTTAGCAGCCTCTGCAGCCTTTGCAACAGCCGTAGCATCAGCTGTAGCTTGAGCAGCATCAGCTGCTCTTTTCTTTTTACATCCTCTCTTGGTGTGATCTTTCTGCAAGCAGTACTTGCAAGTGAAAGGCCGAAGCTGTCTTTTCATGGCTGTACCTGGCTTAGATTTCTTGCTAGAACTTGTGCCTTCATCGGAGTCCTTCCTCCTCTTTGTTTGAAGGTTCCCTGGCTTCCTCTTGATTGGTGGTGCCAATGGCCTGTTATACTGACTTTGTTCCTAAAAGGCTTGGCCAGGTATAGGATTGGTGTGGTACTTGTATGTTTCCTTGTAAGACTCCATGGTTATGAACTTGTGGCAGAAATCCTCCGGGTGCTTGTTCACTATGGCCAGTGCAGCACAAGCATGAACGCATGGAATCCCTACAAGTCCATTTTACAACCAGCTTAGGTTAAAACAAAATCATTTATAAGACAAGTGTAAAAGTCAATGAGCAAAGATAAGTGGATGGGAAAAAACAACCTATTAACATCCAGAACTAGCAGGTACATAATATTTTTCCCAAGTCCACCACATGGTTTGTAGGACGCCCATGGACCTCAAACTTCTCATACCCAGTATCTCCAGACCATATAGCATGCCAATGTCTGGACTCCTTCCTCACCTTTTCTAGCCTACTTTTGATTACGGGTGGTAACAGCCCCAGGTGATTGTCCAACTTCACCTTGTTTTTAGCCATAGTCCTCATGACAAACATCCTCACCTCTTCTAAGAGAGTAAGTATAGGCTTTCCCCTTGCTTCTTTGATCTTTGAATTAAAAACCTCACAAGAGTTGTTGCAAATCGAGTCCAATTTCGGGTTGTGTCTGAACTGTGACCTCGTCCATGCCTCCCTGGGCCACTTGTCAAGATACCTCCATGCGTCCGCGTTCAGCCTCTTTATCCTATCCATGTAATCCTGAATGGCAAGAATTAACAATAGTGAAAAAAGTCCATGTAAGGTAACTCCAAAACAAAAATATTATCCTTACATACCTTAAACTCTTGAAATGTTGTAGCTCTAGCACACTCCCATAACAGTCCCCTCAGCTCCAGGTCCTTCCACTGCTTGTTGAAATTTCACCACAAGTGCCAGACACAGAAACGGTGGCCTACACCAGGCATCACCGCTTTCATGGCAGGCAGTAATCCCTGAAGACAGCAAACAACATGTTACCATAACAGTGCCTAAGAGTGATAATAGTTCACCATAACAGTCCCTAACTTTCCTTATCGATCACCATAATAGTCCCTAACTTTCCTCATCGATCACTATAATAGTCCCTATTTTTGAAACTCGTTCACCATAATAGTCCCTATCATTTATAATCGTTCATCATTATAATCCCTGATTTGCACCATTCAGTACCTAACTAAGTTATAACAAACAACATACCACATAAGTATAGTAACTAATCAAACAATAATAACAGAGGTATCATCACTCACAGAAGTTTACTGCGCTTTATGTACTAAACCAAGTTAACACAGTTTTATACATCACAACTTATGTGAGATTAAGGTTATACTAAGAGATTACCTTTTGCATATCAGAGATGAAGTTCCACCCATGAGTCTTGTAGTCTCCAAGGTCTTCATGCAACAACTCTAGAAACCACTTCCAATTCTCAAAGTTCTCCACCTCCACAACTGCCCAGGCAATAACGTATATATGATGATTAGCATCTTGTCCAACAGCCGATAGAATTTGCCCCCCAAAAATAGTTTTTAGAAAAGCCCCATCAAGTCCAAGTAACGGACGACAGCCAGCCCTGAAACCTGACTTGCACCCACTCAAGCAAACATACATCCTCTTAAATATGACCTCACCATTAGGCTGTGGCTTTGTGCAAATCTGAACAGTGGATCCTGGGTTGGTTTTCAACAGTGTTTCACCATAGTCCCTAAGCATAGCATATTGCTCCTTCGCTTCCCCATAGACTATATTCCTAGCATCACACAGTGCCCGTGATATAGAATTCCTATTGAGCGACAAGTCGTATTTCGTCTTGAAATATGTTGTAGCCTCACAGTTCCTGAAATTTGGATATTTCCTTAGTTTTTTGACCAGCTTACCGGCAACCTAATTTCTATTTGCTGCCATGTTCCTATCCTCTCGTGGACAGGTATGATCATTGAAGAATGTCTTCACTTGCCAGCAACTGTCTTCGTGGTCCCTTGATGCATACACAACCCACTTGTAATCCTTCACCTTCCATACTGCCCTTACCCTTTTCCCGTCGTTCTTCCTGAACCTCATCCGTCTCCCTTCTTGTATAGTGAACTCCCTCACTGCCTCCTTGAACTCCCACTTAGTATTGAACTTCATCCCGACTTCTAAATGCAGTTCTCCGAACCTAGCACCCTATCTAAACACCGGAAATACCTCCTCCAAACTTTCTTCTCCAACCAGCTCATCCTCTGAATTAGGTGGTGTTTTCATCTCCAAAGAATGCCACGAATTGGCACCATCCGATTCTGACCCCGGATCAAAAGCGTCATGGTTATCCCCCTTTCTCCCTCCCCCCACAAATCCGATGTCCACATCTTCATCAGAAACGTCTTCCACAAATCCATCATCATCAACACAGACCTTGGCCTTCCCTTTTTTTTTCCACTCTCTGCCTGGACCTTCTTCCTTGGATTGGGTTTGTTGAATTTCTTCTTGTGTGAAGGAACAGTATATCCAATGCCCGATTCATCCGAGCTATCATTCGGCTCTTGTGGCTTATAGGCCTTGTCCTTAGCACTCTCGTAGCTGTCATGAGAGTCTGACTCAGAGGATAAAACAACATGGTCACCAGCATTTCCCTTTGATTTTGAAAAACCTTTCCCTAAAGACCTTAGATAGTATCTCCTAGTCCTAGGCTTAGGTTTGGGAACTGTCTTAGGCTTAGGCTGAGACTCCATGTTACAATTCACATTTGTCTTTTTCGGTAATGCCTCTTTAGCTTAGGGCTTGTATGTTACCATGCTTAAACTCATCAGAGGGACCTTCTCGGTGGTAGGTTTGACAGGGGGGCCTTTCACCATACTAGAATTCAATTTGGCTTGCTCTCCAAGATCCCTCACCTGGTCATCAACATGCACAACAACATCCTGTCCTTCTACAATTTCAGGTTCTGAAATACCATGTTCAATTAGACATCTACTACTCCATTGTTCTTTCCACCATGACAACTGATAAACCCATATTTTATGATATATATTGTGCTCAATTTAAGTGATTTATTCAACCCTTCACCCACTTATTCATGTAAATTTCATGGTTTTACTTTCCCTTCCTTATTATGTGATATATGTGAAAAACATGTTTCCTATGCTTTAAAAATAACTGTTTTAATTACCTTTATTACCCTTCGATGCCGTGATTTGTGTGTTGAGTAGTTTCAGATCTTCTAAGGCAGGAATGACTTAAAGGATGGAAAGGAAACATATAAAAATGGAAGGAAAGCACAAAATGGAGTTTTTGAAGAAACTGGTAGCGACGCGAACATATGGACGACGCGGCCGCATGCCTAGCGTGAAAAGGCAGCGACGCGAATGCGTGACTGACGCGGACGCGCGCCTTAAGCAGAACACAGATGACACAGACGCATGACTGAAACGAACACGTGATAAGGAAAATTCCAGATAACACGACCGCGTGACAGACGCCACGCACCAGAAATTATAGAAAACGCTCCCAGCGGTTTTTGAATCCCTTTTTGGCCCAGATCCAAGTCCAGAAGGCACAAATTAGAGGTTATAAAGTGGGGGAATGCATCCATTCAGAGAGAGCTCTCGAATTATTCACTTTTTTTAGTTTAGATGTAGTTTTTAGAGAGAGAGGTTCTCTCCTCTCTCTTAGGTTTTAGGATTAGGATTTCTTATTATTTCGGTTTAGTATTCCAACTCTTTATCAGGTTCAATGTTCCTTTTCAATTATTTTCTCAATTTAATTTATGAACTCTTCCATGTTACATATGATTCTCTTAATTAATGTTATTTGAGGTATTTCAGTTTATGATTGCTTTCTTTCATTTATATTACTGTTGCTTCTAATCTGAAGACATTTTTATTCGAGTAAGTTTACCCTTCCCTTTTTGGCCTTGGTTAAGCAATTGGTAACTCATGAGTTATCAAACTCAACGTGATTGATAATTGTTGTCTTTGCTAATTGAATTGAACTTCAATAACTCCAGTCCTTTCTTAGGAATTGACTAGGACCTGAGGATCAAACTAATTGGTCCACTTGACCTTTCTTTGCTTTAGTAAAGGCTAACTAAGTGGGATTAAAACTCAATTCTCATCACCATTGATCAGGATAACTAGGACAGGACTTCCAAACTCTCATACCTTGCTAAGAGTTTATTTTATAGTTATTTATTTATTCTACTCGCCATTTAAATTATTTGTTCCTTACTTTCAAAACCCCCAATTTACAAAACTCATAACCAATAATAAGAACACCTCCCTGTAGTTCCTTGAGAAGACGACCCGGGGTTTAAATACTTCGGTTATCAATTTTAAAGGGGTTTGTTACTTGTGACAACCAAAACATTTGTAAGAAAGGACTATTGCTTGGTTTAGAAACTATACTTGCAACGGGAATTTATTCTGAATTCTAAACCGTCAATCTTCCGTTCTTCAAAATGGCGCCGTTGCCGGGGAACTGCAAACGTGTGCCTTATTATTGGTTATTGTAAATATTTTTCTTTTACTTGTTTATTTGTTTTTGTTTTTTTCCCTTTTTATTTTTTAGCTACTATGAATTCTCACCCCTCTCGCTTTGAGTTTGGTTATAATATTGTTGAAAGGAACGAAAGTTATAGCAGGAACATGCATCAAGGTCAGAGCAATCAAGGATGGATGGAGCCAAGAGGATCTGATCAACCCTTTAAGCAACAACACCCTCCAAGATATCATGGACAAGGACCACTTTACAATGCATACCAAGCTAATAGATATGGTGGACAACCTTGTAACTACCAACAAGGCCCATCCTATGCTTATAGACCATCTTCTCAACGTAGATTTGAACCACCACACTCACAAGTTTCTTTTCACCATTCACCACCATATGACCCTTATCCACCACAATCCCAATCCAATTACTCCCAAGAACCACCACATTCTTATTTTGAACCCTCTCCCCCAACCAATGAAACCTCACACCCACCCCAACCTCCAGTGAATGACAAACTTCGTGTTCTTCTTCAAGGGCAAGCAAAGATAGAAAAGGGCGTACTGGAATTCACTACTGCCGTGACTGAGGTAGTAAATTTAATAGCTTTCTGACATCTAAGAACTCAAGGTACTCCCATGGTTGCATGTGGAGAATCAAAAGAAGAGCGTAGCATGAAGGAGACACTAGAGACCTTGGTGGATAATGAGGAGCATGGCTTTGTACTGGAACGAGTAGAGGAAGCCATGATAGTTGTAGAAGAGGAAGTAGTTGAAGATTTAGGAGATGCTGAACCTCCATGGGAATCAAGAACCATAGAGAATTCCGCTGAGAAGTCTGAAATTGATGCCAAGGAAGACAGTGCACAACCTCCACAGCATATGCCTTGTGAAAAGTCGGATGGAACAGACCAAGAAGTTGATTCCATGGGCAGTGACGATCTTGAATCAAGCTCTCCTAGTCACGAATTCACATCCGCAACTGAATTCCTTGAGCCAGCAGAACCTTACCCAAATGAATACGAAGATGACGTCGAGGTAGATTTCTTTCAACCTCCAACGTATGACTTAAGTGATGAGGAAGACATAGAAGACTTTGATCAGGACACAGTTGCAGCTGAAGAATTTTACAAAGAAGTGGAGGAATTCACAGAAGATTACAAGGGAGTAGAACTTACAAAACCACTGGAAACACCCATCCCAATGCCATTACCACCCAATACAAGCTTCAAGTGGGTACAATCCTTAACCTTTATCTTTACTTTTCCACTTGAATATGGTTTGCTTGAAACAGATGGCCAGCTTAGAGCTCTCTGCGGCTTTAAGAGTAAGAGGGAAATGGCTCGTACTCAGAGCTGGTGTACAAGGTTCAATAAGATTCCACGCTTCAATTCGAAGTGCAAGGATTGGTACCAAGTTCAATTGAATGGGTCTCGGAAGACGTTTGGTTACCCTAGTGAGAATACAATTTCTGAACTGCCCGGATGGAAGCATATAGATCAAGACAAAGGCAAATTTAAAAGCAAGGTTTGGGATCCTGGAATCTATTCTGACATTCGTCACCCCGGGAGCCTGAGAACCTGTTTGAAGTTGCTCAAAAGCTTCACATGCCTGGTTTGGGACCCCGGAGGCTGTTGGCATTCCAAACATTGGTGGAGATTTCTAGATGAATTTAAGCACAAGCCACCATAACAGGAAGCTCATCTAATGTCCAACTTAAGGACTTTAGCTAAAAGTGCTAGGTGGGAGACAACCCACCATGGTATGATCATTCCTGTTTCCATTTTGTTTTGTTTTGTTTATTTTTATATTGTTTTATTTTCATTGAACCTGGATATTATTCGTAAGCATTTGCATTAGCATTACATACTGCATAACTGCATAATTGCATATAAAAAAAGGGGCGTGCGACGCGATCGCATCGCTAAAGCGAACGCGTCACTTGCAAAACACCCATCCCACGCAAAAGCATGAGTGACGCGTTCGCGTCGCATGGATTGCACAACACCTTAAAAGGAGACAGAGAGTTGCGCTGAAACGATGCTGGAATTGTGCGTTTAGCACAATTTCCAGCGACGCGGTCGCATGCCTCATGCGACCGCGTCATTCATCTTTTTTTCCTATTCCATGCGATCGCGTCACTCACGTGATCGCGTCAACCCCATTCCACCCTAGCCACGCGATTGCGTGCTCCACGCGTTCGCGTGGATTCAAATTCACTAACCCCCAGTGACGCGAAACCCTACCCCATCGCGCCCCATTCTTC
>NC_029791.2:102243290-102272548 GCF_000816755.2 Arachis ipaensis
ACCGCTGCCCCCTCCGCGACCACTACCACCACCGCGCCATCACCGCCGCGCCTCCCACCACCACCACCCTTACCCTATTCTTCTTCAACCACCCCCTCCACCGGTTACCCTACCCGAAGTCCCCCCGCTACCACAAACAGCCGCCCGCAACCGCACAGCCCTGTTCCACCACCGCGCCACCGTGCCCCTCCCAGCACCACCACAACCACACCCCCGCCATCTCTGAGTTCCCTAGCTTAGTTCATACGCCTACCAGGTTCCGCCGAACGCCACCTTTCTTTCATTCATAGTTATTTGCATATTTTTTCAGTTTCTGTTTAAATTTAGGATAGTTAGAGATGTATGTTGTAGTGGATTCTAGGTGGTTAGGTAGCTAGGATGTGGTTAGTGGATTTAGGCCGGATTCATTGCGCTGTTCTTGCTACTTGTTTTATAATTTTCGCAATTCTGCTATTGCTGTGATGTTAGTATTATTCATATGATGTTCTTACTGTTCATGCTGCTATTGCGACTATTCATATTATTTATGTCTATTTACAGATTTGTTTTAATTTATATGAACTATTCTGCTTGCTGTTTATTACCCGGGAATATCCAATTTTAGCCGGAATGCTGCCCAATTTTCTGTAAATTGTTTTGATATTCATTCATATTTTGGTTTTGGCAATTTAAATTTGGCACTCCTCAGCTTTTACCATACCAATTCATGAATGCACGAGCCAACATTCTTATTCCTCTGTTTTCCCAGTTAATAAATCACATTATTGATGATTAGATTTCACTTTTTCGCTATTTCTATATCTATATGAATCATCAACAACTTGATTTCCTTGCTTGAATATGAGTTGTCTGTTGCTTAAAATTGTGAAATTCTTGTTACTTAGAAACCAATCATCATGCCACTTACTCTGACTTTCTTTTTACTAACTCAATGATTTTCGCTTTCTAACCTCTTTTTCAATTTTACCCGCTTTTAACTTTCTAACTTCCCCCTCTGCTTTCTGACTAACTATTTCAACTTTTTCACTCATGGCATG
Source organism: Arachis ipaensis (assembly GCF_000816755.2). Lineage (NCBI taxonomy): Eukaryota > Viridiplantae > Streptophyta > Magnoliopsida > Fabales > Fabaceae > Arachis > Arachis ipaensis. Next base: position 102,244,328 of record NC_029791.2, read on the forward strand.
ATTATTGTTGCTCCTAATTAACAAGTATTCCACTCATAAAATATTTTGGATTGTGATTTCTCATCTCAGATTTTTACCTCCGAAACAATCCAAAATATACATTTCTTTAACTCATTTCATAATTCTACTGCTCCTTTGCTACTATGTGCTTATCTTGTTATTTGCCTACTTGTTTTCCTGTTTTTATTATATCTTAGATTTCTGTTTTTCAGGATGTCTAACCATCAGCGTAAGGGCAAAGGCAAAGCAACAACTGACAAACGGAAAAGAGGTGAATCCTCTATGTCTATCCTGGAGATTATGCATGATGACTCCTGGCGGGAAAAGCACTTTACCCCGCAGGAGAAGGCTGACCTGCTCCTCCCTGCCAATGATCCCATTAAGTTTGCAAACCGATACTGTGAGCTGAAGTATCCAGTGTTTGCCACCTCCAAAAATCTGTACCTGGAGAGGACTCTGAAAATTTCAGAAGAACTACAGCAGTACACCTCCGATCATATCAAACAAAGAGGCTGGTTCTTCTTGGAGAGAAATTTGACAGAGGTCAATGCTTCCTGGGTAAGGGAGTTTTACTGCAATTATTTCAAGACTTCCCTAGATGCAGTGCACCTAAGAGGGAAACAGATACTGGTCATTGAAGAGGCCATTGAGGATATTCTGCGGCTTTAGCCTAAGTCAAATCAGCCTGAAGGTTACCAAAAGGCTGAGGAGGATATGAGGTTTATGCGATTTGACTGGGATGCTGTCAAGGAGAGGATAGCCCTTGACCCTACTGTCCCATGGGTCATGGGAAAGAACACAACAATGCCTAAGGGAATCAAGCTGATGTATCTGAATGATGAGGCTCAGCTCTGGCACCAGATCCTGAGTAACTTTGTTATGCTGAGTACTCATGAGACGGAGCTGCCCGCTGCTATGATCACCCTCCTCTGGTGTGTGATGAAAGGTAAGGACCTGTATCTGCCACGATTCATCCGGCACTATATGGCCAGGGTCCATGTCAGAGGCACCCTCCCCTTCCCTTATCTGGTCACCCAGCTAGGCCGTCAAGCTGACGTGCCTTGGGAGGATGTTGATGCACAGCCGACTGCTGCAGACCGCAAGAAGATCATTCCTCACAGCAGGAAGTTTCTGGCTTTGGGCTATACACCTCCATTCTTCACCGCTCCTGATGAGATAGTCACACCTTCAGCTGCCTCTTCTTCTTCCACTGCTGCACCTGCCCCACCCACTACACCTCCAGCTGCTCCTGAACCTATTTACCATTTGGTGCATCGACTCTTCGCTCGCTTGGATCGTATGGAGTGTCGCAACAAGTGACGCTATGAGCACGTCAAGTTGATGATCCGTTCCGGCGGCGACATCCCCTCCGAGCCTGACACCCCTTCTGATATATCTGAGGTGGAGGAGGACGATCACGAGGAGGAGACACCTACCCAGGTTGCACAGGCAGGACCGGAGCAGGCTGCGCCACAGCAGGAGGAGCCACACCAGATACAGGCCGCAGATCCCGAGATTTCTATTCAGTCAAAGCCTCCTCTAAAGCAGACAGATCCTCAGGCTACCACAGAGACTCCAGCAGCCCATCCTTCCAGTGATGACACTCCTTCACACCCAGCTTGAGTGAGCATCGAGGACGATGCTTTATTTTAAGTGTGGGGAGGTCGCCATCTCTGGCGTATTTTTTTGGTGAACCACTACAGACTCTTTCCATATTATTTTGTTTATTTTTCTGTATTTTTATCTTTATTTTTATTTTTATCTTTCAGTACTTATACATTGTTCTTTTCATGTGTTTTTACTCTATTTTTTGCATTTTGCACTTTAGTTCATATTTTAGCCATTTAGTTTAGTTTGCAACTCTAAACTTATTAGTTATAGAATATGTGGATTAATTAGTATAGTTTATCCTTTTAGCATATGATAGTTTGGTTTAAATTGAAAATAAAAAGGAAGTAAACTAGAGACTTTAACATAATCAAAAAAATCCACACACCTTGTATATAGAACATAACATGTTAGTTAGTTAACAACATTTCATCAAGGAGGAACACTAAAACTTTAAAGCCACCCCAAAAAATTTTACATTGAGAATAATGGGAACTCTTAATTTCTACTTGCATGACATATATAACTGATATATGATTTTTTGAGCTAGAGAACACACAGCTTGTGAGTTTTGAGCTTAATTGTATGGTTACATTCAAACCATAATTTTATTCCTGTGTGTTTCGCCCTTCTTTTTATTCTGATGTTCTTTACTTTGTTTTAGTCTATATGTCCAATTATAGAGTATAGATACATACTAAGAGATGATTGAGGCCATTACTTGTTTAGCTCAGTTATCCTAAATAAGCCTACCCTTTAAATCACCCTTGTCAGTCCCTTTGAGCTTTTTAATCCCCTCTTGTTCTATAAACCACATCACTAGCCTTAAGCAGAAAAACAAAATAAAAAAATCCCAAGTTGAATCATTGGTTAGCTTAAGATAGAAATTGTGTATTGTTTAAGTGTGGGAAACTTAATGGGAACATGGATGATAGAAACAAAGGTAGAAAGTTAAAAAGAATAAAGATATTTCAAAATGAATCCAATGAGGGTTCAATAGCTCATCTCCATATATCTCTGCTTGAATTGTTAATTGTCTTGCAAGTTTGAAAAATATTTTTACCCATCTCAATTGTAAAAGTGCTTTACTATTGTTTAAGTGTGGGGAGGTTGATAAACCCATATTTTATGATATATATTGTGCTCAATTTAAGTGATTTATTCAACCCTTCACCCACTTATTCATGTAAATTTCATGGTTTTACTTTCCCTTCCTTATTATGTGATATATGTGAAAAACATGTTTCCTATGCTTTAAAAATAACTGTTTTAATTACCTTTTATTACCCTTCGATGCCATGATTTGTGTGTTGAGTAGTTTCAGATCTTCTAAGGCAGGAATGACTTAAAGGATGGAAAGGAAACATACAAAAATGGAAGGAAAGCACAAAATGGAGTTTTTGAAGAAACTGGTAGCGACGCGAACACATGGACGACGCGGCCGCATGCCTAGCGTGAAAAGGCAGCGACGCAAATGCGTGACTGACGCGGACGCACGCCTTAAGCAGAACACAGATGATGCGGACGCATGACCGAAGCGAACGCGTGATAAGGAAAATTCCAGATAATGCGACCGCGTGACAGACGCCACGCACCAGAAATTACAGAAAACACTCCCAGCGATTTCTGAATCCCTTTTTGGCCCAGATCCAAGTCCAGAAGGCACAGATTAGAGATTATAAAGTGGAGAAATGCATCCATTCAGGGAGAGCTCTCGAATTATTCACTTTTCTTAGTTTAGATGTAGTTTTTAGAGAGAGAGGTTCTCTCCTCTCTCTTAGGTTTTAGGATTAGGATTTCTTATTATTTCAGTTTAGTATTCCAACTCTTTATCAGGTTCAATATTCTTTTTCAATTATTTTCTCAATTTAATTTATGAACTCTTTCATGTTACATATGATTCTCTTAACTAATGTTATTTGAGGTATTTCAGTTTATGATTGCTTTCTTTCATTTATATTAATGTTGCTTCCAATCTGAAGACATTTTTATTCGAGTAAGTTTACCCTTCCCTTTTTGGCCTTAGTTAAGCAATTGGTAACTCATGAGTTATCAAACTCAACGTGATTGATAATTGTTGTCTTTGCTAATTGAATTGAACTTCAATAACTCCAGTCCTTTCTTAGGAATTGACTAGGACCTGAGGATCAAACTAATTGGTCCACTTGACCTTCCTTTGCTTTAGTAAAGGCTAACTAAGGGGGATTAAAACTCAATTCTCATCACCATTGATCAGGATAACTAGGACAGGACTTCCAAACTCTCATACCTTGCCAAGAGTTTATTTTATAGTTATTTATTTATTCTACTCGCCATTTAAATTATTTGTTCCTTACTTTCAAAACCCTTAATTTACAAAACTCATAACCAATAATAAGAACACCTCCCTGCAGTTCCTTGAGAAGACGACCCGAGGTTTAAATACTTCGGTTATCAATTTTAAAGGGGTTTGTTACTTGTGACAACCAAAACGTTTGTAAGAAAGGACTGTTGCTTGGTTTAGAAACTATACTTGCAACGGGAATTTATTCTGAATTCTAAACCGTCAATCTTCCGTTCTTCAACAACACATCTCTCTCAACTCGTTATCAGAGTCTAAACGCCTCAAACCTACTTCTAAGCTCATCCCTGGGACCTGCCACCAAACCTCCTTCATCGTCTCATAGCCTAGCTCTTTGAAGTAATTTCTCAGGTAGAATACATCCAACCTGTCCACATTCTGATCACCCAAACAGTGCTTATTGTCAGGTGTGTATGTCCATCTCCCATCCTTACCCCTCTCAAAATTTTCCCCATGATGAAACATTATGTCTAGCACTTCGGCGTCCATTTGTAACATAACAGAGAAAAAAATTAACACGCATGCAACACAAGAAGAATAAATAACACGCACATTACACACCATCAGAGATTACACCCTGTTCTACTGAAAAGAAACAGAGCATCCATTACTGGTTTGAAGAAGGAAAAGACTAAAACCCTAACAACATATGGATTCTAACACAAACTAGATGCATCATGTTCAAGTAACTTTAACAATCGGCCATATTAAGAATGAAAAATGATCCAAAAATTTAAAAAAAAAATAAAATAAAATTTGTACCTTGAAGCTAGATTAAACGGTTCCTCAGTCGTTGCTTCAATGGTGAACCACGAACCTTCCCCCAAGTTCAGTACATCAATGTTAAGAAACCAGGGAGCAGGCAGCAGTGCCCTTGCCTGTCGCCACTATTCAGATTATGGAGGAGGAGACCAAGCGTTGAGAGAAGTGAGAAAATATAGAGAAGACGTAACGAATGCCGAACCCTTTACCCAAGTAACTACTCTCACTGTGATCAAAACGGCGATGTTTGGGCTTTCAAACGTTTGCCCCATGAAACGACGTCGTTTCGAATGTCCAACATGGCAGTGGCTGTGCCACATAAGCATGGCCGTCGCTGAGTGGTGCACGAAATTGTGATCATCAACAATGGCGCCAAAGGCTTGGTGCTCTCAAACGTGAATCACACTTTGTCACAACTTCGCACAACTAACCAGCAAGTGCACTGGGTCGTCCAAGTAATAAACCTTACGTGAGTAAGGGTCGATCCCACGGAGATTGTCTGCTTGAAGCAAGCTATGGTCACCTTGTAAATCTCAGTCAGGCAGATTCAAATGGTTATAGAGAATTGACAATTAACATAATTAATAGATAAACTAGGATAGAGATACTTATGTGATTCATTGGTGAGAATTTCAGATAAGCGTATAGAGATGCTTTCGTTCCTTCTGAACCTCTGCTTTCCTGCTGTCTTCATCCAATTATTCCTACTCCTTTCCATGGCAAGCTGTATGTTGGGCATCACCGTTGTCAATGACTACATCCCGTCCTCTCTGTGAAAATGGTCATATCTTAGAATAGGAATAATCTTGAATTGAATAGAAAAACAATAGTACTTTGCATTAATACTCGAGGAACAGCAGAGCTCCACACCTTAATCTATGGTGTGTAGAAACTCTACCGTTGAAAATACATAAGAACAAGATCTAGGCATGGCCGAGAGGCCAGCCTCCATGATCTCAGAACTAAACGTCCAAAAGATCCCTGAATACAATAGTAAAAAGTCCTATTTATGCTAAACTAGTTACTAGGGTTACAGAGATAAGTAAATGATGCAGAAATCCACTTCCGGGGCCCACTTGGTGTGTTCTTGGGCTGAGCATTGAAGCTTTCACGTGGAGACGTATTTCTTGGAGTTAAACGCCAGTTTGTAACCTATTTCTGGCGTTTAACTCCACTTTGCAACCTATTTCTGGCGTTTGACTCCAGAATAGGGCTGGGAGCTGGTGTTGAACGCCAGTTTGTATCGTCTAAACTCGATTAAAGTATGGACTATTATATATTGCTGGAAATCCCTGGATGTCTACTTTCCAACGCAATTAAAAGCGCGCCATTTGGAGTTCTGTAGCTCCATAAAATCCACTTTGAGTGCAGGGATGTCAAAATCCAACAACATCTGCAGTCCTTCTTCAACCTCTGAATCTGATTTTTGCTCAAGTCCCTCAATTTCAGCCAGAAAATACCCGAAATCACAGAAAAACACACAAACTCATAGTAAAGTCCAGAAATGTGAATTTTATTTAAAAACTAATAAAAATATACTAAAAACTAACTAAATCATACTAAAAACTATGTAAAAATAATGCCAAAAAGCGTATAATCCGCTCATCACAACACCAAACTTAAATTGTTGCTTGTCCCCAAGAAACTGAAAATCAAATAGGATAAAAAGAAGAGAACATACTATAAATCCCAAATATCAATGAAACTTAGCTCCAATCAGATGAGCGGGACTAGTAGCTTTTTGCCTCTTGAATAGTTTTGGCATCTAACTTTATCCATTAAAGTTCAGAATGATTGGCATCTATAGGAACTTAGAATTTAGATAGTGTTATTGATTCTCCTAGTTCAGTATGTTGATTCTTGAACACAGCTACTTTATGAGTCTTGGCCGTGGCCCTAAGCACTTTGTTTTCCAGTATTACCACCGGATACATAAATGCCACAGACGCATAACTGGGTGAATCTTTTCAGATTGTGACTCAGCTTTGCTAAAGTTCCCAATTAGAGGTGTCCAGGATTCTTAAGCACACTCTTTTTTTTGCTTTGGACCTTGACTTTAACCGCTCACTCTCAAGTTTTCACTTGACACCTTCACGCCACAAGCACATGGTTAGGGACAGCTTGGTTTAGCCGCTTAGGCCAGGATTTTATTCCTTTAGGCCCTCCTATCCACTAATGCTCAAAGCCTTGGATCCTTTTTATTACCCTTGCCTTTTGGTTTTAAGGGCTATTGGCTGTTTCTGCTTGCTTTTTCTTTTTCTTTTTCTCTTCTTTTTTTTCGCTATTTTTCTTTTCTTTTTTTTCGCATTTTTTTTCTGCAAGCTTTATTCTTCACTGCTTTTTCTTGCTTCAAGAATCAATTTTATGATTTTTCATATTATCAAATAACATGTCTCATTTTCATCATTCTTTCAAGAGCCAACATATTTAACATTCATAAACCACAATATCAAAAGACGTATGCACTATTCAAGCATTCATTCAGAAAATAAAAAGTATTATCACCACATCAAAATAATTAAACTAATTTCAAAGATGAATTCAAAACCATGTACTTCTTGTTCTTTTGTTTTTAGAATATTTTTCATTTAAGAGAGGTGATGGATTCATAGAACATTCATAGCCTTAAGACATAGACACTTAGACACTAATGGTCATGTAATAAAGATACAAACATAAATAAACATGAAGCATAGTAAACAAAAAACAGAAAAATAAGAACAAGGAGATTAAGGAATGGGTCCACCTTAGTGAGGGTGACGTCTTCCTCTTCTTGAAGAACCAATGGTGCTCTTGAGCTCCTTTATGTCTCTTCCTTGTCTTTGTTGCTTCATCCCTAGTGATTTTGGTGCTCCTATCCTTAGTTGCTCCCAATAGTTGTATGGAGGAAAATATATCCCTTGAGGTATCTCAGGGATTTCTTGGTGAGGGAATTCCTCATGCTCTTGTTGAGGTCCATGAGTGGGATTTCTTGTTGTGCAGTCAAATGCTCTACTACTGAGCTATGGACCCTTGAGATAAATCTCTCCATCTCCTATGACTCGGAGGTAGAAGCTTTTGTCTTCCCTTTCCTCTTTATAGAGGTTTCTCTGGCCTTAGGTGCCATAAATGGTTATGGAAAAACAAAAAGCAATGCTTTTACCACACCAAACTTAAAAGGTTTGCTCGTCCCTGAGCAAAAGAAGAAAGAAAGGATGAGAAGAAGAAGAGATGGAGAAGATGGAGGTGTGTGAATGGTTCGGCCAGGGGGTTTTAGGTGGTTATGATGTGTGAAAAGGAAAGAGAAATTGTTTGAATTTGAGTGGGTGGGTGTAGGTGGGTTGTATGATGGTTTTGGAGGAGTAATGGAGGTGATAGGTGAAGGTTATTTTAGGGAAGAGTGTTATGGAAAGGTATGAAGAGGAGAGAAGAAGATGTGTGGTAGGTGGGGATCCTGTAGGGTCCACAGATCCAGAGGGGTCAAGGATTTAACATCCCTACTCTAAGTAGGCATACAAGACGCCTTTATAGTGCATGTCTGGCGTTAAACGCCAGCTTGCTGCTTGTTTCTAGCATTTAACGCCACTTCCAAGCTCTGTTCTGGCGTTAAACGCCAGTTTGATGCTTCTTACTGGCGTTTAAACGCCAGTAAGTTCTTCCTCCAGGGTGAGCTATTTTTAAAGCTGTTTTTCATTTTGTTTTTGATTTTTCAGTAGTTTTTGTGACTCCACATGATCATCAACCTAATAAAACACGAAATAAAAATAAAAATAAAATAGATATAATTAAATAACATTGGGTTGCCTCCCAACAAGCGCTTCTTTAATGTCAGTAGCTTGACAGTGAGCTCTCATGGAGCCTCACAGATGTTTAGAGCATTGTTGGGACCTCTCAACACCAAACTTAGAGTTTGAATGTGGGAGTTCAATACCAAACTTAAAGTTTGGTTGTGGCCTCCCAACAACAAACTTAAAGTTTGACTGTGGGAGCTTTGGTTGACTCTGCAGTGAGAGAAGCTTTTCATGCTTCATCTCCATGGTTACAGAAGGAGATCCTTGAGTTTTAAACATAAGGTTGTCCTCATTCAGTTGGAGGACCAACTCTCCTCTGTCCACATCAATCACAGCTCTTGCTGTGGCTAGGAAGGGTCTTCCAAGGATGATGGATTCATCCTCCTCCTTCCCAGTGTCTAGGATTATAAAATCAGTAGGGATGTAAAGGCCTTCAACCTTTACTAACATGTCCTCTACTTGTCCATAAGCCTGTTTTCTTGAGTTGTCTGCCATCTCTAAAGAGATTCTGGCAGCTTGCACATCAAAGATCCTAAGTTTCTCCATTATAGAGAGTGGCATTAAGTTTATTCCTGACCCCAGGTCACACAGAGCCTTCTCAAAGGTCATGGTGCCTATGTTACAGAGAATTAGGAACTTACCAGGATCCTGTTTCTTTTGAGGTAATTTCTACCTATCCAATGCATTTAGTTCATTGGTGAGCAAGAGAGGTTCATCTTCCCAAGTCTCATTACTAAATAATTTGGCATTCAGCTTCATGATTGCTCTTCAGTAACGTCTTCATTCTCTTCAGAAGAAGAATACTCATCAGAGCTCATGAAGGGTAGAAGGAGGTTTAATGGAATCTCTATGGTCTCTAGATGAGCCTCAGATTCCTTTGATTCCTCAAAGGGATACTCCTTATTGGTCAGAGGACGTCCCATGAGGTCTTCCTCATTGGGATTCACGTCCCTCTCCTCCCTTGTAGGTTCGGCCATGATGGTCAAATCAATGGCCTTGCACTCTCTCTTTGGATTTTCTTCTGTATTGCTTTGGAGAGTACTAGGAGGAGTTTCAGTGACCCTTTTACTCAGCTGGCCCACTTGTGCCTCCAAATTTCTAATGGAGGACCTTGTTTCATTCATGAAACTTAAAGTGGCCTTAGATAGATCAGAGACTATATTTGCTAAGCTAGATGGATTTTGCTCAGAATTCTCTGTCTGTTGCTGAGTGGATGAAGGAAAAGGCTTGCTATTGCTAAACCTGTTTCTTCCACCATTATTAAAGCCTTGTTGAGGCTTTTGTTGATCCTTCCATGAGAAATTTGAATGATTTCTCCATGAGGGATTATAGGTATTCCTATAGGATTCCCCCATGTAATTCACCTCTGCTATTGCAGGGTTCTCAGGATCATAAGCTTCTTCTTCAGAAGATGCCTCTTGAGTACTGTTGGATGCAGCTTGCAATCCATTCAGACTCTGAGAAATCATATTGACTTGCTGAGTCAATATTTTATTCTGAGCCAATATGGCATTCAGAGCATCAATCTCAAGAACTCCCTTCCTTTGAGGCGTCCCATTACTTACAGGATTCCTCTCAGAAGTGTATATGAACTGGTTATTAGCAACCATGTCAATGAGTTCTTGAGCTTCTGCAGGCATTTTCTTTAGGTGAATGGATTCACCTGCAGAATGGTCCAATGACATCTTTGATAACTCAGACAGACCATCATAGAATATATCCAGGATAGTCCATTCTGAAAGCATGTCAGACGGACACTTTTTGGTCAGTTGCTTATATCTCTCCCAAGCTTCATAGAGGGATTCACCATCCTTCTGTCTGAAGGTTTGAACATCCACTCTAAGTTTGCTAAGCTTTTGAGGAGGAAAGAACTTGGCTAAGAAAGCCGTGACCAGCTTATCCAAAGAGTTCAGGCTATCTTTAGGTTGAGAGTTCAACCATACTCTAGCTCTGTCTCTTATAGCAAATGGGAAAAGCATAAGCCTGTAGACCTCGGGATCAACCCCATTGGTCTTAACAGTATCACAGATTTGCAAGAATTCAGTTAAGAACTGAAAAGGATCTTCAGATGGAAGTCCATGAAACTTGCAGTTCTGTTGCATCAAAGAAACTAATTGAGGCTTTAGCTCAAAATTGTTTGCTCCAATGGCAGGGATTGAGATGCTTCTTCCATGTAAATTGGAATTTGGTGCAGTAAAGTCACCAAGCATCTTCCTTGCATTGTTATTATTTTCGGCCATGTCTCCTTCTTTTTCAAGAATTTCTGTCAGATTTTCTCCAGAGAGTTGTGCTTTGGCTTCCCTTAGTTTCCTCTTCAGAGTCCTTTCAGGTTCAGGATCAGCTTCAACAAGAATGTTCTTATCCTTGTTCCTGCTCATATGAAAAAGAGGAAAACAGAAAAGAAAATATGGAATCCTCTATGTCACAGTATAGAGATTCCTTTATGTGAGTAGAAGAAGATAAGAATAGAAGAAGGAAAAGATAAGAATCCAAACACAGGAAAGAGGAGTGGGTTCGAATTCTTAGATGAAGAGGAGTGTCAGTAAATAAATAAATAATTAGAAGGAGATGAGGGAGAAGAATTTTCGAAAATCATTGAAAAGAAAAGAAAAATATTTTTGTTTTTAAATTAAATTTAAAGTTAGAATTCGAAAATACAAAAAAGAAAAATGAAATTAAATTAAAGTAAAAATTCAAATAATTAGTTAATAAAAAAGGAATTTTTGAAAAAGAGGGAAGGAATTTTCAAAAATTAGAGAGAGAATTAGTTAGGTAGTTTTGAAAAAGATATGAATCAAACAAAAAGATAAGATTAATTGAAAGAGATTTGAAAATCAATTTTGAAAAGATAAGAAGCTAGAAAAATAAGTTAGAAAAGATTTTGAAATTAATTTTGAAAAAGATGTGATTGAAACTTATTTTGAAAAAGATTTGAAAAAGAAATTTAAAGATTTGATTTTGAAATTAAAGTTGATTACTTGACTAATAAGAAACAAAAAGATAGGATTTTAAAATTTAAAGATTGAACCTTTCTTACTAGGTAAGTAACAAACTTAAAATTTTTGAATCAATCACATTAATTGTTAGCATTAATTTTGAAAATATGAAATAAAAATAAGAAAAAGATTTTTGAAAATCAATTTGAAATTTTCGAAAATTATGAAAGAAAATAAAAAAGATTTGATTTTTGAAAAAATATTTGAAAAGATAGACTTTTTAAATTGAAAATTTGATTTGACTCATAAGAAACAACTAAATTTTTAAAACTTTTGACTAGATCAAATCAAATTTTCGAAAATTTTGAGTGAAATAAGGGAAAGATATTTTTTTTATTTTTTAATTTTTAATGAAGAAAGAGAAAAATAACAAAAAGACTCAATGCATGAAAATCTTGGATCAAAACAAATAATGCATGCAAGAACACTATGAATGTCAAGATGAACACCAGGAACACTTTGAATGTCAAGATGAACACCAAGAACTTAATTTTTTTGAAAATTTTTTTAGAAAAGGAAAACATGCAAGACACCAAACTTAGAAATTTTTAATTTTTAGACACTAACAAATTGAAAATGCATATGAAAAACAAGAAAAGATGCAAAACATGAAAATGCAAAGATCAAATAAGAAAATTCATCAAGAACAACTTGAAGATCATGAAGAATGCAATGCATGAATTTTCGAAAAATGCAAGAAAGAGATAAACATGCAATTGACACCAAACTTATGACTTGACACTAGACTCAAAGAAGAAACACAAAATATTTTTGGTTTTTATGATTTTATTATTTTTTTTGGATTTTTCGAAAATTCTTTTGAAAAGGAAAGTAAGGATTTCAAAATTTTTAATAGGAATTCCAGGAATCTTGCAATGTTAGTCTAAAACTCCGGTCCAGGAATTAGACATGGCTTACTAGCCAGCCAAACTTTCAGTGAAAGCTCCGGTCTAAAACACTAGACATGGCCAATGGCTAGCCAAGCTTCAACATACATAGTTCAAGCATGTGAAGAAGAAGCCTCAGTCCAAAAGAATTTAGACATGGCTTTACAGCCAGCCAGGATTCAACATATCCCATGAAATTCCAGAATTCCTTCTTAAAAATTCTGAAGAACATAAATTAAATTTTTTTTTTCGAAAATAAGAATAATAAAAACAAAAAGATTAAAATTAAAATAAAATTACCTAATCTGAGCAACAAGATGAACCGTCAGTTGTCCAAACTCGAACAATCCCCGGCAACGGTGCCAAAAACTTGGTGCACGAAATTGTGATCATCAACAATGGTGCCAAAGGCTTGGTGCTCTCAAACGTGAATCACACTTTGTCACAACTTCGCACAACTAACCAGCAAGTGCACTGGGTCGTCCAAGTAATAAACCTTACGTGAGTAAGGGTCGATCCCACGGAGATTGTCTGCTTGAAGCAAACTATGGTCACCTTGTAAATCTCAGTCAGGCAGATTCAAATGGTTATAGAGAATTGACAATTAACATAATTAATAGATAAACTAGGATAGAGATACTTATGTAATTCATTGGTGAGAATTTCAGATAAGCGTATAGAGATGCTTTCGTTCCTTCTGATAGAAAAACAATAGTACTTTGCATTAATTCATGAGGAACAGCAGAGCTCCACACCTTAATCTATGGTGTGGAGAAACTCTACCATTGAAAATACATAAGTGATAGAGGTCGAGGCATGGCCGAGAGGCCAGCCTCCATGATCTCAGAACTAAACGTCCAAAACATCCCTGAATACAATAGTAAAAAGTCCTATTTATGCTAAACTAGTTACTAGGGTTACAGAGATAAGTAAATGATGCAGAAATCCACTTCCGGGGCCCACTTGGTGTGTGCTTGGACTGAGCATTGAAGCTTTCACGTGGAAAGGTCTTTCTTGGAGTTAAACGCCAGTTTGTAACCTGTTTCTGGCGTTTAACTCCACTTTGCAACCTGTTTCTAGCGTTTGACTCTAGAATAGGGCAGGGAGCTGGCGTTGAACGCCAGTTTGCGTCATCTAAACTCGAGTAAAGTATAAACTATTATATATTGCTGGAAAGCCCTGGATGTCTACTTTCCAACGCAATTGAGAGCGCACCATTTGAAGTTCTGTAGCTCCAGAAAATCCACTTTGAGTGCAGGGAGGTCAGAATCCAACAACATCTACAGTCCTTCTTCAACCTCTGAATCTGATTTTTGCTCAAGTCCCTCAATTTCAGCCAGAAAATATCTGAAATCACAAAAAAATACCCAAACTCATAGTAAAGTCCAGAAATGTGAATTTTTTTTAAAAACTAATAAAAATATACTAAAAACTAACTAAATCATACTAAAAACTATGTAAAAACAATGCCAAAAAGCGTATAAATTATCCGCTCATTACTGAGTCACGCCGGAAATTCACTGAAGGACCATTATGGTGCCCGAATCGCAATCTGGAGGACATAAATAGTACAATTGGAATCTTAGGGGCTAAATCGGTGCACGGACTGAATCTGGGGGGACCACTATGGAGATTTAGTCTGACAAATAGGGATAATAATGGATGATGAATACAAACATTATACGAGGAAGGGATATGAANNNGCAGCTTTCGAGTTAAATGAATTTTAATGATATGTTTGTGAGAGTTACAAGCATCTAATTAAATTCAATTATAAATTTTTTAAAAATTTTAGCAGAATTTTGTCTATTATTAGCTACCTCTACTAAATGTAATTTTTAATTTTTACAAACTAAAACATGTTTTTAAATAATTTTAATGAAAATTCGGCAAAGTTTCCATTTAATTCAGAGACCTCTACTAAATAAATTTCGAGTAAACTACCATTTCTACCCACGAAAGTTAAAAAAACTGACATATCTACCCATAAAAGAAGGAAATTACCATTTGTGCCCATGAAATATGGATTCCGCACAACAAAATTATCCAAACACTAAAAAATTACCTAAAATCCCTAAATTACCCTTATTTTCACCACCACTTTTCTAATGTCAAATCCCACCACCACTCTCATCTCCAACTACCACCATCATTGCCGCAATCCAAAATCTGCCAGCTTCCTAGACGACCTCCCTCCACATAGTCTCCGCTTTCTTGGCCCTCCCTTCCTCCTTCCTCTGCGACGCAATCACCCAAACGCGCACTGTCGTCACCGCCATAGCCGCAGTCGTAACCGTCTCCCCGCGCCTCCAGCTGCGCGCCTGATGAGCGGATAATTTATACGCTTTTTGGCATTGTTTTTACATAGTTTTTAGTATGATTTAGTTAGTTTTTAGTATATTTTTATTAGTTTTTAAATAAAATTTACATTTCTGGACATTACTATGAGTTTGTGTGTTTTTTTGTGATTTCAGGTATTTTCTGGCTGAAATTGAGGGACTTGAGCAAAAATCAGATTCAGAGGTTGAAGAAGGACTGCAGATGCTGTTGGATTCTGACCTCCTTGCACTCAAAGTGGATTTTCTAGAGCTACAAAACTTCAAATGGCGCGTTCTCAATTGCGTTGGAAAGTAGACATCCAGGGCTTTCTAGCAATATATAATAGTCCATACTTTACCCGAGTTTAGATGACGCAAACTGGCGTTCAATGCCAGCTCCCTGCCCTATTCTGGAGTCAAATGCCAGAAACAGGTTGCAAAGTGGAGGAGTTAAACGCCAGAAACAGGTTACAAACTGGCGTTTAACTCCAAGAAAGACCTCTCCACGTGAAAGCTTCAATGCTCAGCCCAAGCACACACCAAGTGGGCCCCGGAAGTGGATTTCTGCATCATTTACTTATCTCTGTAACTCTAGTAACTAGTTTAGCATAAATAGGACTTTTTACTATTGTATTCAGGGATCTTTTGGACGTATAGTTCTGAGATCATGGAGGCTGGCCTCTCGGCCATGCCTAGACCTTGTTCTTATGTATTTTCAACGGTAGAGTTTCTACACACCATAGATTAAGGTGTGGAGCTCTACTGTTCCTCGAGTATTAATGCAAAGTACTATTGTTTTTCTATTCAATTCAAGCTTATTCCTATTCTAAGATATTCATTCGCACCCAAGAACATGATGAATGTGATGATTATGTGATGCTCATCACCATTCTCACTTATGAACACGTGCCTGACAACCACTTCCGTTCTACATGAAGATGAGATAGAATGAGTATCTCTTAGATATATAATACAGGGGACCGAGTCCGAGATATTAGAGTCTTCGTGATATAAGTTAGAACCCATGGACGACCATTCCTGAGATCCAAAAAGTCTAAACCTTGTCTGTGGTATACCGAGTAGGATCTGGGAAGGGATGTCTATGACGAGCTTAAAACTCGCGAGTGCTGGGCATAGTGACAGACGCAAAAGGATAGTAAATCCTATTCCAGTATGATCGAGAACCGACAGATGATTAGCCATGCAGTGACAGCGCATTGGACCATTTTCACAGAGAGGATGGGATGTAGCCATTGACAACGGTGATGCCCAACATACAGCTTGCCATGGAAAGGAGTAGGAATGATTGGATAAAGACAGCAGGAAAGCAGAGGTTCAGGAGGAACGAAAGCATCTCTATATGCTTATCTGAAATTCTCACCAATGAATTACATAAGTATCTCTATCCTAGTTTATCTTTTAATTATGTTAATTATCAATTCTCTATAACCATTTGAATCTGCCTGACTGAGATTTACAAGGTGACCATAGCTTGCTTCAAACCGACAATCTCCGTGGGATCGACCCTTACTCACGTAAGGTTTATTACTTGGACGACCCAGTACACTTGCTGGTTAGTTGTCCGAAGTTGTGACAAAGTGTGATTCACATTTGAGAGCACCAAGCCTTTGGCACCATTGTTGATGATCACAATTTCGTGCACTAGTGCCCGATAACTCTCTGTCAGCGTGTCCCTCGACCGCCTCTCCTCCTCCAAACCCTCATCGACCTCCTCCATCGCCGACGACGACGGACCTCTGGCGTCGAACTCCTTATGGCGGCCATAAAACGCTCCCAGGAGAACCAACGGATTGGGATCTGTATCCTATGACCATCACATCTGCTACCCCTTCAATGGAAGGACTCTACCCTAAATCCAGGTGCATCTCTTTCTTTTCTTTGAGCTACAACAAGATATGGTTGAAGTTTGTACTTGTTCTGTGTTTGGTTGAAATAATCGTTCTTTCTAGAATGTTCGTCGGAGGCACGGGAAGTATTTTGAGTGATGGTAGTGGTTAGGGTTTAGGGTGGTGGTGAGGAAGAGTTTTGGTGGTGGGTTTGGGATTGAAAAAGTGGTAGTGTGGAGTAAGTGGTAGTGGTAGAGAATTTGGAAATTTCAAATAATTTTTTGGATTTGGATAGTTTTGTTAGCAAAAGTTTATGTTTTCATGGGTACAAATAGTAATTTTCTTCTTCTATGAGTAGATATGTCAGCGTTTTCAACTTTCGTGGGTACAAATGGTAGTTTACTCAATAAATTTCTCAGTTTTCACATGAATACAATTGCAACCATATATTAAAAATTTAATTACTTTGCAAGTATTTATAGTTTCATCGAATTTTCAATTAGGTTTCTATACTTTTTTTCTTTTCCATTGAGTTCCTATACCATATAATTTTTTTCAATTTAGTCCCTGTTAACATTAAACATTTAGAAAACGTTAGTGAATTGTGAATCTACTTATATACCCTTATTTTTTACTTATAATTAGGTTCATATGAACTAAAATTTCTCCCTTATTTTTCTCTTCTACTTTTTATAAGACACACAATATGCTTTTACAATTGCTCAGCCAATTCAACCATCTCTTTATATTCTTTAGATTTCAATAAAACACCTCTATCTGTTTCTAACACCTGATTAAAGTTAGGACTTATTATTCCTTTTTAGCATGCAAGTTGGAAAATTAAAACATCCAATGAAATGGAAGAAACTATAACAATTTATAAAAAAAAAATTTACTGCTAAAATAGAGCAACAACATTCACAACTCATAAATCATAAATTTATCGCATCAAATTTATTATATTATAGATCATATTATGCTCTTCTTTGGATAAAATTAGAGCTTTTTATTTAAATAAAATAAAGAGGGATTGATATTACTAGATTTTTCTAAATCAAATTTTAAAATGTGAATCCTCTAAACCTATTAATATATAAATTGTCGTAGGGCTGTATGTATTAGATAATATATTAAACACCACACTCTAAGGCGATTTATGCATGGAACTCCTTCAAAAAAAGGCACATAAACCATTCTAGGACACTGAGCTTTCCAAGTTGAATGTAAATCATCCCAGAATAAGATGGATTACATGTTAATCGTGCTACTAGGGTATCGTGAGTTACCTTTTTGTACGTAAATCGTGCTACCCCTAGTGGTTTAGGTAAAAAATATGTAATCTACTCTATCCTAGGACGAGTTATATTCAATTTGGAAAGCTCAGTGTCTTGGAATGATTTATTGCCTTTCTTGAAGGAGTTCTATACATAAATCGTCCTAGAGTGTGGTGTTTAATATATTATCGAATACACACAGCCCTGGAACGATTTATATATTAATAGATTTAGAAAATTCATGTTTTGAAACTTGGTTTAAAAAAATATGATAATATTAATGTCTCTTTATTTTTATTTATTATTTTATATTTCTCTTCTATAAACAATATTTGTTATGCTTATCTTTTTCTAAGTTAGTTATGCTTATTTTTCTCTAACAGAATCATCTAGAGATTTTGGTTGCTTTAGCTTATTTTAAAATTCAAAATCAGTTTAATAATTAGTATAAATAGGTACCATTATTCTCCCATATACAACAACAACATACAATAAAAATTCTTCGTATTTTCTTTTCTTACTCTTTCACAGTTTTATTATGGTATCAAAGCCATGATATCCTCCTTGAGGAGGATACATAAGCTATTATCTTTCTGGTGAGAAATCACCATGCTTCTTTATTACCGATAAAAAAATTTCATTCTTGCCACTAATTTAATACTTTCTCACTTCACCAAATAATATATCCTTTTCGTCTTATCCTTCCGATTCTAATGGACCCAAATTACCGCGCTATATGCGCCCCCTCCCCTCTTTCTTATCGCGCTCTACGTGCCCTCTCTCGTCTGCGCCTCCTTCCCGCAATTACATCTGTGCTTCCTTCCCGTAATTCTGTTTGTGCCTTCTTCCTGCACTTCCGTCTGCATTCTGTTTCAGTAGTTCCATTTGCACTTTTACCGCGCTCTATGCACCCTCTGAAGATCACTCTTATTGTGCTCTACGCGCCCTCTGAAGATCGTTGCTTGCTCTTTCTCCCTCAAGCACAGCATCTCCTTCCTCACTTATCACGCCCCTCTCTCTTATTGCGCTCTACGCGCTCTCTCTTATCGCGCTCTACATGCCCTTTGAAGATCAATCTTATCGTGCTCTACACGCTCTCTGAAGACCGCTGCTTGCTCTTTCTCCCTCAACCACAGTATCTCCTTCTATGTTTCTGCATCACCGTGCCGCACGACCTCTCTTATCAGACTCTATGCACTTTTTGAAGATCATTCTTATCACGCTCTACGCGCTCTCTGAATATCGCCGCTTGCTCTTTCTCCCTCAAGCACAGCATCTCCTTCTATATTTCTGCATCACCGTACCGCACGCGTCTTCCTCAACCTTTTCATCGGAACTTATCCAAGTTATGGATTATTGACATCTTCCATCCACCAGCTTGCGGGAGCATATTTAATTCTTATTTTATTTTTATTTATTATTTTATCTTTCTCTTCTAGAAACAAAATTTGTTATACTTATCTTTTTTTAAGTTAGTTATGCTTATTTTTCTCTAATAGAATCATCTAAAGATTCTGGTTGTTGTAGCTTATTTTAAAATTTAAAATTAATTTAGTAATTAATATAAATAGGTACCATTGTTCTCTCATATACAACAACAACATACAATAAAAATTCTTCATATTTTTTTACTGTTTCACAATTTTATTAATTTTATTTAAATAAAAAAGCCTAAAATTAATGTCTTCAAATCATCTGCTGCTAGTATTTGATGCCTTGATCATAAGTAAACTCATTATCAGTTTCCAATTGGAATAGAAGAAACTAAAGATACAGAGAGATTATCAATATTATCCAATTTACAACGTATATAATCATTTGCAATTTTTGAAATTTGAAAATCAAAATTATTAATCCCATTTATCTTTCCAATTTTAATATTAACAAAAATTGTCTATGCATAAAGGGGCTGATTTTTTTTTATATGAAAATGATTATGGTATAATGCAATAAAATGGACATGTATTAAGTATTTACATTGTTATGGGTGTCAGTCAAAATGCAACCTACGTTTTGCCTTTTTCACTTTTTTTCTATTTTTTTTGTTTATGAAACTACCTAAAACGCAATTTACATTTTATGACATGCAGCATTTTAAAATTTTTGTTTTGTTTTTAACATAAGCCCAAAACGCAAGTTGCGTTTATGGAATGAGCAATTTTATTTTGAAACACTAAAATGCAGGTTGCGTTTTAATGGGTCAGAAAATTTTTTTGAAGGCTGCAAAATGCAGCTTGCGTTTTGTATGGAAAAGAATATTTTAATAGAGAGCCTTGTCTATAAATACGAAACGTAATTCATTCCAACTTGTATCTTACTTCTATTTCCATTCCTATTTCTTTCATATATTTCATACTTGTGAGTTTTTTTTGGCAATTAGTTGTGCCAAAAAAGTTGGGTTAGGTGAAGTTGAGG
Organism: Arachis ipaensis; assembly: GCF_000816755.2. NCBI lineage: Eukaryota > Viridiplantae > Streptophyta > Magnoliopsida > Fabales > Fabaceae > Arachis > Arachis ipaensis. Next base: position 102,264,546 of record NC_029791.2, read on the forward strand.
TTATGGAAGGTATTACAAATTTGCGAGTGTATTATAACGGTGAGATTATACCAAATACACACGAAGGAGTGACTTTTGTTTGTGAATGTCCCTTTTTATTTGCTATTCCATGTATCATGAGTTATGTAGAGTTACAAAATCGTCTTTGTCAGAATATACAAAGTCACATTTCAAAAAGGGTGAGCAACATTTTGTACAGAAATCCTGTACAAGTATTTGGTGGGCTGATACAGTTTTAAATAATTTCCATCACTGACGACGCATGTATGCAGCAAATGTTCTATATTTATCAACAAACTCAATTTTACGTGTTGATGATAAAGTTGTACATTGAGTTTGAACAGCATACGGGGATGGACGCGGTTGGCGAGGAGGTCAATATTAATGAGCTCAGGGATATAGATTGTGAAGAAGATAACAACAACAGTGAAGAGGAGTTTGAAGCCAACTATGAAGTCGCTGATGAAAAGGATGACGGAGACCCGGTAGGCAATTCGGCAGTGCAAAATGAAGCGCATGCGATTGTAAGTCAGCACCCCTTTGGTGTTCCATCTTTTGTGCAGACTCTGGATCTCGAAGCCATGCATGCCCCGAAATTTCCTAAGTATGTGAATATGGGTATGTTATGTTATGGTTATTAATTAAAGTTACCACTACCATTTATTTTATTTGCCTTATCCGACTAACGATGGCTCGCATGTCGTAGGTGAAGGCAATGTTGCGGCGGAAGATGGTGAGTTTAGTGTCAGAATAAAATTTAGTTCTAGAGAGTCGGTGATATCTGCAATCAAAAGCTACACTATCTCTAGAGGAGTTGTGTGTATGAGTCTGAGCCACAGACATTCTATGCAAAATGCAAGGGTTATGGTGCAGGGTGTGATTGGTTTATCCGAACTAGCTTGATTCGAAAGAAAAGTTGTTGGAAGATCAGGAGATACAATAGCAAACACACGTGCACCATGGGAATGATTTCACAAGATCATTCCAAGTTGGACTCAGACACAATTGCATAGGTTATTAGGTCGTTGGTTGAAGCAGACCTGTCGATAAAGGTGAAGTCTATTATTGTAGAAGTTCAATCCAGGTTCAACTACACCGTAAGATGCCACAAGGCTTGGTTGGCAAAGAAAAAATCTGCCGCAAAAATTTTTAGTGATTTGGAGGTTTCTTACCTAACTTTACTAGTATGGTTGAAATGACTGCGAAAATGCCAAGGTCTCGTGTTCAAATAAAAGCGTCATCCTAATAAACCGTATTATACAACATTAATAAAATATTAATAACAATAATAATTAATCAACCATAACGAATAAATAGAATACAAATAAATATATTTATTCATCATAAAAATATAAAAAAATATTATTGAAGATGATCTAGATATTCAATAATATGTTCTTGAGATAATGTAAAATCACGAACCATTTTTTCTCTTAATTTTACTTCTCATTCACTTAAATTACTCTCTTTTCTTCCTCCTATTCTTTTTCCTCACTCCCTTGCCACTATTAGCACAAACCCTCCCTCCCTTACCCTCACCCCAAAACCCCTGAAACCTTCACCCTAAAACCCCTACAACCCTCCAAAAACCACGAGACTCACCTTTGAAATAATAATCTTGCGTTTTGCATTTATAAAGACCCCCAACGACCATCTCGAACAACATCTGTCCACTATGCAGTGTAGCTCCTGCAAAACGCAGGTTGTGTTTTGGGTAGTTTTAAGATGGTCAAATGCTGAACTTATCTACATACAAGGGATACCTTTTTCGACAGCTGTTTCCTCCATACCAAATGCAACTTGTGTTTTGCAGCTCTTTTTTTTTCTTCATACAAAACGTGACCTGCGTTTTGCAGGTCCGTGCATGTACAGATCCACATATGTGGATAACACACCATGTACTAATATTGTTGGATAACACACTTCTTTTCTCCATTGTAAATTAATTTCTGGCATAAGGGCGGCTCATTTTTTTTATATAAAAATAATTATGGTGTAACTCAATGAAATAGAGGTGTATAAAATATTTGCGTTACTATGGTGTCAGTGAAAATCACAACCTGCGTTTTGCTTTTTCACTTTGATTTTTTTTTTGTTTATGAAAAAAACCAAACGCAGGTTGTGTTCTTTGTTTGTTACCTTTTTTCTTTTTTTTTTCAAATTAGCTAAACACATCTTGCGTTTTATTAATTGACTTTTTTAATTTTTGTTTGAAATACCAAAACGTAGGTTGCGTTTTAAATGTGCAATTTTTTTTTGAAAGATGCAAAACTCACCTTGCGTTTTGTACAGAAAAGGAACATTTTAATCGAGAGTCTTTTCTATAAATACGAAACTCAATTCATCCGGACTTGTACCTCACTACTCCCATTCCTCTTTCTTTCATATGTTTCATACTTGTGAGTTTTTTGACAATTAGTTGAGTCAAAAAGTTCGGTTAGATGAAGTTGAGGTTATGGAAGGTATTACAAATTTATGAGTGTATTATAATAGTGAGATTATACCAAACACACTCGAAAGAGTGACTTTTGTTTGTGAATGTCTGTTTTCATTTGTTATTCCATGCACCATGAGTTTTGTAGAGTTGCAAAATAGTCTTTGTGAGAATATACAAAGTCACATTTCGAAGAGGGTGAGCAACATTTTATACAGGAATCCTGTACAAGTATTTGGTGGGATGATACATTTTCAAATAATATCCATCACTGACGACGCATTTATGCAGCAGATGTTCTATATTTATCAACGATGATAGAGTTGTACGTTGAGTTTGAGCAGCATATGGGACTGGACGCGGTCGGCAAGAAGGTCAATGTTGATGAGTTCGAGAATATAGATTGGAAAGAAGATAACAACAACAGTGAATAGGAGTTCAAAGCCAACTATGAAGTTGATGACAAAAATGATGACGGAGACCTGGCAGGCAATCCGGTGGTACAAAATGAAACAGATGCACTTGTAAACCAGCACCCCTTTGGTGTTCCGTCTTTTATGCGAACTCTGGATCTCGCATCCAAGCATGCCTCAGAATTTTCAGAGTATGCGAATATGGATATTTTATGGTTATTAATTAAAGTTACCACTACCATTTCTTTTATTTTTCCTGACCAACTAACGGTGGTTCGTATGTCGTAGGTGAAGGCAATGTTGCAGCGAAAAATGGTAAGTTTAGTGTTGAAATAAAATTTGGTTCTAGAGAATCAGTAATATCTGCAATCAAAAGCTACACTATCTTTAGAGGAGTTGATTAACCTGTGTATGAGTATGAGCCACATACATTCTATGCAAAATTCAAGGGTTATGGTGCAAGGTGCGATTGGCTTATCCCAGCTAGCTTGATTCGAAAGAAATGTTGTTGGAAGATCAGGAGATATAATGGTAAACACACTGAACCATGGGGACGATTTCACAAGATCATGCCAAGTTGGACTCAGACACAATTGCAGATGCTATTAAGCCATTGGTTGAAGCAGACTTGTCGATAAAGATAAAATCTATTATTGCAGAAGTTCAATCCAGGTTCAACTACACTGTAAGTTACCGCAAAGCTTGGTTGGCAAAACAGAAATTTGTCACAAAAGTTTTTGGTGATTGAGAAGTTTTTTACTAGACTCTGCCAGTATGGTTGAAATGACTGAGAAGATGCCAATATCTCGTGTTCAAATAAAAACGCTCGCCGTTTATTGTGAGAGTGAAGAGGTTCAAGGTGTAAGAGTTCTCCATCACGTTTTTTGGAGTTTTTATCCGTGTATTACAACATTTAGACACTGCAAGCCATTGGTACAGATTGATGGCACACACCTGTATGAAAAATATAAAGGTGCACTTTTAGTTGCGGTGGCACAAGATGGGAACCAAAACATTGTGTCTATTGCATTTACCATCGTCGAGGGTGAGACGGCAGAGCGTGGGAGTTTTTCCTAACTAATTTATGAAGATATGTTGTTACCATTGATGGTGTGGGCATTATTTTTGACCGTCATTGATGAGCAGATAATTTATACCCTTTTTGGCATTGTTTTTACATACTTTTTAGTATGTTTTAGTTACTTTTTATTATATTTTTATTAGTTTTTATGAAAAAATCATATTTCTGGACTTTACTATGAGTTTGTGTGTTTTTCTGTAATTTCAGGTAATTTTTAGCTGAAATTGAGGGACCTGAGCAAAAGTCTGATTCAGAGGCTGAGAAAGGACTGCAAATGCTATTAGATTCTGACCCTCCTGCACTCGAAGTGGATTTTCTGGAGCTACCAAAGCCCAATTGGCGCGCTCTCAATTGTGTTGGAAAGTAGACATCTTGAGCTTTCCATCAATGTATAATAGTTTATACTTTTCCCAAGATTTGATGGCCCAAACTGGCGTTCAAATGCCCACCAAAGACCCTTTTCTGGCGTAAAACGCCAAAACTGGCACCAGAACTGGAGTTAAACGCCCAAGCTGGCACCCAAGCTGGCGTTTAACTCCAAGAATGGCCTATGCACATGAAAGCTTTAATGCTCAGCTCAAGCACACACTAAGTGGGTGCCAGAAGTGGATTTCTGCACCATCTGCACTTAGTTACTCATTTTCTGTAAACCTAAGTTACTAGTTTAGTATAAATAGAATATTTTACTATTGTATTCACAGAATCACATCCCTTATCATCTTATGTTACATTTGGAGGCTAACCACATGGCCATGCTTAGACCTTTTTCTCTTATGTATTTTCTACGGTGGAGTTTCTACACCTCATAGATTAAGGTGCGGAGCTCTGCTGTTCTTCATGAATTAATGCAAGTACTATTGTTTCTCTTTCAATTCACGCCTACTTCTTCTTCAAGATATACTCTCGTACTTAATTCAGTTAAGTCAAAATAAAGTGGTGGCCCGTGACAATCACCCACTATCTTTGTTACTCGCTTAGCCAAGATCTGCGTGCCTGACAACCACAAGCGGTCTACATGATGTTCAACGTAGTCATTGGACAACAGCCGGAGTATATTCTCTTGGGTCTCTAATCGATGGACCGAGTCCAGAGGTTAGAACCTTCGTGGTATAGGCTAGAACCAATTGGCAGCATTCTTGAGATCCGGAAAGTCTAAACCTTATCTATGGTATTCCGAGTAGGATCTGGAAAGGGATGACTGTGACGAGCTTCAAACTTGCGAATGTTTGGCGCAGTGACAGTGTGCAAAAGGATAGAGAAATCCTATTCCGACGCTAGTGAGAACCGACAGATGATTAGCTGTGCAGTAGCTGTACCTGGTATTTTTCATCCATACAGCTTGCCATGGAAGGGAGCACACATGATTGGATGAAGACAATAGGAAAGCAGAGGTTCAGAAGCAACAAAACATCTCCAAACGCTTATCTAAAATTCCCACCAATGAATTACATAAGTATCTTATTTTATTTTATGTTTTATTTATCTTTTAATTATTAAAACCCCATAACCAATTGAATCCACCTAACTAAGATTTACAGGATGCCCATAGCTTGTTTCAAGCCGACAATCTCTGTGGGATCGACCCTTACTCATATAAGGTATTACTTGGACGACCCAGTGCACTTGCTGGTTAGTTGTGCGGAGTTGTGAAAAGTGTGATCACAATTTCGTGCACCAGTCATAAATCCATTGACGCAGCAATAGGTCGCAGTAACGATGCTTGGTCACCACCAAGAGCATGACACATGTTCTACATCAGGTCGGGTCCAACTTTTTAAGGAGGTTTAAGGCTCCGTATTTCCGTAGACTTGTGGTTAACACAAGTATTTGAATTCACTGTTATGGTCCTATTCATAGTAATTTGTGGCATCTGCTTATGATTACAAGGTTTGTTCTACAGGATATTCTAGGAAGGAACATGAGTACAATAAAAACTACCAAAGACTTAAAGAGCGAGGTGAGGTATATACTCAATGGTGCGATGAGATCGGGGTTTAGAGATGGGTGTTGGCATTCGACGGGGTTCATATGACGACAAATTTGGTAGAGTGCATAAATTCTGTCCTTAAAGATGCACGCAACCTTCCTGTGACTGCCATTTTTAGGTCTACTTTCTATCAGTTAAATGAATTATTTACTCGGAAGAGTGCCAAGGCTCATGATCATGTCCGCAATGGATTTATGTATTCAGAATTTGCCACCAAATGAGTTGAAAAATGTTTTTGACGTGCAGGAAGCATTGTCGTCAATCGGTACGACAAGCGCAATGAGATGTTTGAGATTTGTGAAATGTAAGATGGTTCTTTATACACTATTAACCTTGCACAACGACATTTTGATTGTGGCCATTTCCAAGTCGAGCGACTCCCATGTTGCCACGTTCTTGCATGTTGCGCTAACAAGTGTCTTGATTGGCAAGTATATGTACATGACATGTATAAGATGTCTGAAATTTTTTCAAGGTCTATAGAGGCGAGTTTGTTCTGATAGGTGACCTATCTATTTGGACTAGATATGAAGGAGCAAAGGTGATCGCCAATTCGACATTGAGGCACATGACAAAAGGACGACCAAAGTCAACCCGCTACTTGAATGAGACAGATTCGCGGGATATGCTTGGTCCTCGCCAGTGTACTATATGTGGATGGGAGGAACATAGCCGTAGCCGATGTCTTCAGTGTGCAGGTCTAAGCTCTGCTGGAGGCCAATAGTGGTTAAGATTTTTACGTATTTACCCATTTTAAAGTAGTATGTAACTTTTTTATATAACTTTGTTACCTATTTCAGCATGATGTGCAATTTATTTATGTATATGTTAACCTAAAGCATAACCAAACTTACAATAATAAAGACGAGAACAAATAGAAACATCTAAAATATGCAATCAACCATACAATACGAAATATAACACTGAAGACAGGAATAATGAAAATAGTCCAAAGATAAACTCAAACAGACAACAAGTGAAGAAAACTGCAACATGCTATTTCTTCGGCGCCTTCTTTAAATACTAAAATGGGGTGTATTTATCCGGAGGAGCAATCTATTCCCATAAATTATACGGATGATCCTAAGATATACTGGCATCCAGACCATCACAACCCTCAGAAGCACCGACATCTGGTATGCTGGCACTGCTAGTGTCGTACAAACTGGAACCATTCATGCCCAGAGCACTCGCTCCACCATAATCATACTCGTGTTGCAGGTCATCCCCTCCAAATCCCCTTTCCTGCTGCAGATATTCATTCAAATCGAACAACTCAGTACGTGGTGGTGCAGAAGGACAAGGAGGTTCTACATGACGCAGTGATCGATCCATCGAGAAGTCACTAGCATGACCTCATGTGGCGTGACGACCAACAGACGGCTCAGAAATAGCAAGCCCTTACTGATTTGGCTCAAATAGATAATTTGTCTCTCAGTACTAGAGACAAACTGATGTGTCGAACTAGCTGCCCCCCAACTGTATAGTGGAATGCAGTGGAAATCTCGAAGTAGAGACAAAAACTTCAAGTTCAAAGAATTGGTCGACTTATCTGAAAATACAACCGTTCTGAGTATGCAAAAAATGTGAGCCCGGATATACCACTCGATGGACTCCTGCGTGTCACACAGTTTGGTGTCTCTACATCGCCGGACCCATGCAAGATTTACCTTACCCAATACGTGATCGTCCGGATCGGGCAACCGACCAAAACAAGCTAAGCAGTTCTCCACCAAGAACTGGTGACTGATATCCGTTCTACCCGTGATGGACTCCCTATTAACCAGGAAGCCAAGTATATGTGTCATGTCTTCTAGTGTCACAGTCACTTCGCTAACTAGAAGGTGAAACGTGTGAGTTTCATGCCTCCATTATTCTACCAAAGCACTTAGGAGTGCAAATTGTCCTCTCATTTCGCCTACTCGCGAAACGTGGTGAAACCCAATAAATACTAGTGCCACTGCAGCTAGCTATCTTGATAAAGATTTCTGGGTAACAAATTCTTGATCGCCTGCAAAATAAAAAATAATAATTATTAATATTACTTGATAACTATTATTAGCATTAACAATAACATTAATAAAAATA